>NC_057794.1:549173372-549481165 GCF_018294505.1 Triticum aestivum
GGTTTTGCGACATTGAGCGTGGCGCCAAGTCCTGAAGAGAAAATGAACTCAGCAACTAATCGAGGCATCCTAAACCATTGTGCTTGATTTGGAAAAATGGCATGACAAGCTATTATATCAGTCTTACCAGTAGAGATGCCACAACTGAGAACACAAACTTTGTCGAGGGGCGCCTCGGGGTTGATCTTCGCGAGGCAACCGACATGGATGACGATGTACTCGCTGAAGGTGGAGGTCCCGGCAAAGTGGAAAATCGGCTTCCCGTTGATGGTGAAGCGAGACTGCCCATCGCCGATCATCACGCCACGATCCACGGGCCTGAGGAGATCACAAAGGTTGCTCTCCTCTGACTTGCAGTGGGCACAGTCCTTACACTCGCCGGTGAACACCGGGAGGACATGGTCACCCGGCACAAGCTCAATCACGCCTTCTCCGACGCTCTCAACGATGCTGCGACAAAGAAGCTACTTGGTGAAAAGAGATGCCAGAAAAGATAAACTATGAAGATCAGTGTTGAGGATGACTATAATTACTTAATTAGAAGGCAGAGAGAATAAACTACGTATGATTTATGATTTAAGATTCTTCCTCCAACCTACGAAACTGAAACAGAACAAGACAGAGACACAGAGGATGCATATATACCCTCCAGCTGGTTAAAAATAGATGTCTTCTTAGCAAGTGGCTATACATAATATCTACTGAGCCCATCGGTATTGGATACAAATCTTACGGAATAAATACTTACACTCTAAGACTTTGGCCCAAGTCACCGCTAGGCCAAAGGACTCACCATTCTAGGAGGGATTAATAAGGACGAAAGCAACTTTTTTCTAACGAGTGAATTTCCTAGCTGGTAATGGTAATACTACTTGATTTTGGGAGGATACATGGCTAGGCACTAGTAGAAAACGGGCCTTTAGTCCCGGTTCCGGAACCGGGACTAAAGCCCAAATCCTTTAGTCCCGGTTTGCTTATGAACCGGGACTAAAGGAGCTCCACGTGGCCGATTTATGAAGCTCCACCTTACGGTTGGTAACACCAACCGGGATTAAAGGATTTTTTTTTTCAAAATTTGTTTTTCTGAATTTTTTTGATTTTCAAATTTCTGAATTATTTTCAAATTTAATCTCCAATCACCCTCATCACCACTGAAGTATGTACCACTCATTCCAAATCATCTAACTTCCCGGCTGGTCATCCATCCTCACATTACCCCAGTCTAAGCACGCTTAACTTTCGAGTTTTATTCTCCCTAGTTTCCAAGTCTGCACTTGCTGTTTTCCTGACAATAGTAAGCTGTCAATCCTATTAGTCCTTAGGAGTTGAACTTGAGCATGAAGCACCGTTTGAGTTTGAAACTATTATTCTAAAAAACAATAATTCATTAGTAACACTAATATTTCTTGAATAAGTAGTTCGACCATAGTTTGACCATAGCTTGATAAAAAATTCAAAAAAACTTAAATTTAAGGATAACTTTTTTTCCTTTCAGAATTTGAGAATTCTAAAAATTTGCAAAACGGGCTATGGCGGTCGAAATCGGAAAAGGATTTTCGTGCTGAACATTTTGACATCGTATGCAAAAGTTATAGCCGTTTTACTTTTTCATAACACTTTTTTGCAAAACATGTCGAAGTTTATGCTTTTTAATTTTCCTAACTAGTAGATATAGTAACATAACTACATCTCGAATGATTTTTTTTGAAGTTTTTATCATTTCTTTTATTTTTTTCAAAACTGAAATGGCGATACGCGGGGGGGGGGGGGGGGGGGGGTAGAGTTTGATGGTGTCCAACAGAAGCATACTACAACATGGTGTCCATCCAAACCTACCGTCGACTATATCTGCTAGCACCGTCCCAACCAGAGTCACAACTAAGGTTAACCAAGCCAGAGTCACATTCTATTAAAGTGGCAAAAATAATTACTTTTTAATATATAAAAACAACTATATAAGCAAAGTAGTGCTGTTTTAATTAAAAATCCTAATTTAAATTATTCTAAAAATAACCAAATAAATCTTACTGTGACAACAATCTGACATGTGAATAGGAGCAAAAAGAATTAAATTAAAACTATTTTTAAACTCAAATTATTCATAATCTAGGGTTTGAAGCAAATTTGAACAAATACATATTTAAATCATTCAAATTTGAAAACTAATGGCACAAACAGAAACTAGACAAAATTTTGAATCTAATGCAAAAATAATCACTCAAAAACATCAAATATCCTAAAATATATAAGCAATTTAAAACATAAACTCGATATTGTGCAACGTAAGAGGGATTATGTTGCCGCAGTATTAAATTCGATACATCTTAATATCCAATTTAGGAGATCCCTAGTATGGGAACGTTGGAATGCTTGGTTGCACCTGATTCGTAGGTTGATGCAGGTTCACCTATCTGATCAGGCGAATACAATTCGCTGGAAGTTAACTATGAATGGAATCTTCTCAGTGAAATCCATGTATTCTGACCTAATTGATATGACTCCGGGCCATTGTCGAGGTCATTGCATATTTGGAGGATTAAAGTTCCGCTTCGTATTAAAATATTTACGTGGTTTGTCCATAAAGAGATTATTCTAACCAAAGATAACTTGGCAAAAAGGAATTGGGTTGGTAACTCTAGGTGTTGTTTTTGTGATAAAAAAGAAACGATTAAACACCTCTTTCTCGAATGTCCTCACAATTATTATGGTGATCAATTTATATAGCCTTTAATGTTCAACCTCCGAGAAGCATAAACACGTTATTTGGGACGTGGCTTAATGGAGTGGACGTACACTTAGCTAAACATATTCGGATAGGATTATGTGCATTATTTTGGGCTATATGAAACACTAGAAATTATATGATTTTTAATGGGACACAATTCACTAATTATTTGCAGATTATCTACAGAGCTACAGCTTGGATCCGTATATGGTCTTTACTAACTCATGTGGATTTCAGGAAGCCTTTGGTTATTGGGTGCAACCATTGTGAGCAGCCAATTTGGGTGGCGAGCTAATAATAGGCTAGATGTGTAGGCATCGTAGCTTATTTTTATATCACCGGATGTGACACTTTTCAGTCTTATATCGCCAGGTGTGGCGCTTTCCAGATTTATTTACTTTCGACTACTGCTCAGTTTATGAGCATCTTTGGACCTTATGACTTTGTTACATTTTTGTTTAATAATATGATTGTATGCATCGATTGATGCAGAGGCCGGAGTGTTCCTTCTTTTCAAGAAAAAAAAAATACCCTCCAGCTTCATGGCCCAAGATCCTAGGGAAAACTGGAGTTTGGCCCTGCACAAATCCAAGCAGAACATCACAAAATTTAATTAGCCACTGCCCACTGATACATCACAATATACCCAATAGGAAAACACAAACCCAAGTGGGATACCTTGGCTTCCCAGAAGTAGACGTCAGTGTGGCAGAGGGCGGTGTAGAGGATCTTGACGCGCACCTCCATGGCCTGCGGCGGCGCCACCTCCACCTCCTCGATCGACAGCGGCTTCCCGGCCTCCCATGCCACCGCCGCTGCAAGCAATCAACCATGCAACTGAGATCTCCATCCTCGAAACATCAACCAAAATCCGATGAAACTAACTGCATGCTATCGCAGAAACAAACCTTTGCACTTGATCACCTTCCCGGCGGTAGCCATCCTTGACGCTAGAAGAAGAGAAAGATGGATCTTTGTCGCTGTTTCTGCTTTGCAGTTCGTTGCTAGATTTTGGTGAGGAACGAAGGTGAGGCTGAGACCTGTATATATACTGCTGGTGCTGGAGTCATCGGCGAGTAATTAAGGCCAGCTTGCAGTGCAAGCGGGGATAGAAGATGGATTGTTTTTTCTTGGAGAAGGCGGCCGAAATGAAGGCTCTGCGCGCGTGTCCGCTGGTTTCAAAATTGGGCCAATGTGGTATCTGGAAAACGTTGTGAAGTGATCAAGGGGCTACAGGTCGACGGTAGGCGAGGGGGAGTAAAAAACCAGCGCTGTGGCCGGAGAGGGCTGACTTTGCATTGGTGATCAAAGCCAGGGCGACCGAGAAAATCAACTGCCAAAACAGCAGCGTCCTCGTTTTGCAACGGTCCACGGCCTGGCGCATCGTCAACGGGACCAGGCGTCCCTCGTTTTGCTGAACATTTGTTCAATTGCCTTTTTTTAAAAAAAATTGCAACTTTTTCAAAATAACTTTTTTTTTTCAAATTCGTGAACCTTCTTTTCGAAATTCTTGAACTTGATTCAAATTTGTGAACACTTTTCAGATTAGTGTAACTTTTTAAATTCATTCACAAACTTTTTTCAAATTTGCAAAAAAAATCAAGTTCACTAACATTTTAAAATCCGTAGACATTTTCGTACTCATTAACCTTTCTCAAATTATGAACCTTTTCAATTTCATAAACTATTTTCAAATTCATGAACTTTTTCTAGATTCATGATTTTTTTCAAAAGTCGACTGGTCAAATTGGTTAACAGTTGACCACCAATAGTTAATGGAGCGAACAAAAACCGGTTGCGTGAGCAAGCGAGCGAACGAAATTGGTTGCATGCGAACAAAAACTCTGTTTGTCTCTCCTCTCCTCTCGCGACCGTGACGGGGCGACGTGGTCGCGGCGACCTCTTCCTCCTCCAGCCCCCCTCCCCCCTTCCTCCCCGCAGCCGTCGCTGGCGCCCGCGGCCCCCTGACCTTTTCCTCCCGGTGGCTTTATGGCGTGGGGCGGAGCTGCACCGAGGGCGCACCTAGGCGGCGGCGGTCTGGCTGGCGGCGAGGCTCCCCGATGCGGCGTGGGCGGGTGGCTGGGCGGCTGGGTGGCACAGCGGCGCGACCTGGCGACGGTGCTCGGCCCAGATCTGCATCGGGGCAGGTCTGCAGCGTGACTCCCGGGAGGCAGGGGAGCAGCGACGAACGGCGGGGTGCTGGCGGCGCCGATGCCAGCCTGCTACAGCGTGCCTGGCGGGGCTTAGCAGGCCCGTTTCGGGCCTGGTCGGGCTAGGGGTGGCCTGGTATGCCACACTACCGTGTTCGGACGGCTACCGCGACGGTGCCGAAGGCGCGGGCCTCTCGCACGACGGTGGTGCAGGTGGTTCCCTCCCGTCAGCCTTGGTGTTGCTGCTCCCATCGCTTGGCTCTTCTCTCCGGTCTTCCTGGCCTCGTGTTGGTGCTCGCAGTGAGACGGCGTGGGTGGCGGCGCAACCATGATGGCGCATGGTGTTGGGCGGTGGTTTGGCTGGTCGGCTCCGGTTGGGCGGTGGGGTTTGATGTGCGGGAGAAATCCTTGTCGGTCCGTCCGGCTCCGATGCGGTGACACCGGCGGGTGCCACTTTCCCTTCTTGGAGGGTGTCGGTAGTTACCATCCCCCACCTCTCTCCGCGTACTGGGGGAAACCCTAGGATTCGTCCGGCCAGCAGCGTCGTCGGTGTCGCATTCCTTTTTGAAGGTGTTGCTTAGTACGCAGTAGATCGGAGCTTCGGGCTGTGGTGGTTCTTCCTGAGGGCGCAACGGTCGCGGGTCTTCCGCGCTTTGTCGAGCTGCCGCTGTTGGCATTTGTTTCTTTTTCTTTTTCTTTTAGGCTTGATGTGCTACTCGCCTCAGCATTGTGACGTGTATAATGATGATTTGTTTTGGAATACAAAGCGAGGGAACTTTTTTTTAGGTAAATTGGTTGCATGCGCGAGCGAGTGATCCGTGGGCTTGTTGGGCCAGTCCACGCAAGCGGCTGCAGCACCAGGTTTAGTAATGGCGCGTGAAGCGCCGATTAAGCACTGCCGGACGATGCTCAGTTATAAAGGCCGATCGCAACTTCAACAAACACTGTAAGGTGGGAGTAATAAAAAAAATTCTTTGACCTCTGCCATAAAATTGACTGTCTCAACTCAAGCTGGTAACAGGGACGAAACCCACCAGATTTTGCTTGCCCAAACTCATTCCCACGAGAAAATCGCAAATCCGTCCCTGTCCCCATCAATGTGCGCGGGGTTAAATTTTTGCCCGTACCCTAAACCCATCGGGTTTTCAAAACCCACGGGGAACCCGTCCCCATAAGCAGTCAATGAAAACAGCAACATTTGGAAGAAAAACAGGAGCATATTACAGCAGCAGGCGACGGCTGGGTGACCTAGGTTTAGGTTTAGGTGTCGTGTTGTGCGGGAGAGAGAGAGAGAGTACTAAAGAGCGAGCAACACTGCAGCGACCGAGTGAGGGGTTGGTTTGTACTCCAGGGCCTCGATACTGTGGGGCTCGGCTCCTCGGGCACTGTGGCTTTGGGCCACTTGAGTCGATATGAATCGGTGCGTGCTGAATAATGTATTTTGACGGGTTTTGTCAGGTTTCGGGTTCGGGTAGTACTCAAACGGGTTTAAACCCGCGAAACATGTCGAATTTAATAATGTACCTACCAGCAGGCCTGCGGGGATAGAAAGTCGCTCATCCCGTTCCTAATAGGATAAAAACCCGCGGGGACACGGGTTTCGGGGCCATTGCCA
This sequence comes from Triticum aestivum, assembly GCF_018294505.1. NCBI lineage: Eukaryota > Viridiplantae > Streptophyta > Magnoliopsida > Poales > Poaceae > Triticum > Triticum aestivum. The sequence goes on from NC_057794.1 coordinate 549,179,863, forward strand.
TCTTGAATCTCAACCCAGTGCGCAAGTACAAAATTCAGCGAAATGATATGTATCGCCTTGCGCTCGCCTACAGGCGGTCCGACATCAGCTGCGGCCCAATAAGAATAACAATCGTTTTTTCATTACACAAGATCTTTTTTTAGGCAAACTGCAACCGTTCATGTCTAGAACCAGGAACCGATTCGCCTTGGTTTCGGGAACCAGTCGGAACCTTCCGTTCGTTTTTTGTAAGGTTCTAGAGGGTTTTCTTGAGTTGGTTTTCTGGTTTTTTTTCTTCTATATTTTTTATTTTTTGGTTTTCAAAATACACAAACATTTTTTCAATTCACAAATATTTTTTCAAATACGTAATTTTTGTGAATGCATGAATATTTTTGAATTCAAGACATTTTTTTTAATTCATGAACAGATTTCCAAAATCCTAAGTATTTTTAAAATCTTGTTCACCGAACAAAATTTCAAATTCATGAATGTTTTTGGAAACACATGAATGATTTTCAAATTCATGCACAATTTTCGAATTCACCAACATATTTTCAAATTCATGAATAACTTTCATATTCATTCGTGAATATTTTCACCGAACATTTCTCTTGCTCACTGAACAATTTTCGAATTCGCAAACATTTTTCGATTCCCGTTCACTAAATAATTTTCAATTTTTTTACAGATTCACACTTAAAAAATTGGAATAGTTTTTAAAATTCACAACATTTTTTAAATCTGTGAAGCTTTTGGAAACTTGTTGAAAAATTGCCAAATTTTTGAAGACTTTTTTGTGAATTTATGAACTGTTTTTTTATTTGCGGGACCATTTTTTATTTATCCTTGTGCGTGAAGAAAATGCCTGATGTGAAAAATGCAAAAGCCATACAAAATTTTCAAAACACGCGCTACAGGAGTTCATCGCGAGCGCGACTGGCGCTATAATGATGGGTCGGCCTATATCTGCCGTTGTATCCGACGCAAGCGATCGTATTGTGCGCGATACGGGACGGGTGTGATCGCTATTAGGGCATCTCCAACACCAACCTACAAATCTCCCGCAACCGTCCGGATGGCGCTATTCGGACCAAGGAAGCCATCCAACGGAGTCCTGTATCGGTCTGTTGGGCGGTCCGAACACGATTTCTCCTGCAAACTGGGGACAAATGTGGGCGAGGTTTGCGGGAGTCCGGACATGCGAAACATCGCTCTCAGCCCCGTGGCCCACCCAAAAGGAAGGTTGAACCCGCGCTTTTGTGGCATCCCACACTGTTTCTGCGCCAAAATCCCCCACTCTCTTCTTTCACTCCCCGCCGCTCTTTTCTCCCGCCCTCTCCTTCCCTCCACCGCCGATGCATGGAACCATCGAAGAACCTGTCGGAGATGGAGCCGGCGGAGGTGCCTTAGGATTCGAGTATCATGCTCGCTCGGAAGATCAGCTCAGAGATACCGCAAAATCGCCGCGTCAAAGTGAATGCCACAAAGGAGAAGCTAAAGAAGCGGTTGGCCGCCGGTGGGCCTGGTGGTGGCGATGGGCATGGAGGGCGTGGTGGACGAGGCGGTCGGCGAGGCTATGGTGGACGCCACCAGACGGGCGTGCCTATGGTACAGACGACGCCGTGGCTGGAGCCTTACAAGGCTCTGTACTACTACGCCGCCAAGAAGCTCGCAACCCACACCTGTACGGTTCCTTACATTGTCGATGTTAATGCGGCGCCAGTCCTCTCTAAGTATTCTTCGTCGTCGCTCGTCTGGGCGAGGACGACGGGCGGAGAGCAGATGGCTGCCCGCACGCTATTTGCTGCAATGCCGAGAGCGGGGGAGCCAGCGTACAACGCGGACAGGAAGATGCTGGATATCATCCATGATGGAGGCGAGGGAGGAGGAGGGGGCTATGAGGACATGCAGATGGAAGACTCAGATCCCACCCAGACTGACAACTACTAGCTAGGGATGGCAGTTTTGCCCATGGGTATGGGTACCCGCAGGTACCCTACCCGAAAACAGTGGGCATGGGTGATAGTTTCCACCACTTCATACCCGTGGGTAATGGGTATCCATACCCGCAAAATGCATGGGTAGGATATGGGTATGAAATTATACCCATGGGTAACCCATTGGATACCCAGAAAAAATAATAAATAAATTAAACCCAATAATACCTGGGTAAACCTACAGTAATTAGCATTGCAAGTTTCCAAACTTGATTTTTTTCAAAGTTAGTTTGCAATGGAGATTAAGATATTTGTCTGTCAATCATCATTTTGAAATTTTGATGTAAGTGCAAACCAAATTGGGATGGTCGAGTACCTAACTTTAGTTTTAGGCCCTTTTGTTGTCTTACCTTTATCATGCCAATGTTATATATTGTACCCAACGGATACCCATTGGGTATAATATACCCGATGGGTATGGGCATGGGTACCAATTTATGCCCATGGATATTGAAATGGGTGGGTATAGAAAAAAGATATGGGTATGGGTTCGGGCAGAAAAAGGTCGTACCCGCCCATACCCTACCCATTGCCATCCCTACTACCAGTACCAGCAGCAGCAATCCTACACCCAGACGGCCATGCAGCACTCCTACAGCCAGACCGGCGATGGCACACAACAACAACAACATTGGGCCCCCGAAGAGCATCATTCGAAGGGGATAGGAGGGGGAGGAGGATGCTTCGACGATGATCCGGATGATATAGCCAGCGATCCAAAGAAGAAGGGTAGAAGAGAAAACTTCAACATGTGGGAGGACGAGTTGTTGTCCGATGCATGGTTGCCACTAGCCTCGATCCTGTCCTTGGCACGGAGAAAAGGGCACTATCTTTTGGAGGAACATTCACATATGGTTCCATGAGCACAAGCATTTCGCGCCCTACTCCGACGCTTTGATCCGCAACTGTGAGTGGAAGTCCGTCAACCATCGATGGTACACCATCCAAGAGGCCGTCTGCAAGTATTGCGGGCACTTGAAGCATCTCATCGCGCGGTGGCCTAGTGGTGCACAAATCACTGAGCAAGTAAGTTGATCACTAGCCAGATATGGTTTAATTTTGTTGATCACTATCCGGACATGTATTATTTTGTTGCTCACTAGACAAATATGAATTGTTTCACTTTAAAGCCTACTCGTGCTTGTGTGGTGTACAAGAAGTTGAAGAAGTCCTTCACCGTCATTCATTGTTGGTTGAAGATGAATGGGCAACCGAAGTGGAACCTTTTCATTGCCAAGACCGGTGACCCTACCGACCCAACCCAAGAACCGCCAAAGAATGTTAGAAGAAATTTAGGGGCAAAAAGTGGGAGGAGGAGAGGGCTAAGCGATAAGGTGTGGCGGACAAGCTGACAGAGAGGTTCGAGGAGATCTTAGCAAAGGAGGAGGAGGAATGCGTGAGGCGCTCGGACATCAAGGAGGAAAGGAAGGCGGTGAAGGAAATATGCCCTATAGGCAATAATAAAGTTATTATTTATTTCCTTATATCATGATAAATGTTTATTATTCATGCTAGAATTGTATTAACCAGAAACATAATACTTGTGTGAATACATAGACAAACTAAACGTCACTAGTATGCCTCTACTTGACTAGCTCATTAATCGAAGATGGTTATGTTTCCTAACCATAGACATGTGTTGTCATTTGATTAACGAGATCACATCATTAGGAGAATGATGTGATTGACATGACCCATTCCATTAGCTTAGCACCCGATCATTTAGTATGTTGCTATTGCTTTCTTCATGACTTATACATGTTCCTGTGACTATGAGATTATGCAACTCCCGTTTGCCGGAGGAACACTTTGTGTGCTACCAAACGTCACAACGTAACTGGGTGATTATAAAGGTGCTCTACAGGTGTCTCCAAAGGTACATGTTGGGTTGGCGTATTTCGAGATTAGGATTTGTCACTCCGATTGTCGGAGAGGTATCTCTGGGCCCTCTCGGCAATGCACATCACTTAAGCCTTGCAAGCAATGCAACTAATGAGTTAGTTGCGAGATGATGTATTACGAAACGAGTAAAGAGACTTGCCGATAACGAGATAGAACTAGGTATTGAGATACCGATGATCGAATCTCGGGCAAGTAACATACCGATGACAAAGGGAACAACGTATGTTGTTATGCGGTCTGACCGATAAAGATCTTCGTAGAATATGTCGGAGCCAATATGAGCATCCAGGTTCCGCTATTGGTTATTGACCGGAGACGTGTCTCGGTCATGTCTACATTGTTCTCGAACCCGTAGGGTCCGCACGCTTAACGTTACGATGACAATTTCATTATGAGTTTATATATTTTGATGTACCGAAGGTTGTTCGGAGTCCCGGATATGATCACGGACATGACGAGGAGTCTCGAAATGGTCGAGACATAAAGATCGATATATTGGACGGCTATATTCGGACACCGGAAGTGTTTCGGGTGATTTCGGAGAAAACCAGAGTGCCGGAAGGGTTACCGGAACCCCCCGGGGAAGTATTGGGCCTTAGTGGGCCTGAGGGGAGAGAGAGGGCAGCAGCCCAGGAGGTGGCGCGCCCCCTCCCATGAGGAGTCCGAATTGGACTAGGGGAGGGGGGCGCGGCCCCTCTTTCCCTCTCCCTCTCCCTCTCTTTCCTTCCCCCTTCTCTCTTCCTAGTTGGACTAGGAAAGGGGAGTCCTACTCCTACTAGGAGGAGGACTCCCTCCTTGGCGCGCCCCAAGGGCCGGCCGGCCTCCCCCCTTGCTCCTTTATATACGGGGGCAGGGGGCACCTCTAGACACACAAGTTGATCTTCGTGATCGTTCTCTTAGCCGTGTTCGGTGCCCCCCCTTCACCATAATCCTCGATAATATTGTAGCCGTGCTTAGGCAAAGCCCTGCGACGGTAGAACATCAAGATCGTCACCACGCCGTCGTGCTGACGGAACTCTTCCCCGACACTTTGCTGGATCGGAGTCCGGGGATCGTCATCGAGCTGAACGTGTGTAGAACTCGGAGGTGTCGTAGTTTCGGTGCTTGATCGGTCGGGTCGTGAAGACGTACGACTACATCAACCGCGTTGTGCTAACGCTTCCGCTTCCAGTCTACGGGGGTACGTAGACAACACTCTCCTCTCTCGTTGCTATGCATCACCATGATCTTGCGTGTGCGTAGGAATTTTTTTTGAAATTACTACGTTCCCCAACAGTGGCATCCGAGCCTAGGTTTTATGTGTTGATGTTATATGCACGAGTAGAACACAAGTGAGTTGTGGGCGATATAAGTCATACTGCTTACCAGCATGTCATACTTTGGTTCGGCGGTATTGTTGGATGAAGCGGCCCGGACCGACATTACGCGTACGCTTACGCGAGACTGGTTCTACCGACGTGCTTTGCACACAGGTGGCTGGCGGGTGTCAGTTTCTCCAAGTTTAGTTGAACTGAGTGTGGCTACGCCCGTTCCTTGTGAAGGTTAAAACAACACCAACTTGACAAACTATCGTTGTGGTTTTGATGCGTAGGTAAGATTGGTTCTTGCTTAAGCCCGTAGCAGCCACGTAAAACTTGCAACAAACAAAGTAGAGGACGTCTAACTTGTTTTTGCAGGGCATGTTGTGATGTGATATGGTCAAGACATGATGCTAAATTTTATTGTATGAGATGATCATGTTTTGTAGCCGAGTTATCGGCAACTGGCAGGAGCCATATGGTTGTCGCTTTATTGTATGCAATGCAATCGCCCTGTAATGCTTTACTTTATCACTAAGCAGTAGCGATAGTCGTAGAAGCATAAGATTGGCGAGACGACAACGATGCTACGATGGAGATCAAGGTGTCGCGCTGGTGACGATGGTGATCATGACGATGCTTCGGAGATGGAGATCACAAGCACAAGATGATGATGGCCATATCATATCACTTATATTGATTGCATGTGATGTTTATCTTTTATGCATCTTATCTTGCTTTGATTGACGGTAGCATTATAAGATGATCTCTCACTAAATTTCAAGATAAAAGTGTTCTCCCTGAGTATGCACCGTTGCCAAAGTTCGTCGTGCCCAGACACCACGTGATGATCGGGTGTGATAAGCTCTACGTCCATCTACAACGGGTGCAAGCCAGTTTTGCACACGCAGAATACTCAGGTTAAACTTGACGAGCCTAGCATATGCAGATATGGCCTCGGAACACTGAGACCGGAAGGTCGAGCGTGAATCATATAGTAGATATGATCAACATAGTGATGTTCACCATTGAAAACTACTCCATTTCACGTGATGATCGGTTATGGTTTAGTTGATTTGGATCACGTGATCACTTAGAAGATTAGAGGGATGTTTTTCTAAGTGGGAGTTCTTAAGTAATATGATTAATTGAACTTAAATTTATCATGAACTTAGTACCTGATAGTATCTTGCTTGTTTATGTTTAATTGTAGATAGATGGCCCGTGCTGTTGTTCCGTTGAATTTTAATGCGTTCCTTGAGAAAGCAAAGTTGAAAGATGATGGCAGCAATTACAAGGACTGGGTCCGTAACTTGAGGATTATCCTCATTGCTGCACAGAAGAATTACGTCCTGGAAGCACTGCTGGGTGCCAGGCCTGCTGCTGATGCAACTGACGATGTTAAGAACGTCTGGCAGAGCAAAGCGGATGACTACTCGATAGTTCAATGTGCCATGCTTTACGGCTTAGAACCGGGACTTCAACGACGTTTTGAACATCATGGAGCATATGAGATGTTCCAGGAGTTGAAGTTAATATTTCAAGCAAATGCCCGGATTGAGAGATATGAAGTCTCCAATAAGTTCTATAGCTGCAAGATGGAGGAGAACAGTTCTGTCAGTGAGCATATACTCAAAATGTCTAGGTATAATAATCACTTGATTCAACTGGGAGTTAATCTTCCGGATGATTGCGTCATTGACAGAATTCTCCAATCACTTCCACCTAGCTACAAGAGCTTCGTGATGAACTATAATATGCAAGGGATGGATAAAACAATTCCCGAGCTCTTCGCAATGCTAAAAGCTGCGGAGGTAGAAATCAAGAAGGAGCATCAAGTGTTGATGGTCAACAAGACCACTAGTTTCAAGAAAAAGGGCAAGGGGAAGAAGAAGGGGAACTTCAAGAAGAACAGCAAGCAAGTTGCTGCTCAGGAGAAGAAACCCAAGTCTGGACCTAAGCCTGAAACTGAGTGCTTCTACTGCAAGCAGACTGGTCACTGGAAGCGGAACTGCCCCAAGTATTTGGCGGATAAGAAGGATGGCAAGGTGAACAAAGGTATATGTGATATACATGTTATTGATGTGTACCTTACTAGAGCTCGCAGTAGCACCTGGGTATTTGATACTGGTTCTGTTGCTAATATTTGCAACTCGAAACAGGGACTACGGATTAAGCGAACACTGGCGAAGGACGAGGTGACGATGCGCGTGGGAAATGGTTCCAAAGTCGATGTGATCGCAGTCGGCACGCTACCTCTACATCTACCATCGGGATTAGTATTAGACCTAAATAATTGTTATTTGGTGCCAGCGTTAAGCATGAACATTATATCTGGATCTTGTTTGATGCGAGACGGTTATTCATTTAAATCAGAGAATAATGGTTGTTCTATTTATATGAGTAATATCTTTTATGGTCATGCACCCTTGAAGAGTGGTCTATTTTTGATGAATCTCGATAGTAGTGATACACATATTCATAATGTTGAAGCCAAAAGATGCAGAGTTGATAATGATAGTGCGACTTATTTGTGGCACTGCCGTTTAGGTCATATCGGTGTAAAGCGCATGAAGAAACTCCATACTGATGGACTTTTGGAACCACTTGATTATGAATCACTTGGTACTTGCGAACCGTGCCTCATGGGCAAGATGACTAAAACGCCGTTCTCCGGTACTATGGAGAGAGCAACAGATTTGTTGGAAATCATACATACAGATGTATGTGGTCCAATGAATGTTGAAGCTCGTGGCGGATATCGTTATTTTCTCACCTTCACAGATGATTTAAGCAGATATGGGTATATCTACTTAATGAAACATAAGTCTGAAACATTTGAAAAGTTCAAAGAATTTCAGAGTGAAGTTGAAAATCATCGTAACAAGAAAATAAAGTTTCTACGATCTGATCGTGGAGGAGAATATTTGAGTTACGAGTTTGGTCTACATTTGAAACAATGCGGAATAGTTTCGCAACTCACGCCACCCGGAACACCACAGCGTAATGGTGTGTCCGAACGTCGTAATCGTACTTTACTTGATATGGTACGATCTATGATGTCTCTTACAGATTTACCGCTATCGTTTTGGGGTTATGCTTTAGAGACGGCCGCATTCACGTTAAATAGGGCACCATCAAAATCCGTTGAGACGACGCCTTATGAACTGTGGTTTGGCAAGAAACCAAAGTTGTCGTTTCTAAAAGTTTGGGGCTGCGATGCTTATGTGAAAAAACTTCAACCTGATAAGCTCGAACCCAAATCGGAGAAATGTGTCTTCATAGGATACCCAAAGGAGACAGTTGGGTACACCTTCTATCACAGATCCGAAGGCAAGACATTTGTTGCTAAGAATGGATCCTTTCTAGAGAAAGAGTTTCTCTCGAAAGAAGTGAGTGGGAGGAAAGTAGAACTTGATGAGGTAACTGTACCTGCTCCCTTATTGGAAAGTAGTACATCACAGAAACCGGTTTCTGTGACACCTGCACCAATTAGTGAGGAAGTTAATGATGATGATCATGAAACTTCAGAACAAGTTACTACTGAACCTCGTAGATCAACCAGAGTAAGATCCGCACCAGAGTGGTACGGTAATCCTGTTCTGGAAGTCATGCTACTAGATCATGATGAACCTGCGAACTATGAAGAAGCGATGGTGAGCCCAGATTCCGCAAAATGGCTTGAAGCCATGAAATCTGAGATGGGATCCATGTATGAGAACAAAGTGTGGACTTTGGTTGACTTGCCCAATGATCGGCAAGCAATTGAGAATAAATGGATCTTCAAGAAGAAGACTGACGCTGACGGTAATGTTACTGTCTACAAAGCTCGACTTGTCGCAAAAGGTTTTCGACAAGTTCAAGGGATTGACTACGATGAGACCTTCTCACCCGTAGCGATGCTTAAGTCTGTCCGAATCATGTTAGCAATTGCCGCATTTTATGATTATGAAATTTGGCAGATGGATGTCAAAACTGCATTCCTGAATGGATTTCTGGAAGAAGAGTTGTATATGATGCAGCCGGAAGGTTTTGTCGATCCAAAGGGAACTAACAAAGTGTGCAAGCTCCAGCGATCCATTTATGGACTGGTGCAAGCCTCTCGGAGTTGGAATAAACGCTTTGATAGTGTGATCAAAGCATTTGGTTTTGTACAGACTTTTGGAGAAGCCTGTATTTACAAGAAAGTGAGTGGGAGCTCTATAGCATTTCTGATATTATATGTGGATGACATATTACTAATCGGAAATGATATAGAATTTCTGGATAGCATAAAGGGATACTTGAATAAGAGTTTTTCAATGAAAGACCTCGGTGAAGCTGCTTACATATTGGGCATTAAGATCTATAGAGATAGATCAAGACGCTTAATTGGACTTTCACAAAGCACATACCTTGACAAAGTTTTGAAGAAGTTCAAAATGGATCAAGCAAAGAAAGGATTCTTGCCTGTGTTACAAGGTGTGAAGTTGAGTAAGACTCAATGCCCGACCACTGCAGAAGATAGAGAGAAAATGAAAGATGGTCCCTATGCTTCAGCCATAGGCTCTATCATGTATGCAATGCTGTGTACCAGACCTGATGTGTGTCTTGCTATAAGTCTAGCAGGGAGGTACCAAAGTAATCCAGGAGTGGATCACTGGACAGCGGTCAAGAACATCCTGAAATACCTGAAAAGGACTAAGGATATGTTTCTCGTATATGGAGGTGACAAAGAGCTCATCGTAAATGGTTACCTTGATGCAAGCTTTGACACTGATCCGGACGATTCTAAATCGCAAATCGGATACGTATTTACATTAAACGGTGGAGCTGTCAGTTGGTGCAGTTCTAAACAAGGCATCGTGGCGGGATCTACATGTGAAGCGGAGTACATAGCTGCTTCGGAAGCAGCAAACGAAGGAGTCTGGATGAAGGAGTTCATATCCGATCTAGGTGTCATACCTAGTGCATCGGGTCCAATGAAAATCTTTTGTGACAATACTGGTGCAATTGCCTTGGCAAAGGAATCCAGATTTCACAAGAGAACCAAGCACATCAAGAGACGCTTCAATTCCATCCGGGATCTAGTCCAGGTGGGAGACATAGAGATTTGCAAGATACATACGGATCTGAATGTAGCAGACCCGTTGACTAAGCCTCTTCCACGAGCAAAACATGATCAGCACCAAGGCTCCATGGGTGTTAGAATCATTACTGTGTAATCTAGATTATTGACTCTAGTGCAAGTGGGAGACTGAAGGAAATATGCCCTAGAGGCAATAATAAAGTTATTATTTATTTCCTTATATCATGATAAATGTTTATTATTCATGCTAGAATTGTATTAACCGGAAACATAATACTTGTGTGAATACATAGACAAACTAAACGTCACTAGTATGCCTCTACTTGACTAGCTCGTTAATCAAAGATGGTTATGTTTCCTAACCATAGACATGTGTTGTCATTTGATTAACGGGATCACATCATTAGGAGAATGATGTGATTGACATGACCCATTCCATTAGCTTAGCACCCGATCGTTTAGTATGTTGCTATTGCTTTCTTCATGACTTATACATGTTCCTGTGACTATGAGATTATGCAACTCCCGTTTGCCGGAGGAACACTTTGTGTGCTACCAAACGTCACAACGTAACTGGGTGATTATAAAGGTGCTCTACAGGTGTCTCCAAAGGTACATGTTGGGTTGGCGTATTTCGAGATTAGGATTTGTCACTCCGATTGTCGGAGAGGTATCTCTGGGCCCTCTCGGTAATGCACATCACTTAAGCCTTGCAAGCAATGCAACTAATGAGTTAGTTGCGAGATGATGTATTACGGAACGAGTAAAGAGACTTGCCGATAACGAGATTGAACTAGGTATTGAGATACCGACGATCGAATCTCGGGCAAGTAACATACCGATGACAAAGGGAACAACGTATGTTGTTATGCGGTCTGACCGATAAAGATCTTCGTAGAATATGTAGGAGCCAATATGAGCATCCAGGTTCCGCTATTGGTTATTGACCGGAGACGTGTCTCGGTCATGTCTACATTGTTCTCGAACCCGTAGGGTCCGCACGCTTAACGTTACGATGACAGTTTCATTATGAGTTTATATATTTTGATGTACCGAAGGTTGTTCGGAGTCCCGGATATGATCACGGACATGACGAGGAGTCTCGAAATGGTCGAGACATAAAGATCGATATATTGGACGGCTATATTCGGACACCGGAAGTGTTTCGGGTGATTTCGGAGAAAACCGGAGTGCCGGAAGGGTTACCGGAACCCCCCGGGGAAGTATTGGGCCTTAGTGGGCCTGAGGGGAGAGAGAGGGCAGCAGCCCAGGAGGTGGCGCGCCCCCTCCCATGAGGAGTCCGAATTGGACTAGGGGAGGGGGGCGCGGCCCCTCTTTCCCTCTCCCTCTCCCTCTCTTTCCTTCCCCCTTCTCTCTTCCTAGTTGGACTAGGAAAGGGGAGTCCTACTCCTACTAGGAGGAGGACTCCCCCCTCCTTGGCGCGCCCCAAGGGCCGGCCGGCCTCCCCCCTTGCTCCTTTATATACGGGGGCAGGGGGCACCTCTAGACACACAAGTTGATCTTCGTGATCGTTCTCTTAGCCGTGTGCGGTGCCCCCCTCCACCATAATCCTCGATAATATTGTAGCGGTGCTTAGGCGAAGCCCTGCGACGGTAGAACATCAAGATCGTCACCACGCCGTCGTGCTGACGGAACTCTTCCCTGAAACTTTGCTAGATCAGAGTCCGAGGATCGTCATCGAGCTGAACGTGTGCTAGAACTCGGAGGTGACGTAGTTTCGGTGCTTGATCGGTCAGGCCGTGAAGACGTACGACTAAATCAACCGCGTTGTGCTAACGCTTCTGCTTCCGGTCTACGAGGGTACATAGAGAACACTCTCCTCTCTCGTTGCTATGCATCACCATGATCTTGCGTGTGCATAGGAATTTTTTTGAAATTACTACGTTCCCCAACAGGCGGAGAGGTTCAGGCAGTTGATGTAGGCGACAGAGAAAAAACCAAGCTCGAAGAGAGGAGGACCATGATCGAAGAGAGGAAGGTGGCGCTCGAGGAGAAGAAGGCCGTGTGAAATAGCATGGTGCCCCCATGTGTGGTTTTGGTAATTGATGACATTCTCTATGGACTAATGGTTGCCTTGAGTTATATTCGTAGGTTTTGTCCATAGGCATTTTTTGAAGTCCATTTGTCGGTTTCAAGTAGTTTATGTGATGAACAAGGTGCTATTCAAGGAATTATCCAAGGATTGGTCATAGATTGTTGGTTTCGAGGAGTCGATGTGATGAACAAGGTGCTATTCAACAAATTATCCAAGGATAGGTCATAGAGAAGACATGATACAAGGTTGATCACAACTAAGTCAAAGAATGAATCAAATTGATCAACACACAAAGCATACAAGATGTATCGTTGGGGATCAAGTGATCCCATGGTATGGTAAGAATTGTCTATTATGCTTTGTGTACTAACCCATGGTCCATGTGATAGTTTTGTGTGGGGTTAGATTGCGGTGTGCAAGTTCAAGTGGAGCATCACTAGAGACTCAGACTGGAGTTTGGCAAGATATTGTCAAAGCTAGATATTTGTCTAATAAAACGGTGGCCAATGTTGGTCCCAAATTCTCAGACTCCCCCTATTGGAAAATTCTATTGAAGGTCAAGGAGCTATACATGGTGGGGAGGAAAATTAAATTAGAATATGGTGACTTAACCAGAGTTTGGAAGGATCCTATAAATGGGCTGATCCCGTTTAATATGCAATTCCCTCATTTGTTTCAGATTTCCACGGATCCAGACTGCACGGTTGATAAGTTTAGTGTTGTAGAAGTTAATGCCCTTTTTAGACGTCGCCTATGTCCAATCCTTGCTGAACAATGGCGTGAGATGTGTCACCAAAATTTAGAGGTTTACCTCACGGCTGAAAAAGATGAGGTGTACTGGGGGTTAAATAAAAATGCTAAATTCTCTACTAAATCAATGTATAAATGGCTAGAAAAGCCTCTTAATGGCTGCAATTACAAATGGATTTGGGAGGCAAAAATACCTCTCAAAATTCAGATTTTCATGTGGCAACTAGCCTAGGATGCTATACTCAGGAGGCAAGTGATGAGGAGAAAAAATTGGCCTGTTAACCCAGCCTGCTCTTTTTGCGACGAGGCTGAGACAGCCACTCATATCTTTTCTGCCTCTCCCGTGGCTCGTGTGGTGTGGAGATCAATAGGGGTGGTTCTGATGACTAATCTGTGACCTAATGATTACTGGCAATACTACGTTTGGTGTCACAAATTTCTCCCTGATGAACCCCAGCTGTATATGGCCGGTCTGGCTACTGCCACCTAGGCCATCTGGCTAGCTTGCAACAGGGCCACTTTTGAGAAAATATGATTAAATCTCCTTTTAAGTTTGTTTTCTCGATGTGTTCTTTTCTTCTATACTGGGTAGGTCTTCAACCAGCAGGGGAAGCAGAGAAGCTGCGACAGGGCGCGGAAATGGTGAGAACCAGTATAATGAAGCTGATGAAACTCTGCGAGACATCCAGGCGTCTGGGCGATGATGTAGGGGGCGTTCTTTCCTGGTGATCAAGTAGTAGTCTTTCGATTCAAGTTCTAGTTGATGAGTCGGTACTATCTTGTGATGGGTTCGTACCTGTTGGGTAGCTTATCTCTTTTGGGTTTCTCGGTGCTGATAGCCGCGGTTAGGCCTTTGTTTCTAGAACTGTTATACTCTCATACCCTAGCTGTTCTGGGTTTGTGCCTCTCTGATCTGGGCATGTAATAGGTTAGTTATTTTGGTGCTGTCAGGTTTTCGCCCCATAACATTCGTTTCGATGGCGGGCGAATGCGGTGGGTTTCCTGACAGTGCATTGAACTCGCTACCTCTCTTTTCTATCCTCCTGAATGTTTCTCGGACTTTGTATTTATGTTCTTTGTAATGGAAAAGGGGTCAGCCCAGTTCAAAAAAAGTGGGAAGCTAAATTCTTCAAGCGAGGCAACACATTACGCTTCTTGCTGCCACCTATTCATGCCTGGAAGGTGAATCTTTCAATCGCTGGCTCACACCATGTATATGAAAAACAAGCATGCACCAATATGCTTGGCAAGCACAAAATAGAAAGGATATTTCAACTTCATAGCCCAATATACCTACCTCAAAGTAATCAACATGGATGAGATCCGTCAAAATTTTCTTGAAACGCAAGCTTAAGGATCCTGTCAAGTACTTTGAGGTCTGATATACCATGGACTGAAGAAAGCATAATAGAAGATTTTCAATGATTAGGCGTGTGAAGGTGGGAACACGCCGGAGAAACACGGATTTGAACAAATACCCTTGAACTTTTGCTAATCTGTAACCAATGGTTGTGCGTAACACCTGCAGAAAATCCATTGGTTAAAAAGGTTCTACATGACTGAACTTCGGTACAACTTATCATAAATACCCAACAACTGAGTCAGCAACCCAGTAAGATACCAGCAAAAATGAAACTAGCGCCTATGGAGTATACAAATTCTAATACTCAGAAAAGCACTATTAGTATGTGAGACAAATGAAACAGGCAGAATGGGGGAGATTTGTAGCACTTACTGCTGTTAAAATCAAGCCAAGAAGGTCATTTGTTCCCCTTGGGCCAATGTTCTTAAGTAAAATAGCGGCCAGGAAATGTAAGGATTTCAATAAGTTCTTCTTTTTCCTTGTTTTTACCACTTTACCATCAACACCATTTTAACTAATGCTCTCTTTATTCCTGGTATGTACATTTCCATCATTACAAGAATTTTCTTCTCTATGTTTCCTCCGTCGACTTGACTGCACATATGCTAAAGTTCCACAAGCAAGTAGTGCACCAGAAACAACTGCAACCGTTCTCCTGAATGTGGTTTGAACGGAGGAGCATATAAGAACTAAGAGTCGACTAACCAAAATTTTCAAACATGTGAGAGAACGTCGTACCCTAGCTCTGGGAGACGGCTTCGTATTAAATAGCCAAGGGCGAAACTCCCTGGATTAGTGTATAGATGGGATCGAGTACATCTTGGAGAATAAGGGATAGAATGGAGAGATATCTAGTTACAATGATAACGGAATATTTGAACAAACTATCTCTATCTATCTAGGTTCGGTTGACATCATGAGGGCTGAAGGTTATCACGTAGGATCTCCATTGTGTCATTTAACACCCTTCCTTAATCACAACTTTGTCAAGTTGAGATTACGCGTGAACTCCTCAAAATTCCTTGTGGGCAACGCCTTTGTAAATTCATCTGCAACCTGATCACGTGAATGCACAAAACGAATTTCCAATTGCTTGTTAGCAACTCTTTATCTGACAAAATGGAAATCTATCTCAATGTGTTTTGTCCTGGCATGAAACACTAGATTAGCAGATAAATAGGTAGCACCAAGGTTATCACACCATAAGCATGGAGCTTGAGTGCACTTCACACCAAGCTCCCTCAACATGGACTGAACCCAAATAATCTCAGCTGTAGAATTTGCCAGTGTCTTATACTCAGCTTCTGTACTGGACCATGATACAGTGGCTTGTTTCTTTGCACACCATGATATCAAGTTTGGACCAAAGAACACTGCAAAACCACCAGTGGAGCGTCTGTCATCTAGACATCCAACCCAATCAGAGTCAGAAAAAGCACTAACAAGAGTAGATGAAGACTTGCTGAAAGTAAGACCAAGATTCATAGTATCTTTCACATATCTCACTATGCGCTTTGCAACAGTCCAATGAGTTTTGGTGGGAGCATGAAGAAACTGACATACTTTGTTCACAACAAAGGAAATATCAGGTCTTGTCAAAGTTAAATATTGAAGTGCTCCCGCTAAACTCATGTATCTGGTACTATCCTATTAACTCAAAGGCTCTCCTTCTGCAAGGGATAATTTTTCTATACTAGACAATGGAGTTGGTGAGGACTTACACCCTTGCAACCCAACTCTTCTTACCAGATCATTGGCATACTTTACCTGAGAGAGATGAAGACTGTTTCCATATTTCTTGACTTCAATCCCTAGAAAGAAATGCAAGTCTCCCAAATCTTTAAGAGAAAACTCCGCACTCAGATCCTTCAACAGTTCTGTCACTGCCTCATCAGACGAACTTGTGACAATAATATCATCAACATAAATAAGAACAAATATGGATGTATTTGACTTATTATAGATAAACCAAGATGTGTCAGACTTAGAAGGAATGAAACTGAGTGTCTGCAACTTTTGACTGAGTCGTGAGTACCATGCTCGAGGAGCCTGCTTCAGTCCATATAAAGCTTTGGCAAGTTTACACACATGAAATGGCTTGCCTTTACTTACAAACCCAGGAGGTTGTTTCATGTAGACTTCCTCTTCCAGAACACCATGAAGGAACGCATTCTGTACATCTAGCTATCGAAGACTCCATCCCCTGGAAACAGCAATGGACAGTACAAGACGGATGGTTGCAGCTTTCACAACAGGACTAAATGTGTCCTCGTAATCTATGCCATATCGTTGCTTGAAACCTTTTGCAACCAGTCTCGCCTTGTAGCGATCTATAGTTCCATCAAACTTTCTCTTGATTCTGAAAATCCATTTGCAATCAATTAAATTTTTACCTTGCTGTGGGGGAAGGAGATGCCATGTTTTATTTTTCCGAAGTGCCATGCATTCTTCTTCCATAACCTTTTTCCACCTTGTATCGCTAAGTGCCTCCTTAAAAGTACTTGGTTCACCTGTTGAACATGCCAGGACAAACTTTGTTATTTGCTTATAATTGACAGGTTTTGTTACACCTTTCTATAGATGCGTACGCGGAGGAATAGGTGTTGTTGTAGTATTGCTTGGCGCAGAAGATCCAGCCGCTGCACCGGTTGATCCTGAGGCAGATCCTTCCAGCGCCCCTGTCGCACCAGGGATGGAATCCATGGGATTTTCTGTGACGGTAGTCTACAGCAGCTGCGATACAGCCAGTGCAGAAGATCCCGCGCTTGGCTGCAGGTCCACTGGAGGCCCATCATGGCGCAATGATGGCGCGGGCCTGGGCAAATCCATGCCGAATCGCGTGCCGCTAAACAGATCAGCGCGGGGCTCTGTGCTTGCCTCCTGTCTGTTGGGTGCGGCGCCGGTTGGTTGCCGTTGGATGTAGTGGCAGGGCCCATCTACGGGCCAGCGACCCCGCGTGTCGGCACCTGATTGATGGGCGCCGGAGGACGCGCCCGAGCCAGTGGAGGGGCGCCGCGTGCCAGGCGCTGGGTCGCTGGAGGCGCGACTGGCAGGCGACACGGGTTCCCGTGGGCTGCTGTCCTGCTGTTGCATCGATCCCGAGGCAGATTCGCTGTTGGGCTACTGCAGCTCCGATCCCGATGAGGATCTGCGCCCCAGCCCTGGACACATAAAATGTGGGTTGATTTCATCATCGTTTTGGGTGATTTTTTGCACCGTTTTCTCCACCATTTTCATCTGCATCATCACAAAGCTCAAGTGCATGGTTATGAGAGTTAGTCAGTGATTGATCAACACAACCATCTTCCCCTTGATCAAAACCAGTAAGGCTAGATGGGAGGAGAAGAATTTCTTGACGAAGTAGTGCACCGGCGTTGGGATGAAGATCGGAAAACTTGAACTTTGTTTCATCAAAGACTACATCACGAGAGATATAGACCCGTCTCGTAGGAATATCAAGGCACTTAACACCTTTATGCTTGGCACTATAGCCAAAAAAAAACACATTGCTTAGAGCGGAACATGAGTTTGCGATTGTTGTATGGACGAAGATTGGGCCAGCAAACACACCCAAACACTAGGTGTAGTCGGGTTTGGTGTGAAGGAGTCTTTACATAGGAGTTTCATTGTTAATGACACGACTAGGGAGCATGTTGATGATATGAACGGCAGTGAGAAACGCCTCATCGCAGAACTTGAGGGGCATGGAGGCGCCAGCTAAAAGAGCTAGGCCAACCTCTACAATGTGTCTATGCTTGCGTTCGACAGACCCGTTTTGTTGGTGAGCGTGCAGACAAGACACATGATGAGAGATGCCAAGTTTTTGGAAGAAAGAATTTAGTTTCTTGTATTCCCCTCCCCAATCAGATTGGAGAGCAAGAATTTTACTACAAACTGACGTTCAACTAAAGCTTAAAAGTTGAGAAAAATATGGAACACATCGGATCTTTTCTTGAGAAGATAGATCCAAGAGAACTTGCTATAATCATCAATGAAACTCGCGTAGTATGTATGTCTACCAACAGAGGAGGGGGTAGGACACCAAACACCCGAAAAGATAAGTTGCAATGGTTTGGTAGAAATACTTGTAGAAACTGGATAGGGTAATTGATGACTTTTGGCCTTTTGGCATGAATCACAAATTGTTTCAACATCACGCTCTCCAACATATGGGAGCTTATTTTCCCTAAGCAATCTCTCAACTAAAGAAAAATATGCATGTCCTAAACGATCGTGCCATCGTGTTGAATACACTTTGGTGGCACTAAACACTTGTTTATTCAATCTTCTAATCTCCGGAATCAAGGGATAGAGTCCACGAACGCATCTACCTCGTATAGCACCTTCTTCATTGCCTGATCCTTGATCAAAAAGAAGAAAGGGTGAAATTCAAGAAAGACATGATTGTTAATGGTAATGCGGTGAACAGAAAGAAGATTTTTTGAAGCACTAGGGACATGCAAGATTCTTTCAAGGTGAATTTTTCTGTGAGGGGTTTTGATAATTGAGTGACCAATATGGCTAATTCTCATACCTTCTCCACTAGCAGTGTGGATGTGTGATAACCCACAAGTATAGGGGATCGCAACAGTTTTCGATAAGTAAGAGTGTTGAACCCAACGAGGAGCTAAAGGTATAACAAATATTCCCTCAAGTTCTATCGACCACCGATACAACTCTACGCACGCTTGACGTTCGCTTTACCTAGAACAAGTATGAAACTAGAAGTACTTTGTAGGTGTTGTTGGATAGGTTTGCAAGATAATAAAGAGTACATAAATAAAAAGTAGGGGCTGTTTAGATAAAGAAACAATAAAGTAAATATAGCGAGTGTGGAAAAGTGGTGGTAGGAGTTGCGAAATTGCCCCTAAGAAATTGACTACTTTACTAGACCGATAGCAAGTATTATGTGGGAGAGGCCACTTCTAGCATGTCGTCCCTTCCATGGAATTCTATGCACTTATGATTGGAACTATTAGCAAGCATCCGCAACTACTAATGTTCATTAAGGTAAAACCCAACCATAGCATTAAGATATATTCGCCCCCCTTCAATCCCGTATGCATCAATTTCTATGCTAGGTTGAAGCTTCTGTCACTCTTTCCCTCCAATACATAGTACTATCAACATACAACTAACCCTATGGTGTGATCCACGCGCGCGCTCATATGATGGGCACCAAAGGACAGCAACATAACCACAAGCAAATCAAATCAATCATAGCAATTCATCAACCACCGATAGGACAATGAAAATCTACTCAGACATCATAGGATGGCAACACATCATTGGATAATAATATGAAGCATAAAGCACCATGTTCAAGTAGAGGGTACAGCGGGTTGCAGGAGAGTGGACCGCTGTAGATAGAGGGGGAAGGTGATGGAGATGTTGGTGAAGATGGCGGGGGTGTTGGTGAAGATCGCGGTGATGATGATGATGGCCACGGCGGCGTTCCGGCGCCACCGGAGGAGAGGGGGAGAGGGGCCCCCTTCTTCCTCTTCTTCCTTGACCTCCTCCCTAGATGGGAGAAGGGTTTACCCTCTGGTCCTTGGCCTCCATGGCATGGGAGGGGCGGGAGCCCCTCCGAGATTGGATCTATCTCTCTGTTTCTCTCTGGTTCTGCGTTCTCTTCTCGCTCCGTTTCACCGTTTCGTGTATATATGGAGATCCGTAACTCCGATTGGCCTGAAACCTTCGCCGTGATTTTTTTCCGAATATTAGCTTTCTTGCGGCAAAAGAAGAGTGTCAACCGCCTTACGGTGGGCTCATGAGGGGGGGGGGGGCGCCCCCTGCCTCGTGACCACCTCGGGCACTGGTTCACGTTGATTTTCCTTCCAAATTTTCCATATTTTCCAAAAATAAGCTCCATTCGTTTTTATCCTGTTTGGACTCTGTTTGATATGGATATTCTGCGAAACCAAAAACATGCAACAGAAAGGAACTGACACTGGGCACTGGATCAATATGTTAGTCCCAAAAATAATATAAAAAGTTGCCAAAAAGTGTATGAAAGTTGAATAATATTGGCATGGAACAATCAAAAATTATAGATACGACGGAGACATATCAGCATCCCCAAGCTTAATTCCTGCTCGTCCTCGAGGAGGTAAATGATAAAAAAAGATAATTTTTGATGTGGAATGCTACCTAGCATAATCTTGATCATATGTCTAATCATGGCATGAATATTAAGACACAAGTGATTCAAAGCAATAATCTATCCTTTGACATAAAAACAATAATATTTCAAGCATACCAACCAAGCAATTATGTCTTATTGAAATAACATAGCCAAAGAAAGCTCATCCCTACAAAATCATATAGTCTGGCTATGCTCCATCTTCACCACACAAAGCATTCACATCATGCACAACCCCGATGACAAGCCAAGCAATTGTTTCATACTTTTGACGTTTCTCAAACCTTTTCAACTTCCACGCAATACATGAGCGTGAGCCATGGACATAGCACTATAGGTGGAATAGAATATGATGATAGGGGTTATGTGGAGAAGACAAAAAGGGAGACAGTCTCACATCAACTAGGCGTATTAACGGGCTATGGAGATGCCCATTAATAGATATCAATGTGAGGAGTAGGGATTGACATGCAACGGATGCACTAAGAGCTATAAGTTTATGAAAGCTCAAACTGGAAACTAAGTGGGTGTGCATCCAACTTGCTTGCTCATGAAGACCTCGGGCATTTGAGGAATCCCATCATCAGAACATACAAGCCAAGTTCTATAATGAAAATTCCCACTAGTATATGAAAGTGTTAACTCAAGAGACTCTCTATATGAAGAACATGGTGCTACTTTGAAGCACAAGTGTGGTAAAAGGATAGTAACATTGCCCCTTTTTTTGCGGGCTTCTTTGGCCCCCTTTTTTTATTTAGGCTTCTTTGGCCTCTCCTTTTTTTGGGCAATGCTCTAATAATGATAATCATCACACTTTTATTTACTTACAACTCAATATTACAACTCAATACTAGAACAAAGATATGACTCTATATGAATGCCTCCGGCGGTGTACCGGGATGTGCAATGATCTAGCGTAGCAATGACATCAAAAAACGGACAAGCCATGAAAACATCATGCTAGCTATCTTACTATCATGCTAAGAAATATGACAATAAATGCTCAAGTCATGTATATGATGATGATGGAAGTTCCATGGCAATATATCTCGGAATGGCTATGGAAATGCCATAATAGGTAGGTATGGTGGCTGTTTTGAGGAAGGTATATGGTGGGTTTATGGTACCGGCGAAAGTTGCACGGTACTTGAGAGGCTAGCAATGATGGAAGGGTGAGAGTGCGTATAATCCATGGACTCAACATTAGTCATAAAGAACTCACATACTTATTGCAAAAATCTATTAGTCATCAAAACAAAGTACTACATGCATGCTCCTAGGGGGATAGATTGGTAGGAAAAGACCATCGCTCGTCCCCGACCGCCACTCATAAGGAAGACAATCAATAAACACCTCATGCTCCGACTTCGTTACATAACGGTTCACCATACGTGCATGCTACGAGACTTGCAAACCTCAACACAAGTATTTCTCAATTTCACAATTACTCGACTAGCATGACTCTAATATCACCACCTTTATATCGCAAAACTATTGCAAGGAATCAAACATATCATATTCAGCGATCTACAAGTTTTATGTAGGATTTTATGACTAACCATGTGAATGACCAGTTCCTGTCCTCTCTCTAAATAGATATAAGTGAATCAAGAGAGTTTAATTCTTTCTACAAGAGATATGCCCATGCTCTAACAAGTATAAGTGAAGCAAAAGAGCATTCTACAAATGGCGGTTGTCTATGTAAAGAGAAACAGGCAATCCAAACTTCAAATGATATAAGTGAAGCACAAGAAGCATTCTATAAAGCCATACTCAAAAGATATAAGTGAGGTGCAAAGAGCATTCTATAAATAAACCATGGACTATCTCATACCAGCATGGTGCATAAAAGAAAAAAGAAAACTAAAGCAAAAGACGCTCCAAGATTGCACATATCGCGTGAACGAAACGAATCTGAAAACATACCGATATTTGTTGAAAAAAGAGGGGATGCCTCCCCAGCATCCCCAAGCTTAGACGCTTGAGTCTCCTTGAATATTTACTTGGGGTGCCTTGGGCATCCCCACGCTTGAGCTCTTGCCTCTCTTCCTTCTTCTCACATCGAGACCTTCTCGATCATCGAACACTTCATCCACACAAAACTTCAACAGAAAACTCGGTAAGATCCGTTAGTATAATAAAGCAAATCACCACTATAAGTACTGTTGCAAATCAATTCATATTTTGTTTTTGCATTGTGTCTACTGTATTATAACTTTTTCATGGCTTAATCCACTGATATAAATTGATAGTTTCATCAAAACAAGCAAACTATGCATCAAAAACAGAATCTGTCTAAAACAGAACAGTCTGTAATAATCTGAACATTAACCATACTTCTGGTACTTGAAAAATTCTGACAAAATTAGGAAAAATAAAAAATTTGCACAGCAAGACATTGCAAAAAGAATCATAACCATTTGACATTCCAGTAAAAAATTAAAATTCGCCCACTACAGCCAAAGTTTCTGTCCTGCACCGTACATACCAACAAGCATTGTAAACATCCTAAAGGCAAACCTTGGAACATTATTTTTATAATACAATGGAATTGTACAAGGGGATAATTATTTTTGTTGAAATTTTTCTGTAATCAAGATTCACAAAGTTGCCGTGAGCATGAACAAAGTTCAAGGATGTCCCCCATTTTCACAATGCTCGTCTCTATCACTTTCACTTTCCTTTTTGAAAAAGTTTTGGGTTCCCCTCTTTATTTTTGTTGTTTTTAAACTATATAAAATCACTCAACAGAAATAAATGACTCTCTAAAACTTCCGAGTTGTCTCCCTGGCAGCGCTTTCTTAAAGCCATCAAGCTAGGCATATAGTGCTCAAGTAGTGAATCCACCGGGATCCCAAGGTATATCAAAGCCAATTTTAATTAACAATGATTTGTAATTTAGTGGTGAGCACAAAGCAACATATATCAAGCAATGACGAAGTCTAACTCTCTTCCTATGCATCGGCATGTCATAAAAGAACAATTCATGCACACCTAGTAAAGGCCAATGCATAGTATAAACAGTTTCTTGCAATTTTATCATGTTGGAAACATAAAGAGGTGGAGATATAGTTCCTCTCTCATAATAATTGCAAGTAGGAGCAGCAAGCACATGCATATTATATCTATCAAAATTATCATGTGTAGTAGTAAAAGACAACCCATCAATATAATCCTTAATAAGGGCAAACTTCTCCGATATAGTGTAGTCGGGAGAATTCAAAAAGATAATAGGACTATCATGTGTGGGTGCAATAGCAACAATTTCATGTTTAACATAAGGAACTATAGCAAGTTCATCTCCATAAGCATAATTAATATTGGCATCTTGGCCATAAGCATAGCAAGCATCATCAAAAAGGGATATTTCAAAAGAATCATAGGGATCATAACAGTCATCATAGCAATCATCCTTCGGTAAGCACGAAGGGGAATTAAACAATGTATGAGTTGAAGAGTTACTCTCATTAGAAGGTGGGCACGGGTGATCAATCCGCTCTTCCTCCTTTTGTTCTTCGCTCTCCTCCTCATCTTTTTCATCCAATGAGCTCACAGTGTCATCAACTTCTTCTTCCATAGATTCCTACACAATATTAGTCTCTTCTTGGACAGCGGAGACTTTCTAAATAAGTGCATTAATTTCATAATTGTATTCATAATTCTCATAGCAATATTTTAGGATAGCTAAATTTTCAGATCTATAACAAGCATCATCAATATCATCAAACTTGTTAAACATAGATTCAATTTCATAAGCACCCATAAAAGCAAAAAATTCTTCTATTTGTTCCACATCATAGTAATCATATATACCTCTAGCATAAGAAGCCAAGGTTTCATTATCATTAAATTTGCATGAAAAGGGGAGGTGTGGAGAATTCATCCTAGAGCAACAAGTATAATCATATTCCGAACATAGTTGTCCAGCATACCACTTCAATATACAATTTTGATCCCATAATAGTTTCCCTTTTTGTGTCAAGCGGTAATCTCTAAAGTATTCACGTTGATCCAACGTTACTCCCATTACATAATTGAATGGGGTTTTCTCAGGATTATTAAAGTAGTACATAATATCTTTCACATAACCAGCATCGAGGGTTTTAGGAGGTTCCCCATCTCCATGAGCAGAAAGTACACCTAATTTTTTGGGTATTTCGTGTTCCATATCCATAACTAAAGATAGAGAACAACTAAGAACAGCAAATAAAAATTACTTAGTGATAAAGCAAACAAGCGCACACGAGAATATTCACCCCATGCTATGACTCCCCGGCAACGGCGCCAGAAAAAGGTCTTGATAACCCACAAGTATAGGGGATCGCAACAGTTTTCGATAAGTAAGAGTGTCGAACCCAACGAGGAGCTAAAGGTAGAACAAATATTCCCTCAAGTTCTATCGACCACCAATACAACTCTACGCACGCTTGACGTTCACTTTACCTAGAACAAGTATGAAACTAGAAGTACTTTGTAGGTGTTGTTGGATAGGTTTGCAAGATAATAAAGAGTACGTAAATAAAAAGTAGGGGCTGTTTATATAAAGAAACAATAAAGTAAATATAGCGAGTGTGGAAAAGTGGTGGTAGGAGGGGAGAAATTGCCCCTAAGCAATTGACTACTTTACTAGACCGATAGCAAGTATTATGTGGGAGAGGCCACTGCTAGCATGTCGTCCCTTACTTGGAATTCTATGCACTTATGATTGGAACTATTAGCAAGCATCTGCAACTACTAATGTTCATTAAGGTAAAACCAACCATAGCATTAAGATATATTGGTCCCCCTTCAATCCCGTATGTATCAATTTCTATGCTAGGTTGAAGCTTCTGTCACTCTTGCCCTCCAATACATAGTCCTATCAACATACAACTAACCCTATGGTGTGATCCACGCGCGCGCTCATATGATGGGCACCAAAGGACAACAACATAACCACAAGCAAATTAAATCAATCATAGCAATTCATCAACCACCGATAGGACAATGAAAATCTACCCAAACATCATAGGATGGCAACACATCATTGGATAATAATATGAAGCATAAAGCACCATGTTCAAGTAGAGGGTACAGCGGGTTGCGGGAGAGTGAACCGCTGTAGTAGAGGGGGGGAAGGTGATGGAGATGTTGGTGAAGATGGCGGAGGTGTTGGTGAAGATCGCGGTGATGATGATGATGGCCACGGCGGCGTTCCGGCGCCATCGGAGGAGAGGGGGAGAGGAGCCCCCTTCTTCCTCTTCTTCCTTGACCTCCTCCCTAGATGGGAGAAGGGTTTCCCCTCTGGTCCTTGGCCTCCATGGCATGGGAGGGGCGAGAGCCCCTCCGAGATTGGATCTATCTCTCTGTTTCTCTCTGGTTCTGCGTTCTCTTCTCGCTCTGTTTCACCGTTTCGTGTATATATGGAGATCCGTAACTCCGATTGGCCTGAAACCTTCACCGTGATTTTTTTCCGAATATTAGCTTTCTTGCGGCAAAAGAAGAGCGTCAACCGCCTTACGGTGGGCTCACGAGGGTAGGGGCGCGCCCTAAGGGGGGGCGCCCCCTGCCTCGTGACCACCTCGGGCACTGGTTCGCGTTGATTTTCCTTCCAAATTTTCCATATTTTCCAAAAATAAGATCCATCCGTTTTTATCCCGTTTGGACTCCGTTTGATATGGATATTCTGTGAAACCAAAATCATGCAACAGACAGGAACTGGCACTGGGCACTGGATCAATATGTTAGTCCCGAAAATAATATAAAAAGTTGCCAAAAAGTATATGAAAGTTGAATAATATTGGCATGGAACAATAAAAAATTATAGATACGATGGAGACATATCAATGTGGTCCTTGCCACGGTATTTTTCACGCATGGTCACTTTCTCCAGCTCGCCGGTGATGTGATTTGTGGCGCCGTTGTCGACATACCATTTGGTGTCAACGCCATAGGAGCCATCAGCTGCTCCGGCCACCTTCTCATCTTGAGATGAGTCATCTTCATCTTCCTCATAGCGGTACCAACAATCCTTGGTTGAGTGGCCTGACTTGCCGTAGATTTGGCACCTGACCGTGTCAGGACGCGACTTGTTGTTGGAGTTGTTGTTGTGCCGGCCTCTAGTGTTGGTGTAGGAAGGTCGGCCACCGCCTCATGCGTTGTTGACGCCGCTGCTGTTGCCGCCACCGGTGCCCTTTCCCTTGTTGTTCTGGGGCGGCCCGCGATGACGTGAGCTCCCTCCACGGCCACGAGTGGCGGCGTTAGCAGAAGACTTGAAGCCGCCTCCTGCAGCTCCTTGGAAAAGGGCCACCCGCTGATCGAAGTTGCTCATCTGAGCGAACAACTCGTCGAGGGTGACTGGTATGGTGCGTGCATCAAGGGCAGACACCAACGGCTGATACTCCATGTCAAGTGCATTGAGGATGTAAGAGATCATCTCATCATCCTGCAATGGCTTGTCAGCAGCAGCGAGCTCGTCGGCGAGGCCACGCATATGCGCGAAGAAGGAGGCCACCGACTGTGTCCCTTTCTGCGCGTTGGTGAGGGCTGCACGGATGTTGTTGACGCGGGACAGCGAGGTTGACGAGAACATGCTCGCTAATGCCGTCCATAGCTCGTGTGCATGAGCGATCGAGGTCACCTGCACCAAGACTTCTTTGGAGAGATTGTTCAGAAGATATCCGAGTACCTGCTGACCCTCTCAAACCCAGATGGGATGGAGTGGATTCGAGATGGTCTCCTCCTTTCCATCCTTGTCCTTGCTGACGACGATCTAGGACGGCTCCGCTATGCTTCCATCGACATAGCCGAAGAAGCCTGCCCCTCTCAATTGCGGCGTAATCTGGGTACGCCACATGATGTAGTTTGTGCGGGTCAGCCGCTCGGTGATCTGACCAGAGAGGGTAGAGGAGGTGGTGCTGGAGGAGGCCATGGCAAGGGTTGCGGAAGGAGGAGGAAAAACTAGATGGGAAGGGTTAGGCTCTGTATACCATGTGAGAGAACGTCGTACCCAAGCTCCGGGCGACGGCTTCATGTTAAACTCCCTGGGTTAGCGTACATATGGGATCGAGTACATCTTGGAGAACAAGGGACAGAATAGAGAGATATCTAGTTACAATGATAACAGAATATTTGAACAAACTATCTCTATCTATCTAGGTTCGGTTGACATCATGAGGGCCGAAGGTTATCACATAGGATCTCCATATGTGTCGTTTAACAAAACAAACATTGGCCCTCCAATATATATGATATGATTCAGGCGGGGGAGTTCCCTTACTCACCGGTGAAAATTCAAACAAAAACAAAGATTCCGCCCATGTTAGTTGCAATAACTAAAGTGATGATATTGTTGCTAGATCGCCCTCTCCAAACAGACAGACAGCGAGCAAAAACGAAGGTTAAGTTGTATGGAAGCCTTGACAATCAACAAGACACAAATATCGCCAAGTAAGGGCACCACCTGTCTATCACAATATCGCTTCAATGATTCAATTTGAAACTGTGAAGATTCAACAGACAACTATTGTTCATTGAAAACATGGTTGTTAAGAAAATGTGAAGAAAACTCGAGGACAAAGAAAATCAAAATAGCCTGTAAAACTAGCCGACCACAATGCATCAAGCGTAAGGCGCAGGAAAATCAAATTTTGGGAACGAAACAAGTGTATTCTGCCTGCATCAGCAAGCAACAGGGTAATGCGAGCTCTATGCCCTGCCCTGCCTTGAATCATGAAGAATTTTGCTGAGGAACTGCAAGGCTACATTCCCATTCCCCTGCCCCCAAGCGAGTACCTAACCTGAAATCCATAATCCACTACACAACCACATTATAGCAACTTAGCATCCTGCAAGATCCCCTGCTATTTACTTGTTGGCAACCAATACAATGCTGCAGTTACTAGGTCCACGCTTAAACCTGTGGTCAATGACAGTAGCTAGTACTGTACCACACAGTAAGTAGTATAGTAGTACAACTGAAGTGTTTCAGTGTGTAAGAAGTGTTAGATTCTTTGGATCGGGGTAGGCTAGATCATCCGGTATACCTACCTTCTGCTAGTGCAGATGAACTCGATCCAGCGCCGGCCATGGTCAAGTAGGGGCCGGTGACGATGTGGACAGAGAGTGGATGGCGACGGTGGTGGAGCTTCCCGTGAGCACCACGCTAACCCTAGATCGGTAGGGATTGTAGGTGGGGATTGTGTCAACGATTAACCTCGTGAGTCATGCCTCGACCCCCACCTCTGTTTATATAGCGCGGGTCACAGGGGCCCACCAACCATGGTTTGGTTGGGCGCCCCCGATCAGGGCGCGAGTCAGGGGCCCGTTCGATCCGTTGGGTTCGAACGGGAGAGAGATCAACATAACATTCTCCCCCTTGATCTCAACTTTACTTTTAACTTTATACTTTCTACTTTATTTGTTTCATCACATATTGGTACATAGAGCATGTTTCATCGTCACAGCTTAATTGCTGATAGAATCATACAGCTACAACATATGTTATGTTCAGAAACAAATTCTGTTCCTTTTGGGCCTATCCAGGAATCATAAGGATTTCCCTTAAACCCATGCCGGCTAAGTGTTCCTTGAACACATTGGGTGGTAAGCCTTTCGTTAGCGGATCCGCAAGCATATCCTTTGTCCTTATATGCTCGAGACTTATAGTTTGATCCTGGATTTTATCTTTCACAACATAATACCTTATCTCTATTGTTTTGGTAGCATTACTCGACTTGTTGTTGTGAGCGTAAAATACTGCGGGCTGGTTGTCACAGTACATCTTTAGTGGTTTGTGAATACAATCTACCACTTTCAAGTCGGATACAAATTTCTTTAGCCATACCACCTGCCCCGTGGCCTCGAAGCATGCTATAAATTCTGCATACATCGTGGATGATGCAACTATCGACTGCTTGGAACTTTTCCACAAAATAGCTCCCCCAGCGAGAGTGAAGACGTATCCTGGCGTGGATTTTCTATCATCTCTGTCCCCCGCAAAATCTGCGTCTGAATACCCTTTTATCTCTAGGGAATCACTTCTCCTGTATATTAGCATGTAGTCCTTCGTGCCTTGCGCATAACGCAATGCTTTCTTTACCATCTTCCAGTGCTCCATGCCTGGATTCTCTTGATATCTACTGAGTACCCCGGTGATAAAAGCTAAGTCAGGGCGAGTGCACACTTGTGCATACTGTAAGCTGCCAACTGCCGAAGCATATGGTACTGCTTTCATTTGATCGATCTCGTACTGGTTCTTGGGTCATTGGAATTTTCCAAAACTATCGCCCTTAACTATAGGAGCAGGTGTGGCTTTACTCGCATTCATATTATGTTTTTAAGAACCTTGTATAAATATGCTTTCTGCGATAGTCCTAAGACTCCATTGTTCCTATCTCGGTGAATTTCTATGCCCAAAACATATGATGCTTCACCAAGATCTGTTATGTCAAAATTTGAGGATAAGAACTTCTTTGTTTCTTGTAGTAGACTAACATCACTGCTAGCAAGCAGGATATCATCCACATACAAGATTAGGAAAATATATTTCCCATTTTTAAAATTCGCATAAATGCAGTTATCCTCAATATTTTCTTTAAATCCAAAACTTTTAATTGTTTGATTAAACTTTAGATACCACTGCCTAGAGGCTTGTCTTAATCCATAAATGGATTTCTTCAGGCGGCATCCCATATTTTCCTTGCCTTCCATGATAAAACCCTTAGGTTGTTTCATGTAGACCTTTTCTTTTAAATCACCATTCAGAAATGCCGTCTTAACATCCATTTGATGTAACTATAGATCAAAATGAGCAACTAATGCCATTATGATTATGAAGGAATCCTTACATGAGACTGGAGAAAAATGTCTCGTTGTAATCTATCCCTTCTCTTTGTGTAAATCCTTTTGCCACGAGTCGTGCTTTATAATTTTCTATATTCCCTTTAGAGTCATACTTAATTTTGTAGACCCATTTACAGCCTACTGTTTTGGCTCCTTTAGGAATTTCCTCTAAATCCCAAACATCTTTGGAACTCATCGATTTCATCTTGTCTTCCATTGCCTTCATCCACTTCGATGAATGAGGGCTTCTCATGGATTCTTCATATGAGGTGGGATCTTTTCCCATATGAACCATTTCTGTGTTATAAACTTTAAAGTCAGTAGAAATAGCTGACTTTCTTGGTCTTGTAGACCTTCTAAGGGCCTCAGTTTCTGGCACATTTTGTGCCTCAATTTCTAGCACTTCTTCTAAAATTTGCTGCTGCACCTCCCTTTCATGCTCAACAACGGGTTCAGTCGGCTCCTGACGGACAGGTTCCGGGTCTACTCCCATAGTTGTCATGGGTGGAGTTGCAACTGGTAGTGAGAAAATGGCTCCTGAATCATCGGATTAGGTGCATGCACCCTCTTCTTCTCAAGATTAATTTTCCGAGCTACCAAGCTCCCCCTCATCATTTCATCCTCTAAGAAGACTACATGTCTGTTTCTACAAAATTTGGATATCTGTCTGGGTAGTAGAAATGAAAACCCTTTGATCTGTCTGTATAGCCAATGAAGTGGCAGCTCACTGTTTTGGGGTCTAACTTTGCAATGTTTGGATTAAGCATTTTGGCCTCAGCAGGGCACCCCCACACCCTGAAGTGTTGTTGGGAGGGTACCCTTCCTGTCCATAGCTCGTATGGTGTTTTGGGTACCGACTTGCTTGGTACTCTATTGAGAATGTGAATGACGGTTTTAAGTGCCTCCATCCATAATCCCAATGACAAAGTTGGAATAACTCATCATGCTGCGCACCATATCCATAAGTGTACGGTTGCACCTTTCAGCTACTCCATTCTTTTCTCCCAGAGTGGGATACATTAAAAGCACATTAGTTATCATATCTTTCTCTTGTCAGAATTTCTCCCACCATATGGGATTTTTGACATAATATTATGTCAGCTTTACCACGTTACGCAGGTATTTTCCCAAACTTTTCCCACCATGCATGTTTTATCATAATCATCTTTTCCCGCCATGCGGGTAATTCCCTGTAAGGGAACATTAATGCCAGAATTGGCTCTTTTGACTGCATATTCAATCATCAAATTTAGGAATAAATCCGAATGCTCTTTGACACACATGCTTTGATCCGACGTTGGTCAAATTAAGCACGCATGTTGTTTGTTTCATCTCAAATCATGTTGACTGAAAAATCTTCTTCACAGAGAATACATGAAAGACCTTCATCAATGAAGACTCTCAATGATCTATCTCTTTTTTCTTTCGATGCCATTCTTTAGAGAGAACATACTCCCTCACGTTATGACCTTTCTTAGTCATCTTTCGGGTCACAAGTACCCAGCCATTCGCTTTCACGAATGAAAGCATGAAAAACTTTTAGTCTAAGAAAACATAGCCAATAATCAACAATAATGGGCATAAAAATAACCCTACGTTGGTCTGGTTAAAAAAATGCACATTAAACTTTTGAAACTTTCTTTTATATTCTAAATCAGTGTTGTGGCAGAATTAGAATAAACATCATCCTTCTACATTAATTCCATATCACCGTTGGGCGGAAATGGAAATAATGCATATAACTCATAAACAATGTGATGATACTATTTCTATTAAACAACTTTGCTAAGAATTAATCATCAGCATCAACTTTATTGCAGCGGGAACAAGAAATATGCATTTCTCTAGTTCAAGAGCATTTCTTGATCTTTATCCGTTCTCTAAAGTTTGATCACTTTGATACAAAATTTATCAGAGATTTAAACTTTGAACATAAGACTCATAGAATTATAGCACTGTTATCATCAACGTTGATCAGAAAATAACAATACCATATTTTAACTTTAAAACAAATATCTTCCTTTTGTCATAGCGGAAACTATGTGCATCTTATTTCACCCACAGGGAAAAAAACATTGCTAAGAACATTTCTTTCAATTAAATTTTCTCGTTGATTCCAATTTAATTAGAGGATAAAACTTTTACTTTGCAGTGGAAACTTTACAATATTCTCTAAGCAATTTCAGTAATAAAACATGATCATGTTATTAACAACGTTGGTCATAAAAATAACATAATCATATTCATTTTAATAATCACTTTTAATATGCTCTGAAAAAGCTTAATTGTTTTGAAACTTTTTTCTTTGTAAAAGAGCACTATTAATTATTTACGCAGCAGAAAAACATGAATACAAAATTCATGAACTTTTTACTCTTTACAGAAACTTTTCTTTCATCGAATAAAAAATCATGAACTTTATTATTTTCTTTATAAAAAAATCATGAATATTTCTTTTTGGAAAATTTTCTATTCTCTGAAAAAACAGAATTAGCTGCAGCAGAGGCCAGCACGCTCAGCCCGCAGAGGAAAAAACCGGCCCACGGACTGGCTCCGCGCCGCCCGCGGCTGTGGCTTCGGCCCAGCGCCAGCGCTCGCGCCGCTGCCGCCGGCCTCGTCCACTTTCGTCCCAAGAGCCCGCAACCGAGTTAGGGTTTTAATCCTGGCCGTCCACCAGATCGTATGGTCACCCGGGGTCCTCGCTGGATCAAAACTAGTCCCCCACTCTTTCTCCCAAAGGGAACCCTAACCCACTTTCTTTCTCCTCCCTCGTCTGTGTTTCTGGTCGCAGCAGCGGGGCTACACCGGCTCCGGCATCAAGCCACCGTGCCGCGCCACCGCGAGCTCTCTTTGCCCTTCCCTTTTTGTTCCTGTCCACGTCTTGTGGCAGGGCAAGGGAGAGAGAGACGCAGTTGTGCCCTCCTCGGTTCCCCACGCGCCTCTCTCTAGCCGACCGGCCACCGAGCAGTGCTCCTGTCGACAGCGACGGCGGCGACGGCCACCGCGCCGAGCGAGCTGCCTTCGCTTTTCCTTCCGCCCTTTTCTTTCTCCTTCCTTTTCTGCTCATCTACTACCGCATACAGCGACAGATAAAGAGATATCCCGCGGGTTTCCGATGCGGCGTCGTGGCCATCCCCCTCGCCGGCTGCGCGTCCACCTTGCGATGAGCGCGCCGCCGTCGAGCGGTTTGGCTGCGGTGTGCTTTTCCCCGTTGTGGGGTTGGTTATTCTTCCCTGTCACCTCGGCTTGCCGATGCGCGACGGGATCGAGAGGAACAGGTGTGACCAGAGTGGCGGCACACTTTTCTTTGCCCCTCTTTTCGTTTTGGGAGGAGACTTTTTTTTCTCTGATTTCTTTTCTTTTCTACCAAAGATCTTAGCCTTGCATGGCTCTCATACCATTGTTAGATTCTTTGGATTAGGCTAGGCTAGATCATCTGGTATACCTACCTTCTGCTGGTGCAGATGAACTCGATCCAGCGCCGGCCATGGTGAAGTAGGGGCCGGTAACGATGTGGACAGAGAGTGGATGGCGACGCTGGTGGAGCTTCCCGTGAGCACTGCGCTAATCCTAGATCGGTAGGGATTGTAGGTGGGGATTGTGGCAGCGGTTAACCTCGTGAGTCATGCCCCATCCCCCACCTCTTTTTATATAGCGCGGGTCATAGGGACCCACCAACCATGATTTGATTGGGCGCCCCCGATCAGGGCGCGAGTCAGGGGCCCGTTCGACCCGTTGGGTTCAAACGGGAGAGAGATCAACCTAACAAGAAGTGCCCTCTGCCCAGACGCACGATGGCGATGGGAACTAGTAATAGAGCAGTCCATCCATTATCTACTGACCTCCCGTTAATTCGCTGCTCGGTGCACGGCAATGGCGCCGCGGCAGCCAAACCCGCCCCGCTGTCAATCAAGCTGCCATCACTTTGGTACGTGACTTTGGTACGTGACGGGTGCCGAGGGCGTGGTCTCCGTATGGCATCGTGTGTCATTGACGCTGTCTGTTAGAGTAGATATACTCCTAGAATATACAAGATAGATATAGAGATAGGAGAGATACATGCGTGGTTAACCTCAAAGAAAAAGTCCATGCTTCTCTCGGAGTTCCACTCAAAAGGAAAAAAAGCTTTCCCCTTGTCATACACTGTTTCGTAGTAGAATCTGCTTCCTAATAAGTCGATCAGGGGAGGATCGATTTCCTGTCACAAACCCTACTCCCGGCGTACCGAGGAGACGATGTCGCGAGGAGGAGGAGGAGGAGGAGGAGATGGCGTCACGGAGCAGGATCCCCCACCGGCGACCAGCCCCCGTGGACGCGGCGAGGACGCTCCATCCCTTTTGCCGTCGCTCGCCGTCGTTGCTCCAGAGGTTCGTTCTTCCGCCTCCTCTTCCTTCTTCCAATATTTCCAATCTTGCATCTAAGTAAGAGAATCGGAGACCTGAACAAACCGTCTCTTTCCTTTGTACAAGAAGAAGAAGAAGCTGATGCGCGAGCACGAGCAGCAGCCCTCGGCGGACCTCCCAGACGACGTCCTCATCGAGATCCTCTCGCGGGTGGGCTACAAGTCGCTCTGCCGCTTCAAGTGCGTGTCCAGGCCGTGGCTTGATCTTTGCTCCGGTCTCGACATCCGCAAGAGGCGGTCGCCACAGACCCTCTCTGGCCTCTACTTCTTCGGATAGGAACACGACGAGGGCCTCCATTTCCATGATCTGGCAGGGGGTGCCCCCCGTTGTTCAATGCCGGTCTCTCTTTCTTGGCCAGTTATCACTATCAACTGTACAATGTTGAAAAATGCTGCGGTGGCCTTCTACTTTGCATGTGCTGGAAACCGCGCTCAGTGCAAGTGGATTGCGATTATGTCGTGTGCAATCCGGCGACTAAGAAGTGTACTGTATTGCCTGCTATAGACGTCCGGGACCGACCAGAGACTCTCCGTTTGGTGGGAGGTCACCTATGTGATATAGACCTAGCCGAACATTTTTTGGGTTTTGATACAGCCAACCCCTCCAGTTTTTTGGTGGTCGTGCCCCTGGCTAATTATTTTGATGTAATCGGAGAACTGGCAATCTACTCATCGGAAACTGGACGATGGACTTTCGCGCTGAATGAGTGGAGTCGCGACACTATAGTTCGTCGTGATCAACCTGCCATCTTCCTGAATGGAATTATCCATTTGACTACTTTTGATTCTTCAATAGTAACGGTGGACAGAGAGGGAAAGATTTGGAGAGAAATTAAAGCGCCATGCGTGTCAGAAGCCATTGGACTGTCTCAGGGGTGCTTGTTGCATACTTGGAGTGTAGATGATTGTTGTCAACTGTTCGTTTGGGTTCTTGAGGATTATGCTAGAGGAAAATGGACCCTAAAGCACACTGCTAATGTTTTGGGACTGTTCGGAAGACATTCTCGCAAAGATGACGAGTCCTACAAGATGTTGGCAATTCATCCAGATTATAATTCATTTTTCCTTACTGATGGGAAGATGACAGTCTTATACAATCAACAAGAAATTGCAAGTTATCAGCGCTTCCCAAGAATTTGTGGACTGTTCACCTTATATTCCTTGTTTTGCAAAATGGCCCTCAGTACAATAGCACCCTCGTAAAAAAAGGGGTTAATTATCCTTTTGCCCTCAGTGGTGTCCATTTACTCAGTTTTGCCCTCAGATGCGAATTGTGCTCAGTTTTGCCCCTAGTCCGTGCGCACCGACTCGTTCTGTGAACTCTGCCGTCTCCATCAGGTCAACCTTTTGACTCGGCCCTTATAGGTGGGACCAGGCGGCAGAGACGGCCAATTTTATTCAGACCGTTGCACGCGTGGCTTGTGGGACCCAGCAGAGAGCCGTTGTGCAGAGAGCCGTTGGCGGGTGTGCTATATAAGCGGGTGACAGCGGCGGTGACCATGGCGACAGAGAGCACGGCGGTGACCATAGCAAGAGAGAGAGAAAGCACGGCGGTGGGAAGCTAGCTATGGAGAGCGCGGCGGTGGGAAGCTAGCAGTGGACGGCATGACAGCGTTGAGATCCCCTTCGGCTCCGAGCTCCATGCCTTCCTCAAGCTCCCGCGCCACCTCGCGGATGTAGAGCCAGGCGCGTGTGGACATGCTTGTCTTCGTTTGTCCGCGGTGCCGGGCGAGCGTTGATCGGAGGGTTTCTCAGACACCGAGGAACCAGAATCGTCCGTTCTACCTGTGCAGCGAGAATGGGGTTAGAATCGGGGCAATTGCACCATTTTCGTGGTCGGGATCTTTGAGCAATGGGTTGATCTGTTTGGTGTTCATGCAGGTGACATGCTTCTTTCTTTGGGTCGATGCTCTGGCCAAGACTCTGATGAATGAACTGCAAGAAGAGCATGAAGAATGGTTGTGCATGCTGCCACGAACGGCAGTGGCTGCACCACGAGCTCCGGAAGAAGAGATGGAGAGCGAAGCACGCACTGACAGAGAGCTAGCTGTTGAGCTTAGGATGTTGAAGAAGAAGGTTAGGAAGCTTGAAGATCAAGCACTACAAATACCCATTTGCAAATACTTTTGGGCATTTGTAGGTATGGTAATCGCACTGGTTGTAATGTTGAAAATGTATGGAAAGACATGAATTATGGAGGAATTTGTAATCTTGAAATTGTTTGAGAAATTCACCTAGTTTAAATGTTGGTTAAAGTTGTTTAAATGTTGAAACAAAAAGAGAAGAAGTGACCAACATTTAAATATGTTGAAAAAAAGGAGAAGAAATTAGGAATTCAGAAACTTTTGATCAATGAAATGCAGCTCTCTGCTCTGCCTTTCTGTCCAAAAAAAGGTTGCTCTTGGGCCAAATTCAGAGCGTAGAGCCAACTGCAGGCTAGACTAATGGGCCAACTGCATCCAATTAGGTCCATTCGGGGGTTCTCTTGCGTATTTTTCTATTTTCTATTCTGATTTAATTTAGGCAGTAAATCATAATGTTGAAACTTTTTGTGGAAGCTAATTGAATTATTCCAGAGCCAAACAATTAAGGTTAGAATTTTTTGGAGCTGTTAATTAATCCAATTCAAATACACCGTGATTTAAATCAAAGACCAAAATGTCATGGAAAATGTGCCTCAGCTCTGGTAGAGGTTTAGGCCCGGTGCCAAAATAAATGAACATTTTTTAAGGGCATTACATTGAGAAAAATATAATTTGTCTAAAAAATGAAGGGTGGAAAATGCACAAAAAAATTGGTGCGGCTGGGGACTCAAACCCAGGACCGCGTGGGTTTGTGGTGTTTAGGGCTGCGCTGGTAACCGCTAGGACAGATGGCAAGACTTTGACATGGGTTGGGAAGGAAGGTATACATAGTGAGACTGTGAATTTTTAAAAAAAATAGTGAGACCGTGAATGTTTGCACACGCGTGAGAGTGGTTTTCCTTTGTTTTGCACTTAAATTTTGGAGGGTTGGAAGGTTGAAAATGTATGTTGCACTACCACATGATTTTGGTCAGAGTGGCACTTGGTTTAGGGTTAGAGTGGCACTTGGTTTAGGATTTAAAGGGAATAAATTTGCATGTTAGTTCATGACTTTTTTTTGAATGAAACAGAGGGCTTCTCACCCCCTCCGATTTTCTGTAATGAAAACCACAAGTTCTCGAACTTCATGACTTGTTTAGGGAAGAAATTATATGTTTGGGAACGGACATTTTTCAACACACATAATAAACCCTAATAACTTAGATAAGATGGAACACACCATACCATTACAATAATAAGTTCACGGCCAGTTCACGGACACATGACGAAACATGACACGACACGACACGACATAGAAAAGCAACAAAACAAAAAACGAAACATGACGAGCTTGACTCCGGGCTTGAACATCTTCATCTTGAACTCCTTCTTCCACCTTGGCCGCGCGCGCCCCTTCAACACTGTCTTCATCTTCACACCTCCTCCTCCTCGTCGTAGGGAAGAGAGTGCATCTGGCCTGGAGCAGGGAAGATGCACTCGTAGTTGGTGTAGATGTTGTAGACGATGAAGAAGATGGCCTCACAGCCGCACCAAAAGACTTGGCCGAGGAGCTCGCGCGCGTCAAATGGGTTGGTGAAGGTGACCGTGAGCAGTAGGAGGATGCCGCCGCGGTCACGAACCTCGTTGAGGGTGAACATCCTCGGCGAGCCCCGTGGGAGGTGGGCATAGCCGGCTCTGAGGAAGGCGTGGGTGAGTTCAACGGAACCCCTCCACCTTGAAATAGCCCACACACGGAGCTCCCTCTCCACGAGCACGCCCGGTGGGGAGCGCAGCTCCGGCACGACAGGCGGATGGTTGAAGGTCGGCCCGTTGAACTACATATTCACTTGGTCTCGCTTGGGGAGGGCTCGGTCGCTTGGGTGTTTGAAGTTGGAGAGGATCGGATCTGGCTTGTGGGTGGGAGAGGAAGAGAGGCACCCCATTTATAGGCCTGTGGGTGGGAGAGGAAGAGAGAAAGGATGAGAACGGTACGTGTGTGAATCTGGACGCATGTGTGTATCTGTTACATTTTGCACACTTCAATTTTTGCACGAAAATGATGCATGGGGCGCGTGCGTGCATCTGAATCACTGCATAGCTCTTTGACCGGGCGGTGCATGTGAATCGCTGCCCTGAACCACTGCCTTGAACCACCTAGCTCGCCTCGCTAGCCTAGCTCGCCTAGCGCGCCTCGCTCGCATGCATGCACGTCGCCGCCTCCCGCGCATGCAAACCCACGTCGCCGCCTCCATGCATGCAAGGCCTAGAAAGGCTGAGATGGGCTATTTACTGCGGTGTCAGGCCCAGACAACAAGACGGCCCAACGGTCCATCCAGCGCGCCCGGTATTTGTTAAAAAAACAATCTCCCAGCCAATCAGATTGCATCTCGCGGATCGCCCCCTCCTCCCCGCAGATTCCTTCTAGAAGGGTTAGATCGACGACCCTTGATTGCCGCTAGGGTTAGATGAACGGTCCTTGTTCAGCGCTAGGGTTAGCGGGATTTGGGAGGGTTTTGGAGCAGTCAAAGCTATGTTTGACCAGATTTCAAATGAGCATAATAAATTAAATAAAAAACAGAAAAATAAAAAACCTACGCACATAGTCTTATTATGTCATATACTAACAATTTAAGTTGATAAACAAGCTTTACATACATTTAAATGATAAGTTCATGTGTATTGTATGATATCTTGAGTATCTCAAACTCTTTTGTATGAAGTGAAAAGAAGTGTTTTGGGGAAATGAACATGAAAATTTCAAAAAGCTCACCACAGCTTCATTTTGGAGTGACTAAGAAGGATCCATGCTTAGTTTTTCATTTTGATGTTTTAGACTTGTTTAAATCTTGGTCAAAGTTAAGTTTGACCAGAATTCAAATGAGCAAAACAAATTAAAAAAAATCAAAAAATGGAAAAACCAATGCACATAGTCTGTACACATAGAATATATGTGTAGGAAAGTTATTTGGCTGATTTAGACAAGGTCGAAAAAAACCTTGCTTAGAAATGAGGCCGTTTACCCTTACCTTTGGACCCCTCTTTTTAGCACATTTTTCATGAAAATTTCAAAAACCTCACCACAACTTCATTTTGGATTGACTAAGAAGTATCCAGGCTTAGTTTTTCATTTTGATGTTTTAGACTTGTTTAAATCTTGGTCAAAGTTAGGTTTGATCAGAATTTAAATGAGCAAAACAAAATTCAAAAAAATAAAAAAAAGGAAAAACCATGTGCTCATTCAAACATCATCCAACAGATATTTAAACATGATGTCAAACATACTTCTAACATAGGTCCAACATCATCCAACAGAAATACAACATGTCAAGTGATAAATGTTTCATAGTACAACATCATCCCTTATTCATAATGTTTCATAATTATTCATAGATAGCGTTGGGGCTTCTGTCTGTTCCTTGAGCTTCTTGCCATCACTTTGCTCCTCGTGCACCTTGTGCTCATTGCTTCTTCTCTTCTTCTCTTGGTTGTCGGTACCTTGCGCATCTTCTTCAAACCTATCATAGAGCTGTGCAAAACATAAACGGTAATGAGATCATGTCAAGTGATAGATGTACAGTAGTATTTGACCCTTGCAAGATTTACATACCTAGCAGAACTCACAACAACAGAAGGTTGGTCACCATTTGGAGCCTCACTTGGATCATCATTTGGAGCCTCACTTGGATCACCATGATCACCATTTGGTGCCTCACTTGGATCACCATTTGGAGCCTCACTTGAATCATTATTTGGAGCATATTTTGGATCATCGTCAAAATCATGCGGCTGTTGACCATCATCATTTGGAACCTTGTCAAAATCCTCATCTGATGCAACCGGCTGTTGACCATCATTTTCATCATCTGTTGAGGCAATCGGCTGCTGACCAACATTTTCATCGAAGCCTTCATCGAAACTCTCTCCGAACGCTGGATCTACTGTGTTATTGTAACACCCCGGATGCAATTTACCTTATATGTATCCCAATTCTTGCCGTTTCCGGCCTAAGTTATTTTATTTTCCTCGGGTTCGGTTTTTTTGTCTTCATGTGTTGTTGCCTTTGTCATGCATCTCATATCATGTCATCATGTGCATTGCATTTGCATACGTGTTCGTCTCATGCATTCGAGCATTTTCCCCGTTGTCCGTTTTGCATTCCGGCACTCCTATCTCCTCCGGTGCCCCTTTCTACCTCCTTTCGTGTGTGGGGGTTAAACATTTTCGGATTGGACCGAGACTTGCCAAGTGGCCTTGGTTTACTACCGGTAGACCGCCTGTCAAGTTTCGTGCCATTTGGACTTCGTTTGATACTCCAACGGTTAACCGAGGGACCGAGAAGGCCTCGTTTGTGTTGCAGCCCAACACCCTTCCAATTTGGCCC
This sequence comes from Triticum aestivum, assembly GCF_018294505.1. Classification (NCBI taxonomy): domain Eukaryota; kingdom Viridiplantae; phylum Streptophyta; class Magnoliopsida; order Poales; family Poaceae; genus Triticum; species Triticum aestivum. The sequence continues at coordinate 549,221,089 of NC_057794.1, forward strand.
AAAACCCACCAAAACCTCTCCCATCGTCTAGAGCGTTCGATCACGATCGCGTGGCCGAAAACCGCATGTCATTTGGAGTCTCCTAGCTCCTCCTACCAATATTTATAGCCCCTCCTCCAAAAATTCCGGGTCAAAACACCCCCTAAAACCCTAGATCCGCTCGCGCCGCCACCGGACGTGTCCGTTTCCAACTGGACACGTCACGCCGCCGCGTCGCACCAGTGGCAGGCTGCCACGTGGCGCCACCGGCCGTCCCCGCGCCGAGGCCCGGAGAGCCCACGGCGGGCCCTCCCCGGGCCATCTCCTCCCGCCGCCCGCGCCATCTTCTTCATCGCCCGCGGCGACCTAGCGCCCCGCCACCTCCTGTCGCCGCCCTGCCGCCTCTGTCGCCGACCTCCGCAAGCGACCTCGCCGCCGGCCGCCGCAGCGCTCCGGCCGAGCGCCGCCCCTCGCCGTCCGCGCCGGCGGCGCTTCCTCCGCCCCGGCTTCCTCTTCCTTCGCCCTGGCTTCCTCGCAACTCCGGTGAGCTTCGTCCACTCCGGCGAACAGGAACCCCAATGAAGCTCGTAATCCGCGCCGATCCGGATCTGGATCTGGAATTGCACCTAGGTTGACTTTCCCTGAAACCCTAGTTTTTTGCGATTTTCATCATGTTGTATCTCTGCATCCGTAGCTCCGATTTGCACGTGTAGCATATCAAAATGTTCGTCTCAATGAGTACATCATTTCATCTCATTGCACCATTTTCATTTGAGCTCATCTTGATGCCCGAAATGCTGTTAGAAGAGGGATATGTGATAAAATTACCAGATCTGTTTAATCAAATAGATATTTGTCATTTTTGCCATGATTAATGTGTGCATGATATGCTCCTGAGCTCTACATGAGTTTTGTTATATGCCATGCCATGTTTACAGAGGTGCTTACCATGTATTTTTGTGACATGTGTGGTGACTAGCACAAGCTTGCAAAGTAGCGTACTCGGTAATGCTGATTTCAGGGACTTAGAATTTGGAGAGGATCGGATCTGGCTTGTGGGTGGGAGAGGAAGAGAGGCACCCCATTTATAGGCCTGTGGGTGGGAGAGGAAGAGAGAAAGGATGAGAACAGTGCGTGTGTGAATCCGGACGCGTGTGTGTATCCGTTACGTTTTGCACACTTAAATTTTTGCACGAAAATGATGCATGGGGCGCGTGCGTGCATCTGAATCACTGCATAGCTCTTTGACCGGGCGGTGCATGTGAATCGCTGCCCTGAACCACTGCCTTGAACCACCTAGCTCGCCTCGCTATCCTAGCTCGCCTAGCGCGCCTCGCTATCCTAGCTCGCCTAGCGCGCCTCGCTCGCATGCATGCACGTCGCCGCCTCCCGCGCATGCAAACCCACGTCGCCGCCTCCATGCATGCAAGGCCTAGAAAGGCTGAGATGGGCTATTTACTGCGGTGTCAGGCCCAGACAACGAGACGGCCCAACGGTCCATCCAGCGCGCCCGGTATTTGTTAAAAAACAATCTCCCAGCCAATCAGATTGCATCTCGCGGATCGCCCCCTCCTCCCCGCAGATTCCTTCTAGAAGGGTTAGATCGATGACCCTTGATCGCCGGTAGGGTTAGATGAACGGTCCTTGTTCAGCGCTAGGGTTAGCGGGATTTGGGAGGGGTTTGGAGCAGTCAAAGCTATGTTTGACCAGATTTCAAATGAGCATAATAATTTAAATAAAAATCAGAAAAATAAAAAACCTACGCACATACTCTTCTTATGTCATATACTAACGTTTTAAGTTGATAAACAAGCTTTACATACATTTAAATGATAAGTTCATGTGTATTGTATGATATCTTGAGTATCTCAAACTCTTTTGTATGAAGTGAAAAGAAGTGTTTTGGGGAAATGAACATGAAAATTTCAAAAAGCTCACCACAGCTTCATTTTGGAGTGACTAAGAAGGATCCATGCTTAGTTTTTCATTTTGATGTTTTAGACTTGTTTAAATCTTGGTCAAAGTTAAGTTTGACCAGAATTCAAATGAGCAAAACAAATTAAAAAAATCAAAAAATGGAAAAACCAGCGCACATAGTCTGTACACATAGAATATATGTGTAGGAAAGTTATTTGGCTGATTTAGACAAGGTCGAAAAAAACCTTGCTTAGAAATGAGGCCGTTTACCCTTACCTTTGGACCCCTCTTTTTAGCACATTTTTCATGAAAATTTCAAAAACCTCACCAGAACTTCATTTTGGATTGACTAAGAAGTATCCAGGCTTAGTTTTTCATTTTGATGTTTTAGACTTGTTTAAATCTTGGTCAAAGTTAGGTTTGATCAGAATTTAAATGAGCAAAACAAAATTCAAAAAAATAAAAAAAAGGAAAAACCATGTGCTCATTCAAACATCATCCAACAGATATTTAAACATGATGTCAAACATACTTCTAACATAGGTCCAACATCATCCAACAGAAATACAACATGTCAAGTGATAAATGTTTCATAATACAACATCATCCCTTATTCATAATGTTTCATAATTATTCATAGATAGCGTTGGGGCTTCTGTCTGTTCCTTGAGCTTCTTGCCATCACTTTGCTCCTCGTGCACCTTGTGCTCATTGCTTCTTCTCTTCTTCTCTTGGTTGTCGGTACCTTGCGCATCTTCTTCAAACCTATCATAGAGCTGTGCAAAACATAAACGGTAATGAGATCATGTCAAGTGATAGATGTACAGTAGTATTTGACCCTTGCAAGATTTACATACCTAGCAGAACTCACAACAACAGAAGGTTGGTCACCATTTGGAGCCTCACTTGGATCATCATTTGGAGCCTCACTTGGATCACCATGATCACCATTTGGTGCCTCACTTGGATCACTATTTGGAGCCTCACTTGAATCATTATTTGGAGCATATTTTGGATCATCGTCAAAATCATGCGGCTGTTGACCATCATCATTTGGAACCTTGTCAAAATCCTCATCTGATGCAACCAGCTGTTGACCATCATTTTCATCATCTGTTGAGGCAACCGGCTGCTGACCAACATTTTCATCGAAGCCTTCATCGAAACTCGCTCCGAACGCTGGATCTACTGTGTTATTGTAACACCCCGGATGTAATTTACCTTATATGTATCCCAATTCTTGCCGTTTCCGGCCTAAGTTATTTTATTTTCCTCGGGTTCGGTTTTTTTGTCTTCATGTGTTGTTGCCTTTGTCATGCATCTCATATCATGTCATCATGTGCATTGCATTTGCATACGTGTTCGTCTCATGCATTCGAGCATTTTCCCCGTTGTCCGTTTTGCATTCCGGCACTCCTATCTCCTCCGGTGCCCCTTTCTACCTCCTTTCGTGTGTGGGGGTTAAACATTTTCGGATTGGACCGAGACTTGCCAAGTGGCCTTGGTTTACTACCGGTAGACCGCCTGTCAAGTTTCGTGCCATTTGGACTTCGTTTGATACTCCAACGGTTAACCGAGGGACCGAGAAGGCCTCGTTTGTGTTGCAGCCCAACACCCTTCCAATTTGGCCCAAAACCCACCAAAACCTCTCCCATCGTCTAGAGCATTCGATCACGATCGCGTGGCCGAAAACCGCACCTCATTTGGAGTCTCCTAGCTCCTCCTACCTTTATTTATAGCCCCTCCTCCAAAAATTCCGGGTCAAAACACCCCCTAAAACCCTAGATCCGCTCCCGCCGCCGCCGGACGTGTCCGTTTCCAGCCGGACACGTCATGCCGCCGCCCCGCACCAGTGGCAGGCTGCCACGTGGCGCCACCGGCCGTCCCCGCGCCGAGGTCCGGAGAGCCCACGGTGGGCCCTCCCCGGCCCATCTCCTCCCGCCGCCCGCGCCATCTTCTTCATCGCCCGCGGCGACCCAGCGCCCCGCCGCCTCCTCTTACCGCACTGCCACCTCTGTCGCCGACCTCCGCAAGCGACCTCGCCGCCGGCCGCCACAGCGCTCCGGCCGAGCGCCGCCCCTCGCCGTCCGCCCCTCGCCGTCCGCGCCGGCGGCGCTTCCTCTGCCCCGGCTTCCTCTTCCTCCGCCCCGGCTTCCTCGCAACTCCGGTGAGCTTCGTCCACTCCGGCAAACAGGAACCCCAATGAAGCTCGTAATCCGCGCCGATCCAGATCTGGATCTGGAATTGCACCTAGGTTGACTTTCCCCGAAACCCTAGTTTTTTGCGATTTTCATTATGTTGTATCTCTGCATCCGTAGCTCCGATTTGCGCGTGTAGCATATCAAAATGTTCGTCTCAATGAGTGCATCATTTCATCTCATTGCACCATTTTCATTGGAGCTCATCTTGATGCCCGAAATGCTATTAGAAGAGGGCTATGTGATAAAATTGCCAGATCTGTTTAATCAAATAGATATTTGTCATTTTTGCCATGATTAATGTGTGCATGATATGCTCCTGAGCTCTACATGAGTTTTGTTATATGCCATGCCATCTTTACAGAGGTGCTTACCATGTATTTTTGTGACATGTGTGGTGACTAGCACAAGCTTGCAAAGTAGCGTACTCGGTAATGCTGATTTCAGGGACTTAGAATTTGGAGAGGATCGGATCTGGCTTGTGGGTGGGAGAGGAAGAGAGGCACCCCATTTATAGGCCTGTGGGTGGGAGAGGAAGAGAGAAAGGATGAGAATGGTGCGTGTGTGAATCCGGATGCGTGTGTGTATCCGTTACGTTTTGCACACTTAAATTTTTGCATGAAAACGATGCATGGGGCGCGTGCGTGCATCTGAATCACTGCATAGCTCTTTGACCGGGCGGTGCATGTGAATCGCTGCCCTGAACCACTACCCTGAACCACCTAGCTCGCCTCGCTAGCCTAGCTCGCCTAGCGCGCCTCGCTCGCATGCATGCACGTCGCCGCCTCCCGCCCATGCAAAGCCACGTCGCCGCCTCCATGCATGCAAGGCCTAGAAAGGCTGAGACGGGCTACTTACTGCGGTCTCGGGCCCAGACAACGAGACGGCCCAACGGTCCATCCAGCGCGCCCGGTATTTGTTAAAAAACAATCTCCCAGCCAATCAGAGTGCATCTCGCGGATCGCCCCCCTCCTCCCCACAGATTCCTTCTAGAAGGGTTAGATCGATGACCCTTGATCGCCGCTAGGGTTAGATGAACGGTCCTTGTTCAGCGCTAGGGTTAGCGGGCTTTGGGAGGGGTTTGGAGCAGTCAAAGCTATGTTTGACCAGATTTCAAATGAGCATAATAAATTAAATAAAAATCATAAAAATAAAAAACCTGCGCACATAGTCTTCTTATGTCATATACTAACGATTTAAGTTGATAAACAAGCTTTACATACATTTAAATGATAAGTTCATGTGTATTGTATGATATCTCGAGTATCTCAAACTCTCTTGTATGAAGTGAAAAGAAGTGTTTTGGGGAAATGTCGTGGAATTGTCACGGCAGATGTCCTAGTGTAAGGACTTAGTCGCGAGGCCAACCCATCTACGTGGTAGCTTGAAGGGGTTGAGCGGAATCGAGAGACGCAACACACAAGACGAGGATTTAGACAGCTTCGGGCCACAGGAAACATCATCCGGTAATAACCCTACATGCTGTTTGTGGCTAGGTCTCATTATGATTATGAGGAAGTCATCGTAAGCTGGCTCTCCTCTTTGTGTCTAGCCCTAGATATTGTTTCTTGTTGCTTGTCCCTCTTGGGGAGCCCTGCCCCTCCTTATATAAGTTAGAGGGGCGGGTTACATGTGGAGTCCTATTAGGATTAGAACTAACTTATTCTCTATTACAAGTCGGATACAAGTACAGGTCTTGCTTCCTCTTAAAGGAACTATTCATCATGCCTTCTGTCTTAAGCCGGCCTACCATAACGTAAGCCGGCCTTCTGGGCCTTGAGCCTCCTGGGCCCCCGGGTCTTGTCGCTCCTCTGATCCGCTTGCCAGGTCACCCATAAGTCACCAGGATCGGGCGGGTCACTTAGTGTGTCGTCCAGTCAGGGCGGGTCATTAGTGAGTCACCAAGTCCAGCAGGGTTATACATCTAGCCGGGTCATACCGCGGGGTATATCCCCGACATTAGCCCCCTAGTTTAATTTGGATTTATCCATGTTAAACTGATATGCAACATAAACACAAGAACAAACTGACAGGTTGTACTCCGGGTTAAATATTCTTGTAAGCCGGCACTTGATCATCCTTAAGTCCTTGTCATCTCCTCCTTCTGGAAAGTCCGGGTCAATAGGCCAGCTTCATATTCAATTTGCTGACGTTGGTTTCTCACAGAGAAATATTGTGAAGAATAATCCACTTGAGTCGGCCTCCAAAGCTCCAGCTTTAAAAAATATTGGTCTTGAAATGCTTATCTGATTTTCAGCCGGCTTGAATATGTAAAACTTGCCGGTTTATCATTACCAAAAACTGCTGGATTATAAAACAGACGATGGCGGGTCATAATTGTTGTTGACATCGGGTTATGTAATTGATCCTCCTGATTTGCTCAAAACTGATAATTTGAAGATTTTTCTCCCTTATATCCATATTACCTGTAGCCCCCAAGTCTTGAGCAGAACAAAGTGATGGTTTAAGACTTGCTCCAATTAATGTTGCAACCTTGAAGAAATCCTGTTTATTCATCTCAATCATATAAACTGAATATTCCACACATGTAGCCCCCAAGTGCCAGGTTGTCATGCTTGCAGCAACCTGGGACTGGTAATTGCTTTATGCTCATGAAAACTTCAACCAGTGTAGCCCCCAAGGGCCGGGTTATTATGCAATGATGAGCAGGGACTTTGTAGATATAACCATGTAAATTTGAACAGCAATGTGTAGCCCCCAAGGGCCAGCTTAGTAAGATAATACTGAGCTGGGACTTTGTATATAATTGATAATAACATCATATAATATAGTCTCCACCATGGGGCTTGAACCCACATCCACAAGGTTAAGAGCTTTGTACTCCACCAATTGAATAGTGGACCGTTCAATATAATGGATTAATGCTTGTGTACCTTGAATTTTTGACAGGAGCAATTGGTAACCCCCAAAGGCCAACTCATTTAGAATGTGATGAGCCGAGTCTTCAATAAGTTGAGCAAAAATTGACTTTGCATTAGCCCCCAAGTGCCATGGTGCATGCTGGCAGTGACATGGGACTTGCATATTCGATGTAATCTCAATTTGAATAATGTAGCCCCCAAGTGCCGGGTCATAAGCCTGCAGCGACTCGGGACTATTCCTTCCATTGTAGAATAAATCATATCCATTGATAAAAATAATAGCCGTTGCGCTAAAGCAACTTTGAAAACCTCAATCATAACACTGGTTATTGATAATCACAATAGAAATCCAGCCATGTTGGCTATTCAAGATTTGAATAATATAACCCGATATGAAAACCTCAATCATTCAATGTCATCATGAAAATCCAGCCAGTTTTGGCTATTTAAAGATTTGAATACCTCATCGGTCGACAAGTAAATCCGGAGTTTAAATACCTGGCGGCTCTTGGCCGATGACGACTTAATGCGCATTCATTGTAAGCCGAAATTTTTGTAACCCGGTGGCCTATAGCCCTTGAGAAAATCAATAATTGATAACCCTTTTGAGACACCAATTTCAGTGATGAGCTTGGACTGAAGCATTTATATAAGTCATAATTCTGCAAATCCCGCACAGGGTTTAAACAACATATGCCCTGGCGACTTAACATCAAGAGCCAGGGCGGGTAAACACCCAAATGTAGTCTTACCCTGCACACAAGTAGATCACAAGATCCCTATGATCCTTTGAATGATACTGCCAGTTTATGTGACCCGTACAGTGAGGGTGAGAACCCAATTCTATAAAAGCCGACACATATGATGTTTGTTATGTGCTGACAACTCTATTGATCAAGGTTAAGCCGGTGGAATCAAAGCCACTCCCTAGATGCTTTCAAATATGATCAAAAAAGTCTCAAGACAGTCAAATAACTGCGATTGCAAAAAACTGTACAAGAGAGACAAAATTTTGAGGCTTCTGATTCGAATACGATCAGTAAACCATTCCAAAGGGGTTAAGCTAAGATTCGAATACGATCATATAGCCCCCAGTGGCTTTGGCGTTGCCGATCAAGAGGGTACCGACAGCTATGTTCTCTTTGGTTCGAATACGACCTATGTTTGAACAGGAAGCCCCCAAATGACCTTTAGAGTTGTTTAGCGACGCTGATTCGAATACGATCCACGTCAATTCCCAAAGGGGTTGAGCTATGATTCGGATACGATCAAGAAGCCCCCAAGTGGGTTCGGCAGTTTGCCAATCAAAAGGGTATCGACAGCTATGTTCTCTTTGGTTCGAATACGACCTATGTTTGAACAGGAAGCCCCCAAGTGACCATATAAGTTTTGGCATTGCGCCGATCAAGAGGGTACTGATAGCTATGCCCGATGAGCAGGAAGCCCCCAAGTGACCATAATAAAATAAGCCGTAAGGCAGGATACCTATGTTTAAACCGCGCATCATGGCAGCAAATTCTTTTTGGCAACCTTTAATTTTTCTTAGAACTCGAACTTATGAGAGATTAATTCTTTTTGAACCGGAACTTTAAACCGGATTTGAAAGCTTCAAAAATTTGTGAGGGACAAATTTACCTTGAGCCGGATTTTAAACCGGATTTGAGAGCTTCAAAAATTTGTGAGGGACAAATTTACCTTGGGCCGGATTTTAAACCAGAATCCTTATTTTGAGCCGGAAATCTTCTGATGGCTTTGAAATTTTCATCAATCTAGCAGTAATCTCCGGGGACGGGTTATTTTTCCCTTCAATAACCTGGAGTTCTTGAATTTATTGAAACCGGCTAATTTTTGCTGAGTCATACCATTGTAGCCCCCGAGTCTCAAGACGACTCGAGGAGTTGGCTTGAGATTCTCCATATTTGACCATAGTAGAAGGTACATATCATTGGCGTTGATAGCGCGATGTAAATCCACAGAAGGTTGAGGTGACTGCGGCGGGTTATAAATGATCCCATATGAGCCGTGTCAGCAACTCGGCCAATGGTTCCTTCCAACTTGCTGTTTGAAGTTAACCAAACTGTAGTGGCGGCGACTTGTGCACCTGCCCATTGAACCATCCAGTGCAGACGGCGGCTGATAATATATGATAATTTGCCTCTAATTTGTTGGAAGAAAACCGGGCTTCCCAAGTAGTGACTTGCTCATACTCAATAAACAGCTCATCCAGACAAGTGCGGCTCGGTGTGTCGATGTAGACCAGGCCGCGAGAGACGGACGGTAAAGACGACTGCAACATCTGAGGCGGCACAGACAGATGAACCGGCCGTGGCGTTGTAAGCCGGTGCGAACGGGCAAGTTGTCTTCCTTATTGTTAGACGGCGTGGTCGCCAGAGACAGCCACGGTGTTGTAAGCCAGCGCGGTCACGAGAGACGGCCACGGTGTTGTAAGCCGGTGCGGAGTCCGTTGAGTAACGATGACCACCTGTGCCAAAAGATGTTGGCGTGCCTCCATCTCTGCGGTATAATATCACTTTTTGTCATAAATAATTGCCCTGCATAAACAATATTGCAGACCAAGGCAAAGATAAACTTGTTCTTTGACAAAAACAACATGTGCTAATAAAACAAACTTGGATGGATATCACCTGATTTGTTTGGACGACGGATGATCCATTTATCGCGACAGAGGTGGCTCAGGCAGACCAGCAACTCAATATAGTCCGGCGGCTCAGGCAGACCAACCACTTAATATAACCCCGGTGGTTCAACGCGGCAAGGGCGGCTCAATGCGGCTCCGGCGGGTTGATGTAGATTAAGCTGCACGGGCGGTGACTTGCGCACACCTGTTCCATCAGTAAGCGGGCGCAGAAGCTGGTGCATGATGGTGCTGACGTACACTTCATAGGCACAACATGGCACCACCTTTGCTGCACATAAAAATATACAGACCAAAGTAATTGTTTTTTGATGAAAACAATATGTTTAATAAAATAAACTTAAACTGATATCACCTGATTTACTCGGTCGACCGATGACCCGTTCGTCGTGACAGAAATGGCTCAGGTAAAACGGTGACTTAATATAATCCCGGCGGTTCGAGAAGACTGGCGTCTCCGGCGACTCAACACGGCAGAGGTGACTCAACGCGGCGCGTATGTAGCCGGTTCTATTGGGTGGCACAGCACAAACAAACGTCCCCTTTTCTCTTTTATATGACAACAAAACAATTGCAGCACCACGTCCCCCTTGGGTTGATGTCCTCGAACCAACACATACATGCATGCATGCACTGCTCCATTATCCTATGGCCACAACAATTTTTCTTTCTTTCACGCCTGTGCCTCCACGCGGGGCGAACCCGGCAGCCCAGAGGCCACAGGCACGGTGGCTCAAGAACTCAGCAGTGGACAATTTGGCGCGACGTCAGCGGTAGTACAGCGGCTCAACAGCTGCAGCGGCAGCGTGCTAAGACGGCGGCGGCTCACCCCTGCTGCAGTTGATGCGGCGCGTGGCGTGGCGGTTTTGAGGCGGCTCGGTGTGGCAGCTGGCGATTCAGAGGCAAACCAGGGTAGCGGCTCTCAGGAGTGCACTGCTGCTGCGGCGGATCCTGCCGCCACTGATTCTTACTCCCACGCCGTAGGTCCGCTGTGGTGCCGTGCTAGTTTGACTTTCCATTAATCAGAAAACACACTGACGCGCATATGAGCTGGAGCCAAGACGAACGTGGTATATGTGCATGAAACAATGCACACCTTTGAGAACCCACGTGATCACCAAGTAGTACTTGTGGTTGATGAAATTATCTTTGGCCTTTACCCAACATGTTGTAGTACCAGCAACTTATGATTTGATGCCTCGGAGTTTTAAATCAGCAAAACAGTGCACCGTAGTAGAATTTGACTGTCTCGGTGATTTGACAACTAACCAAGACACAGCGCAGGTAATCCTGATGGTTTGATTGCATAGGAAACCGAATTGGGGCTAACCTCTGCTGCCGTGTACGAGTTGAATCAGCAGAAGAAATATTTGTCGGTCTCGATAACGTCTGACAAGGCAGAAAAACAATCTTGCTTCGGATTGATGGATCACCAGGTTTACGGCGCCGGTGGCTCACAGAACGCTCCAACCCTAGTTTTCCCGAACTCGGATCCCGTATCTGCCAACTCCAAAATTAGTTACAATCTCGATTCACAGAACGATGGCTGTGCCGGCTCTACCCAAGGTTGTCCGGCGGCAGGCTTTCTTCTACGATCGTTCCGTGCCGACTCTTTTCATCAGATCAATTGCGAGCTTCTCGAACCCTAAAAAAGATTCCTTCAAAACTCAGCATCACCGTGCGCAGGCCCCACGGTGGGCGCCAACTGTCGTGGAATTGTCACGGTAGATGTCCTAGTGTAAGGACTTAGTCGTGAGGCCAACGCATCTACGTGGTAGCTTGAAGGGGTTGAGCGACATCGAGAGATGCAACACACAAGACGAGGATTTAGACAGCTTCGGGCCCCGGGAAACATCATCCGGTAATAACCCTACATGTTGTTTGTGGCTAGGTCTCATTATGATTATGAGGAAGTCGCCGTAAGCCGGCTCTCCTCTTTGTGTCTAGCCCTAGATATTGTTTCTTGTTGCTTGTCCCTCTTGGGGAGCCCTGCCCCTCCTTATATAAGTTAGAGGGGCGGGTTACATGTGGAGTCCTATTAGGATTAGAACTAACTTATTCTCTATTACAAGTCGGATACAAGTACAAGTCTTGCTTCCTCGTAAAGGAAATATTCCTCATGCCTTCTGTCTTAAGCCGGCCTACCATAACGTAAGCCGGCCTTCTGGGCCTTGAGCCTCCTGGGCCCCCGGGTCTTGTCGCTCCTCTGATTCGCTTGCCAGGTCACCCATAAGTCGCCAGGATCGGGCGGGTCACTTAGTGTGTCGTCCAGTCAGGGCGGGTCATTAGTGAGTCACCAAGTCCGGCAGGGTTATACATCCAGCCGGGTCATACCGCGGGGTATATCCCCGATAGGAAATGAACATGAAAATTTCAAAAAGCTCACCACAGCTTCATTTTGGAGTGACTAAGAAGGATCCAAGCTTAGTTTTTCATTTTGATGTTTTAGACTTGTTTAAATCTTGGTCAAAGTTAAGTTTGACCAGAACTCAAATGAGCAAAACAAATTAAAAAAATCAAAAAATGGAAAAACCAGCGCACATAGTCTGTACACATAGAATATATGTGTAGGAAAGTTATTTGGCTGATTTAGACAAGGTCGAAAAAAACCTTGCTTAGAAATGAGGCCGTTTACCCTACCTTTGGACCCCTCTTTTTAGCACATTTTTCATGAAAATTTCAAAAACCTCACCACAGCTTCATTTTGGATTGATTAAGAAGTATCCGGGCTTAGTTTTTCATTTTGATGTTTTAGACTGGTTTAAATCTTGGTCAAAGTTAGGTTTGATCAGAATTTAAATGAGCAAAACAAAATTCAAAAAAATCAAAAAAATGGAAAAACCACGTGCTCATTCAAACATCATCCAACAGATATTTAAACATCATGTCAAACATACTTCTAACATAGGTCCAACATCATCCAACAGAAATACAACATGTCAAGTGATAAATGTTTCATAATACAACATCATCCCTTATTCATAATGTTTCATAATTATTCATAGATAGAGTTGGGGCTTCTGTCTGTTCCTTGAGCTTCTTGCCATCACTTTGCTCCTCGTGCACCTTGTGCTCATTGCTTCTTCTCTTCTTCTCTTGGTTGTCGATACCTTGCGCGTCTTCTTCAAACCTATCATAGAGCTGTGCAAAACATAAACGGTAATGAGATCATGTCAAGTGATAGATGTACAGTAGTATTTGACCCTTGCAAGATTTACATACCTAGCAGAACTCACAACAACAGAGGGTTGGTCACCATTTGGAGCCTCACTTGGATCATCATTTGGAGCCTCACTTGGATCACCATGATCACCATTTGGAGCCTCACTTGGATCACCATTTGGAGCCTCACTTGAATCATTATTTGGAGCATATTTTGGATCATCGTCAAAATCATGCGGCTGTTGACCGTCATCATTTGGAACCTCGTCAAAATCCTCATCTGATGGAACCAGCTGTTGACCATCATTTTCATCATCTGTTGAGGCAACCAGCTGCTGACCAACATTTTCATCGAAGCCTTCATCGAAACTCTCTCTGAACGCTGGATCTACTGTGTTATTGTAACACCCCAGATGTAATTTACCTTATATGTGTCCCAACTCTTGCCGTTTCCGGCCTAAGTTATTTTATTTTCCTCGGGTTCAGGTTTTTTGTCTCCGTGTGTTGTTGCCTTTGTCATGCATCTCATATCATTTCATCATGTGCATTGCATTTGCATACGTGTTCGTCTCATGCATTCGAGCATTTTCCCCGTTGTCCGTTTTGCATTCCGGCGCTCCTATCTCCTCCGGTGCCCCTTTCTACCTCCTTTCGTGTGTGGGGGTTAAACATTTCTGGATTGGACCGAGACTTGCCAAGCGGCCTTGGTTTACTACCGGTAGACCGCCTGTCAAGTTTCGTGCCATTTGGACTTCGTTTGATACTCCAACGGTTAACTGAGGGACCGAGAATGCCTCATTTGTGTTGCAGCCCAACACCCTTCCAATTTGACCCAAAACCCACCAAAACCTCTCCCATCGTCTAGAGCATTCGATCACGATCGTGTGGCCGAAAACCGCACCTCATTTGGGGTCTCCTAGCTCCTCCTACCTCTATTTATAGCTCCTCCTCCAAAAATTCCGGGTCAAAACACCCCCTAAAACCCTAGATCCGCTCGCGCCGCCGTCGAACGTGTCCGTTTCCAGCCGGACACGTGGCGCCACCGGCCGTCCCCACGCCGAGGCCCGGAGAGCCCACGGCGGGCCCTCCCCGGCCCATCTCCTCCCGCCGCCCGCGCCATCTTCTTCATCGCCCGCGGCGACCCAGCGCCCCGCCGCCTCCTCTCGCCGCCCCGCCGCCTCTGTCACCGACCGCCGCGAGCGACCTCGCCGCCGGCCGCCGCAGCGCTCCGGCCGAGCGCCACCCCTCGCCGTCCGCCCCGGCTTCCTCTTCCTCCGCCCCGGCTTCCTCGCAACTCCGGTGAGCTTCGTCCACTCTGGCGAACAGGAACCCCGATGAAGCTCGTAATCCGCACCGATCCGGATCTGGATCTGGAATTGCACCTAGGTTGACTTTCCCCCGAAACCCTAGTTTTTTGTGATTTTCATCATGTTGTATCTATACATCTGTAGCTCCGATTTGCGCGTGTAGCATATCAAAATGTTCGTCTCAATGAGTACATCATTTTGTCTCATTGCACCATTTTCATTTGAGCTCATCTTGATGCCCGAAATGCTGTTAGAAGAGGGCTATGTGATAAAATTGCCAGATCTGTTTCATCAAATAGATATTTGTCATTTTTGCCATGATTAATGTGTGCATGATATGCTCCTGAGCTCTATATGAGTTTTGTTATATGCCATGCCATCTTTACAGAGGTGCTTACCATGTATTTTTGTGATATGCGTGGTGACTAGCACAAGCTTGCAAAGTAGCGTACTCGGTAATGCTGATTTCAGGGACTTAGAATTTCACTAAGTCCTTGTCCTGATTTTGTATTTATGCCATATGTTCATGTTGTTTCCTAGTGATCCGTGCCTCTTTTGAGGATGATCAGTAAGGATGATTTGTTAACATTGTGGCTCTCTACCCATCCATGTCTTTGTTTGCATTTATGGAGCACCCTAGCTTGAGTCAGTCGAGCTCTACTTTTGCTATTTCGTGATTCTTGGCAGATTGTTGACTTGTTAGCGATTTTGCCGAGGATATTGTTTTTGATCCGTTCATGCTATGTTGTTGTTCTTGCCATTTCTATCTTATATGATATGTATTCTTGATGGGTGTATGCTTAGTTTGTCATGCCATGCTCTGTAGTGTGTGCATCGAGCTCGTGAACATGCCTACTCGCTAGCTGATTTGCATGCTCCAGTTTTTCACTAAGTTTGTAGTCTGATTATGTTTTTGCCATGTTCACATGCTTGCAATTGTATTTTCTGACCCCTTTTGGCTCAAGGTCACTAAGGCGCTTTTGTTAAGTGCTTTGAGTAGCTTCATGGAATGGCTTGCTTTGCCATGTTAAGTTCCTGTAGCATGTAGTTTGCATGCTCTAAAGTGTGCTACCTGATGTTAAATTCCAGACTTGTGTTAATTTCACTATCTGAAACCTGTTATCATTTGCACTTTTTCCATGCTTGTTTGAACCTGTTAATGGATGAATTGGCCGTAGCTCAGTGTTCATCTTTTGTCAAGCATCATGAGTGGATCTCTGCCATGTATTTTGTTGTCATGTGTGAGTGCTGTAGCATAATTATCTTGATGCTTTTAGATGGCTACTTGCTAATTATCGCAGACCGGTGCCATATTTGTTTTGCTTGCCATTTCCAAACCGTGCATCCGATTCCGGTGATCTTTATATCGATTTCAACCGAAATCACCTCACCTTTCCAGTGGCACTCTTGGATTTCCAAGTTAAGGCCAGGTTCAATCACTCCTTGTCAAATCTTGCATATGCATCACATATCGCATCCCGCATAGCATACCATGTTCGCATCATGTTGTTTGAGCACTGCACGTGGTTGATTATGTTCCTTTTGCTTGTTTGTATTGTTTGGGTAGAGCCGGGAGACGAGTTCACTAACGAGGAGCCCGTTGAGTTTTCTTACGAGGATCAAGTCTACTCTGACAACTTTGCAGGCAAGATGATCATACCCTCGAAATCACTTCTATCTTTGCTTGCTAGATGCTCGCTCTTTTGCTATGCCTATGCTACGATGCCTACCACTTGCTTATCATGCCTCCCAAATTGCCATGTCAAACCTCTAACCCACCATGTCCTAGCAAACCGTTGATTGGCTATGTTACCGCTTTGCTCAGCCCCTCTTATAGCGTTGCTAGTTGCAGGTGAAGATTGGAGATCGTTCCTTGTTGGAACATTGTTTATTGTTGGGATATCACCATATTATCTTGTTATCTTAATGCACCTATATACTTGGTAAAGGGTGGAAGGCTCGGCCTTTTGCCTAGTGTTTTGTTCCACTCTTGCCGCCCTAGTTTCCGTTATATCGGTGTTATGTTCCCGGATTTTGTGTTCCTTACGCGGTTGGGTTATAATGGGAACCCCTTGACAGTTCGCCTTGAATAAAACTCCTCCATCAATGCCCAACCTTGGTTTTACCATTTGCCACCTAGCCTCTTTTTCCCTTGGGTTTCCGGAGCCCAAGGGTCATCTTATCTAAACCCCCCCGGGCCAGTGCTCCTCTGAGTGTTGGTCCAAACAGAGCCACTTGCAGCGCCACCTCAGGGAAACTTGAGGGTTGGTTTTAGTTGTACGTAGTGTTCATATGAGTGTGCCCTGAGAATGAGATATGTGCAGCTCCTATCGGGATTTGTCGGCACATTCAGGCGGTGTTGCTGGACTTGTTTTACCATTGTTGAGGATGTCTTGTAAAACCGGGATGCCGAGTCTGATCGGAATGTGTCGTGAGAAGGAATATCCTTCGTTGACCGTGAGAGCTTGTGATGGGCTAAGTTGGGACTCCCCTGCAGGGATTTGAACTTTTGAAAGTCGTGCCCGCAGTTATGGGCAGATGGGAATTTGTTAATGTCCGGTTGTAGATAACATGAAACTTAACTTAATTAAAATGAATCAACCGCGTGTGTAATCGTGATGGTCTCTTCTCGGCGGAGTCCGGGAAGTGAACACGGTGTTGGAGTAATGCTTGACGTAGGTTGTTCTAGGATCACTTCTTGATCATAGTTCTTTGTTTGTGCTTTGCCTTCTCTTCTCGCTCTCTTTTGCAAACAGGATAGCCACCATATATGCTAGTCGCTTGCTGCAGCTCCACATATTACCTTGCCTTACCTATAAGCTTAAATAGTCTTGATCGCGAGGGTACGAGATTGCTGAGTCCCCGTGACTCACAGATTACTTCCAAACCAGATGCAGGGACCGATGATACCATTCTAGATGATGCGCTTGAGCTCAAGTGGGAGTTCGATGAAGACTCCCGTCGTTACTATGTGTCTTTCCCAGATGATCAGTAGTGGTGCCCAGTTGGGGCGATCGGGGACCATGTCGCATGTTGGGGTTGATCTTTTATTTTGGTACTGTAGTCGGACCATGAGTGTATTGGATGATTGTAATGTTATTCATGTATTTGTGTGACGTGGCGAGTGTAAGCCAACTATGTATCCTTTCCCCTTTTATGTATTTACATGGGTTGTTGTGAAGATTACGTTACTTGCGACATTGCTTTCAATGCGGTTATGCCTCTAAGTCGTGCTTCGACACGTAGGAGATATAGCCGCATCGAGGGCGTTACAAGTTGGTAATCAGAGCCTTCCCCGACCTTAGGAGCCCTCTGCTTGATCGAATCGCTGGCATTGTTGAGTCTAGAAAAATGTTTTGAGTCATTTAGGATTATATATATCGGAGAGTTTAGGAATTCTTTTTACTCCCCAGTCCCTTCATCGCTCTGGTAAGGCATCCTGACGTAGAGTTTTGACTCTTCTCTTCTCAAATTTCACTAATTTTTTTAGGATCACGCGGGTATCTTGGAATCGTTCCGATCGATTTGTGACGAGAACATTGTTCTTGGTGCCTCCTGTCATTTAGGGGTTGTGGCAGTGTCCCGGGGAGTTGAGCTCCGAGGTGTTGTCGTCACAATTTTATCATTGAGATTCTGGAATACCTGAGTTTCGCCGACATCAAAAATCTCTTCTATGCAGTTGTTGGTGAGATAACCTCGATGCCACCCAGTACTGGGGTGGGAGTTCGGGAGTATTGCCATAACTTGTATAACGGATGCTTTTCGAAGGCTGAGGTAAATGATTTCCGAAGTTTTTCTCGGTTATGTGTTGAAGGATGGATACAGCTGGATGTAGGATTTGCTAGATTTGGGTGAGATATTATGCTTCCCCTGTATCCCCAACACCTGATTGCATAACCGGAAAGGTTCGGGAGTTTCATAGGTGGGAATTCTGGTAGCTCTAGTTCTTCTTCCACAGATATTTGGTTTGAGATTGGGTGATCCTTGCCGAGTATTCGTTCTTGTTCCGTACCTTGTTGTTTTTTTTCTTCTACCTCAATTCTTAGTGGCTTCTCAATTTATGGATATGTGACCATTTCTACTGGAATGCATTCGTTCATTTTGTTCGGATGTGAAGACTATATGTTGCAATTTCAACCCGTTGGATTCAGCTTCAATATTTGTCTATCAATGTGCTAATGGATGTCAACCTCTTCAGGATGGCTCCTCCAATGCGCACGACTCTGAATCCTGATCCGCCACCACCACCTCCACCTCCGGAGGCAAGGCAAGCTGTGATGGCCACTACCAATGCAAACACGCAACTGATCATGCAACTTCTTCAAGAGCGCAATCAAGGGAACCAGGGCCAAGGCAACAATCAGAATCACTTTGCTACACTCAAGAAGTTCCTTGCTAACCAGCCAAAGACCTTCAGCAATTGTGTTGAGGCAACTGACGCTGATGATTGGCTCGTGGACATATGCAAGCACTTCGAGTGCAGTAACATCAGGCCTGAGGACTTTGTCAAGTTCGCTTCCTTCCAACTCAAAGACCAAGCTGCAGAATGGTTTCAGCAGTACAAAGATTCCAGAGGAGGCCGTGTGGTTACCTGGGATGAATTCCGTCAAGACTTCAAAGCTCATCATATTCCTCAGAGCGTGGTTGAAAGCAAGCGTGAGGAATTCCGCAACCTGAAGCAAGGCTCTATGTCTGTTTATGAGTACAACAAGATGTTTCAGAAGCTCGCCCGTTTTGCTAAGCATGACGTCCCTGACAAAAAGAGCATGATATACCAGTTCAGGGGTGGTCTCAGAGAAAAAATCCAGCTAGCTCTCGTTCTCTTTGAGCCCAAGAGGTACGATGAGTTTTACAACATGGCAATGAAGCAAGAGACTGCTCAACTGAAGTGCGATGCTTCCAAGAAGCGAGTCAGAGATGCAACTCCTTCTTCCTCAACTCAAGTGGCTAAGCAGCAGAAGTATTGGCTTCCTCCTCCTCCGTTTCGTCAGCCTTATCAGCAGAAGAGCAAAGGTGGCAGTGGATCTTCCCACCCACCCAACCCTGGCTTTCAGAACAAGACTTCGTCTCAAGCTCTAAGATCGAGTGCTCCGTATCACCGTCCGCTTTTCAGAGGTGATGTGCAACAAGTGCCAACAGAAGCGTCACTATGCCAACAAATGCTTCAATCGGAGGCGTCTCCCTCCTCCTCCTCCTGTGAGATCGGCAAGTACAGCTGTGGTCAAGCATAACCCCAAGCACGCCAAGGTCAACTTGTTGAACGCAGCTCAGACAGAGGACTCGCCAGATGTCATCATGGGTAACCTTCCTGTTAACGATGTTCCTGCAAAAGTTCTTTTTGACACTGGTGCATTGCTTTCTTTTATTTCAAGACCATTTGTTGCCAAGCATGATTTTGTGACCGAAAGGGTTCCTTTCCCGTTGAAGATTGTGTCCCCGGGCAAGCAAATGACTTCTAACAATTGCGTCCCAGATGTCTCTATCATGTTGGGCGACTACAAGTTTCTGTCCTCTCCAGTGGTTCTTGGTAACTCGGATATTGATCTTATTCTTGGAATGGATTGGCTTTCTAAGCACAAGGCTCAGCTTGATTGTGCTGCCAGGCAGATTCAATTGACTCATTTGTCTGAGGATGTAATTGTCTTTGCCGCTCGTGATGATACCATCCGTCTGTTTTCTCTCAACGAGAAGGGTGAACTGGATGCCATCTCTCAAATTCCAGTCGTTTGCGAATATCAAGATGTCTTTCCAGAAGAGCTTCCAGGAATGCCTCCGCACCGGCCAATTGAATTCGTCATCGATCTTGAGCCTGGCACGGAACCTGTTTGCAAACGTCCTTACAAGCTTGGACCTGAAGAGTTGAAGGAGCTGAAGAAGCAACTCGATATTCAAGAGTGAATGGGTCTCATCCGACCTAGTTCTTCTCCGTGGGGTTGTGGAGTTCTTTTTATGAAGAAGAAGGATGGAACGGACCGACTTTGTGTTGACTACCGTCCATTAAACAAGAAGACTATAAAGAACAAGTACCCACTTCCCAACATCAATGAGCTGTTCGAACAACTCAAAGGTGCTCAAGTATTCTCCAAGCTTGATCTCCATATGGGCTATCACCAGATTCGTCCATGAGCAAGATATTCCCAAGACGGCGTTCAGAACAAGCTATGGTTCATATGAATACACTGTCATGTCTTTTGGTCTCGTCAACGCTCCTCCGACTTTCTCTCGCATGATGAACTTCATCTTCAACACCTACACAAATGACTTCGTCTTGGTCTACCTCGATGACATTTTGGTCTTTTTGAAGAACAAGGAAGATCATGCCAAGCACTTGCGTTTGGTGCTCGTTAAGCTCAGAGAATATCAGTTCTACGCCAAGTTCTCAAAGTGCGAGTTTTGGCTCGATGAGGTTCTCTATCTTGGGCATATCATCTCTGCCAAGGGCATAGCGGTGAATCATGAGAAGGTGTCTACAATTGTGAATTGGGAACCACCTCAGAACGTGAAGCAACTCCGCAGCTTCCTTGGGCTCGCAAGCTGTTGTCGAAAGTTCGTTGAGAATTTCTCAAAGATCGCGAAGCCTCTTTCAAACCTTCTCCAGAAACACGTCAAGTACGTTTGGTATCCGGAATGTGACATTGCTTTCAACACCCTGAAAGAGAAATTAGTCACTGCTCCAATTCTGACTCCTCCTGATGAATCCAAACCGTTTGAGGTCTTCTGCGATGCCTCTCTTCAAGGTCTTGGTGCAGTGTTGATGCAAGAGAAGAAAGTTGTGGCTTATACCTCTCGCCAGTTGAAGCCCAACAAGAAGAACTACCCCACTCATGACCTCGAGTTGGCGGCAGTTGTGCATGCTCTTTTGACTTGGAGACATCTCTTATTGGGAAGGAAAGTGGACATCTTCACTGACCACAAGAGTCTCAAGTACATCTTCATTCAGCCTAATCTCAACCTCAGGCAGACTCGTTGGGTCGAAATGATTCAAGAGTATAATCCGAGCATCGAATATACTCCAGGTAAGGCCAATGTGATTGCTGACGCTTTGAGAAGGAAGGCGTACTGCAACAGTCTGATTCTCAAGCCTTACCAACTCGAGCTTTGTGAAGCTTTCCGCAAACTCAATTTGCAAGTTGTTCCTCAAGGTTTCCTCGCCAACCTTCAAGTATCTCCTACTTTGGAAGATCAGATTCGTGAGGCTCAATTTCTTGATGCTATGGTGAAGAAGGTGAAGATTGGGATTGCCAAGAGTCAACCCAAGTACAAGTGCTATCGCCTTGATGACAAGGATACTCTCTTCTTCGAGGATCGCATTGTTGTGCCTAAAGGTGTCCTTTGTAAAGTCATTATGAATGAGGCTCACAATTCACTCTCCATCCACCCTGGGAGTACGATAATGTACCAGGACCTCAAGCAGGTTTATTGGTGGACTCGAATGAAGCGCGAGATTGCTCAGTTCGTGAATGAATGTGATGTCTGCAGAAGAGTGAAGGCAGAACACCAACGACCAAATGGTCTCCTCCAACCTCTTGCCATTCCAGAATGGAAGTTTGACCACATTGAGATGGACTTCGTGACTGGGTTTCCAAAGTCCAAGCGTGGCAATGACCCTTTAGTTTCCGGATCGTTGAGTTGAAAGACTGCTAGATTATTGTGCACATAGTCAACTTTGCTCACTTCTCTGAATTGGCTTCTGGCCCATAACTTGGAGTGGTGTGTTTCCAAGTATTCTTTCATTTTGGGATTCATGTATAACTGCCTCAAGCGGTAGTTGTGCTTCTTCACACTGCATGTCAAAGATGCTGGCCATAAATTCTCGGTATACACCTTTCCTTTGAATTTCTTCATGAAATTTGCAGCAAGGTGACGCATGCATTCCCTATTCTCTACTCCAGGTAACACATTGTCCACGGCCACTTCTAAACCTTTGCAGGCATCTGTATGAATGACCAACCCATTGGGATGTGCAATAGCCCGGCGGAGGTTATGCAAAAACCAAGTCCAGCTCTCCTCAGACTCTGTCTCCAGCACACCATAGGCAACTGGAAATACAAAACTGTGTGCATCAACTGCACAAAGCTGCTACTAACTGTCCTTTAAAACTCCCTGTGAGAAAAGTGGCATCAATAGCCAAATAAGGCCTACAGCCTGCCAAAAAACCCCGGCGACAAGCCTCAAAGCAGACAAAAGCCCTCCTAAAGCATTCCTTGGTCTTTGTCACTCCCCTGAATATGTACTCCACAGTGTGGTGATCAATATCTACAATACTACCTGGGCTTGTCCTCTCCACTTCACCTTTGAATGAATACAACAATTGAAAACTTTCCTGCCAGTTACCATAAATAGAATCCATAGCATGTTGTTTACCATTGAACAACCTCATGTATGGTAAATCTATCTTGAACTTATCTTTGATGTTCTTCTGCAAATTCCTTTGGACCCACTTGCTGGTTTTCTTTCACCCACTTCTTTACTTCTTCTGCCACCCATCTTGACTTGGCTCTACTGATTGTATCCTTCCTAAGGGTTGATTCCTGGCATGTGTGCTTAAAAGGGTTCACTTTGACCTGAACATTAGTGCTATTCCGCATTTTAGATGCGAGCAACCTCCATGGACAATCCTCAGTCGGACAGTGCACTTTGTAACGTACTTGATCGCTCTTGTCAACTTTGAAAGTACGTTCTACCTTGATGCAGTATGTCACAAGTGCATTTCTACACTCATTCATGGATGCAAAAACTATACCTTCTTCCATATGAGGGTTCAAAGGGTCCCATTCAACAGCTGCAAGGTCTTCGTCCTCACCCATCGCGTCATCATCCACACGGACTGCATTGTGAGCCTCATCTTGGTTTTCAGTCCGAGGTGCCCGTCGTAAATTCCGAATAACATCAGAATATAGCTTCTCTTCATCAACCCTAGAATTGTAGCCATCAGGCTCCACTTCAAGGGGGACCCTACTGCTGTTGCCCACACTTGTCGAGCCACCACGTCGTTGTGCACCAACTGAACTGTTCTGGCTAGAGATGCCATTACGATGACTTGGTTTTCCCCGAGATGTTGCACCCGCCATCCTAGGTCCAAATGCCTGCTCAAGCACATCAACTTGCAGCCTCACATGAAAATTATCTTTCTCTTTATGCCTAACAAACATGGTAGCTAGCTCTTCATCATTACTAACTGTCACCCAATTCTTTTCCCCATCATAGTATTTGTATACCACTTCATCAAGCAAACCCCAAGGATATTGGCTACAAATTACCTCCCCAAATTGTCTGAAACTCCAACTACTAGCCATTGGCAACCAATAATCAAAACCTCCTTGGTATTTCTTCTTATCCTTTGCATCGAACATGTACCGGTCCCTTCTAATATGCACCATGAAAGCAAACCGCAACTCCATTCTAACCGGTGAAAAACAAAGACGCAATCAACACACTAATTGGGCAAACCTACTTGAATCGAGTGTTCATATGCACAACTAAGCTCAATCTAAACAAGAGGCGAGACTTACCCCTCGGGAACCCAGTCACGGACGCGGCGGATCTCCGGCCCGATGCCTGCCTCGCCAAATACTTCGGGGTCGCCGCTGCTCACCATTTCGCCCTAGGGTTCTTCCTCCTAGTTCAAATAGCTCCAGCAGCCCCCCACCTTTGAGCACTCCGGCCGGGCGCACGGAAGGAGGCCGCGCCGCGGATCGAGCAGGTGGTGGGCGCCCCACCTGTGGCGTCGTAGGAAGGTGGTGGGCGTCACAGGTAGCCATGGAGCGTAGGCGCAGGGCGGTAGAGGCGGAGCAGGCCGTGCAGCTTGTGGCAGGGCAGGTACTGGCCGCGGCGCAGGTGGCGGCGGCGGCGACACAGGACAGCCGGCCAGGCAGATGGGTGTGAGCTAGAATGATTTGGGGATTTAGTTGCACGGGCCTACATGTCAACTCAGGACCCACGTCCACGCGGTCCCATGTGTAAGCTCTGGACCCACAACCACTAACGCCGGCGGACGGAATGGACTCAAATATGGCCGTTTGGCCTCGTCATAGTTGTTGTGCTCGGACTAGGGGCAAAACTGAGGACAATTCGCATCTGAGGGCAAAACTGAGCACATGGACACCACTGAGGACAAAAGGATAATTAACCCTAAAAAAGTTTGTTGGACATAGGCCTAATCTTCTTATTGTGGAACTATATATAGCTTGGACATGGATAAATTTCTTGTTGTGGAGTATATGTCACCGATGAAGGAAATGGTTCAGTTTAAGAATACATACTTATATTTTTCTTTTTATTTATTTCTCTTCTTTTATGTTCTTTCGTTCTTCTTTGAGGGGAAGGTAACTTTGTTCTCTTAAGGGGTGTAGAACAGCATAATTATTTGAACGATATAACTCTCGTAATTGCAGACAGGTTCGCCATTCAGTACCGTGGTTCCTGAATATTAGTCTTGGCTATGATGTTCAAGATATTTTATTCCCAAACTCTCACAGAACATATTATAATATAGAGAATCTTCTTCACACTGATACTGTGTAGTATCCTAAATTTTGCATCGAGAAGAAAATATTGATGGTTAGAAGGATCTGAAGTTCATTCTTTGAATTACAACAAGTTAAGTATCTGGTGTTGAATCTATCTAGAAGAAAAAGGATGCAGCATATGTACTCCAGTTCCCTTCGCCCCTGTGTGGTCCTTTGCTTTTTATGTCGACATTACTTGATAGAGATTAATCGCTAACATAGCGATTTTCATTCTGTGAAGTTATATCCATTTCCCTGACACTATTGTTGTTTGTATCGGAACATGTATGAACTTAGTATGTATGGCTCAGCTCAACAGAGCATTTGGTAATTCCATAAATGTGCAACGGCGGCCTCTCGTCATTTCCAAACCTGTATGCTCGTTTTTTTTAATTTTGCTGAAGGACACTTTCATTCAATCGACATGTCGAGATAATACAACCACACTAAGCGAATGCCCGGCCTCTGCAACGCACGATGCACACAGCCACCATGCCCAACCCAATCTCGATGCACACACCGTTGATGACTAGTGCGCTAACTATTCAGCTCGGTTCTTACTATAAGTTTCATGTCTGGATAATTACAATGCCACATCTTAAATGGAATCCTAAACTAGTTTTCTATACAAAGGGCGATATACCCCCAAGCACCTGAAGGCTCCTTCATGTGTCAGAATCAGCAGCGGATGGAAAAACAGGTCACCGACCAAAAGAATGAAATGATAAATCCAGCAGAGAGCACTTCGCCAAACGGTCCCTCGGTGCAGCTCATGCTTCACACGTTTGATACGCGAGTTGTGCATCCGACGATCATCTCTTCCTCTTGGACCGACAGTGCCACACATTTTTTGCCATCGTCATCTCACGTTGCAGCAATGGGTGCTACTGGATTGTAATTTCCTCCACAGGCAGATCATGTTCTGTGGAGACTGATAGTGCGTGCAGTGAAGTAACCATCGAAGCAACCAGCCTGGTAGAACCTGACATCATGCCGATACTCTACTGACCTATGAGTGATGTTGAATTTCTCCACCCACATGCCCATGCTGACATCTTCCATCTTAAATAGCTGCACAATGAAGAATTGAATGTTTAGCCATCACCATTTCTGCACGACGTGAGTAAATTCAGTGGGTAGGTGTTGGATAGCGTTAGATGTTTACCCGAAGTGTCTGATCGCCAAATTGAGATACAATGTAGCGTGCAATATCTGATGAGATCACATAGACAGGCCCATTAGCATAACTTGAGTAAGCCTCCCCTGGCCATTCCTGGAAAGAAACAAGAAACTGCATAAGATGCCCTTCTGATATTCAAATCATGGAGATGGAAGACCAACAAGGACAACACAAAGTTCAAAATATCAGACTTTGTTGTCATAGGATTGTATATCCATGTTTTCCACGTAAATCAGCTTGTCGACTGTGCATCATGATTTAATCATTCCAACAACTATCCTCATAATTCACTACAAGATTTGCACTTTTAATGTGCCTGCGAATTCATGCAGCAAGCACATAATCGTTTTCACCAATAGAATACCAGGTGTTAGGTGGTAATTGACTGTTTGCCATGTGGCAGCAAACGGAAAAACGGGTGTACTGCGCTTTTGATGTACCTATGAATTCTCGCAGCAAGCACGAAGAAAGAGAGGTCACTTCTCTCTATATATGTTCATGATGATCTTGTGTAATTAATGGTTTCCATTGTTTGCTTACTAGTTAGCGTCGAGTTCTCTATCTATATATATGTAGCAGCTAGCGTCGACCAAGCACAAAGAAAGAGAGGTCACTTCTCTCTATTAGCTAGATAACACAATATGAAACCCCTAAACCCTCCAAAACCCCAAAAAAAACCCTTTCAAAAAAACAAAAAAACAGCGCCTGAGAGCTGCTAATGCGTGACTGCCTTTTACTCCCGATTGGTGTTACCAACCAATACTAAAGGTCCTCCTGCATGGGCGTCCCACAGCGGCCACGTAGACCTCCTTTGGTCCCGGTTCATAAGCAAACCGGGACTAAATGTTTAGGGCATTAGTCCCGTCTGTTTTGTCCCGATTCCAGAACCGGGATTAAAGGCCCTCTGAAACCGGGACTAGTACCCTGTTTTCTACTAGTGCAACACACAGAAACACTGGTGTGCTGCGCTTTTGATCTGCCTACAAATTCACGCAACAAGCGCATGATGGTTTTCGCAAATAGAATACCAGTTACTAGGTGGTAATTGACTGCTTGCCATGTGGCAGCAAACGGAAACATAGGACACATTTCTTAAGCAATATGATATATTCTGGAAACTTCTTACACAGTATAGATGATGAATGGTGGTTCTATAATACAGTGTTGGGGAACGTTGCAGAAAACAAAAATTTTCCTACGGTTTCATCAAGATCCATCTATGAGTTCATCTAGCAACGAGTGATTGGATTGCATCTACATACCTTTGTAGATCACGCGTGGAAGCGTTCAAAGAACGGGGATGAGGAAGACGTACTCGACGTGATCCAAATAACCGGAGATCCTAGCGCCAAACGGACGGCACCTCCGTGTTTAACACACGTACGGTCAGCGTGACGACTCCTCCTTCTTGATCTAGCAAGGGGGAGGAGAGGTTGATGAATATCCAGCAGCACGACGGCGTGGTGGTGGATTCAGAGCGTCACAGCAGCAGGGCTTCGCCGCATACTGCGAGAGAGAGAGGTCTAGCAGGGGAGAGGGAGGCGCCAAGACTCAAGGTGTGGCTGCCCCCTCCCTCCCCCCTTTTATATAAGCTCCCCTAGGGGGGGCGGCGGCCAAGGGTGGAGTAGCCCCCAAGGCAAGGTGGGGCGCCCCCCACCCCTAGAGTTCCAACCCTAGGCGCATGGGGCGGGCCTAGGGGGCGCACCAGCCCACTATGGGCTGGTTCCCCTCCCCACTTTGGCCCATGGGGCCCTCCGGGATGGGTGGCCCCACCCGGTGGACCCCCGGGACCCTTCCGGTGGTCCCGGTACAATACCGGTGACCCCGAAACTCTCCCGATGGCCAAAACTGCACTTCCTATATATAATTCTTCACCTCCGAACCATTCCGGAACTCCTCGTGACGTCCAGGATCTCATCTGGGACTCCGAACAACTTTCGGGTTACTGCATATATCTCTACAACCCTAGCGTCACCGAACCTTAAGTGTGTAGACCCTATGGGTTCGGGAGACATGTAGACATGATCGAGACGGCTCTCCGGTCAATAACCAACAACGGGATCTGGATACCCATGTTGGCTCCCACATGCTCCTCGATGATCTCATCGGATGAACCACGATGTCGAGGATTCAAGCAACCCCGTATACAATTCCCTTTGTCAATCGGTACGTTACTTGCCCGAGATTCGATCGTCGGTATCCCAATACCTCGTTCAATCTCATTACCGGCAAGTCACTTTACTCGTACCGTAATGCATGATCCTGTGACCAGACACTTGGTCACTTTGAGCTCATTATGATGATGCATTACCGAGCGGGCCCAGAGATACCTCTCCGTCATACGGAGTGACAAATCCCAGTCTTGATCCGTGTCAACCCAACAGACACTTTCGGAGATACCCGTAGTATACCTTTATAGTCACCCAGTTACGTTGTGACATTTGGTATACCCAGAGCATTCCTACGGTATTCGGGAGTTACACGATCTCATGGTCTAAGGAAAAGATACTTGACATTGGAAAAACTCTAGCAAACGAACTATACGATCTTGTGCTATGTTTAGGATTGGGTCTTGTCCATCACATCATTCTCCTAATGATATGATCCCGTTATCAATGACATCCCCATGTCCATAGCCAGGAAACCATGACTATCTGTTGATCAACGAGCTAGTCAACTAGAGGCTCACTAGGGACACATTGTGGTCTATGTATTCACACATGTATTACAATTTCCGGATAATACAATTAAAGCATGAACAATAGACAATTATCATGAACAAGGAAATAGAATAATAATCCTTTTATTATTGCCTCTAGGGCATATTTCCAACAGTCTCCCACTTGCACTAGAGTCAATAATCTAGTTACATTGTGATGAATCGAACACCCATGGAATTCTGGTGTTGATCATATTTTGCTCTAGGGAGAGGTTTAGTCAACAGATCTGCTACATTCAGGTCCATATGCACTTTACCAATATCTATGTCTCCATCTTGAACATTTTCACGAATGGAGTTGAAGCGACGCTTGATGTGCCTGGTCTTCTTGTGAAACCTGGGCTCCTTGGCAAGTGCAATAGCTCCAGTGTTGTCACAGAAGAGTTTGATCGGCCCCGACGCATTGGGTATGACTCCTAGATCGGTGATGAACTCCTTCACCCAAATTGCTTCATGTGCTGCCTCCGAGGCTGCCATGTACTCCCCTTCACATGTAGATCCCGCCACGACGCTCTGCTTGCAACTGCACCAGCTCACTGCCCCACCATTCAAAATATACACGTATCCGGTTTGTGACTTAGAGTCATCCAGATCTGTGTCGAAGCTAGCGTCGACGTAACCCTTTACGACGAGCTCTTCGTCACCTCCATAAACGAGAAACATTTCCTTAGTCCTTTTCAGGTACTTCAGGATGTTCTTGACCGCTGTCCAGTGTTCCTTGCCGGGATTACTTTGGTACCTTCCTACCAAACTTACGGCAAGGTTTACATCAGATCTGGTACACAACATGGCATACATAATAGAACCTATGGCTGAGGCATAGGGGATGACACTCATCTCTTCTATATCTTCTGCCGTGGTCGGACATTGAGCTGAGCTCAATTTCACACCTTGCAACACAGGCAAGAACCCCTTCTTAGACTGATCCATATTGAACTTCTTCAATATCTTATCAAGGTATGTGCTTTGTGAAAGACCTATGAGGCGTCTTGATCTATCTCTATAGATCTTGATGCCTAATATATAAGCAGCTTCTCCAAGGTCCTTCATTGAAAAACTCTTATTCAAGTAGGCCTTAATGTTGTCCAAAAGCTCTATATCATTTCGCATCAAAAGTATGTCATCTACATATAATATGAGAAATGCTACAGAGCTCCCACTCACTTTCTTGTAAATGCATGCTTCTCCATAAGTCTGCATAAACCCAAACGCTTTGATCATCTCATCAAAGCAAATGTTCCAACTCCGAGATGCTTGCACCAGCCCATAAATCGAGTGTTGGAGCTTGCACACCTTGTCAACATTCTTAGGATCGACAAAACCTTCCGGCTGCATCATATACAGTTCTTCCTTAAGATAACTGTTAAGGAATGCCGTTTTGATGTCCATTTGCCATATCTCATAATCATAGTATGCGGCAATTGCTAACATGATTCAGACGGACTTCAGCTTTGCTACGGGAGAGAATGTCTCATTGTAGTCAACCCCTTGAACTTGTCGATAACCCTTAGCGACAAGCCTAGCTTTATAGATGGTCACATTACCATCCGTGTCTGTCTTCTTCTTAAAGATCCATTTATTTTCTATGGCTCGCCGATCATCGGGCAAGTCAGTCAAAGTCCATACTTTGTTTTCATACATGGATCCTATCTCGGATTTCATGGCTTCCAGCCATTTGTCGGAATCCAGGCCCGCCATCGCTTCTTCATAGTTCGAAGGTTCACCGTTGTCCAACAACATGATTTCCAAGACAGGGTTGCCGTACCACTCTGGTGCAGAACATGTCTTTGTGGACCTTTGAAGTTCAGTAGGAGCTTGATCAGAAGTATCTTGATCATCATCATTAACTTCCTCTCTATTTGGTGCAGGCACCACAGGAACATTTTCTTGAGTTGCGCCACTTTCCGGTTCAAGAGGCAATACTTCATCAAGTTCTACTTTCCTCCCACTTACTTCTTTCGAGAGAAACTCCTTCTCTAGAAAGGATCCATTCTTGGCAACAAAGATCTTGCCTTCGGATCTGAGGTAGAAGGTATACCCAATAGTTTCTTTAGGGTATCCTATGAAGACGCATTTTTCCGACTTGGGTTCGAGCTTTTCAGGTTGAAGTTTCTTGACATAAGCATCGCATCCCCAAACTTTTAGAAACGACAACTTAGGCTTCTTCCCAAACCATAATTCATATGGTGTCGTCTCAACGGATTTCGACGGAGCCCTGTTTAAAGTGAATGCGGCAGTCTCTAAAGCATAGCCCCAAAATGACAGTGGTAAATCGGTGAGAGACATCATAGATCGCACCATATCCAATAGAGTGCGATTACGACGTCTGAACACACCATTACGCTGACGTGTTCCAGGCGGCGTGAGTTGTGAAACTATTCCACATTTTCTTAAGTGTGTACCAAATTCGTGACTCAAGTATTCTCCTCCACGATCTGATCGCAAAAACTTGATTTTTCTGTCACGTTGATTCTCAACCTCACTCTGAAATTCCTTGAACTTTTCAAAGGTTTCAGACTTGTGTTTCATTAAGTAGATATACCCATATTTACTCAAGTCATCAGTGAGGGTGAGAACATAACGATAGCCACCGCGAGCCTCAACACTCATTGGACCGCACACATCAGTATGTATGATTTCCAATAGGTTGGTTGCTCGCTCCATTGTTCTTGAGAACGGAGTCTTGGTCATCTTAGCCATGAGGCATGGTTCGCACGTGTCAAATGATTCGTAATCAAGAGACTCTAAAAGTCCATCTGCATGGAGCTTCTTCATGCGTTTGACACCTATGTGACCAAGGCGGCAGTGCCACAAGTATGTGGGACTATCATTATCAACCTTACATCTTTTGGTACTCACACTATGAATATGTGTAGCATTACGCTCGAGATTCATTAAGAATAAACCATTCACCATAGGAGCATGACCATAAAACATATCTCTCATATAAATAGAACAACCATTATTCTCGGATTTAAATGAGTAGCCATCTCGAATTAAACGAGATCCTGATACAATGTTCATGCTCAAAGCTGGTACTAAATAACAATTATTGAGGTTTAAAAATAATCCCATGGGTAAATGTAGAGGCAGCGTGCCGACGGCGATCACATCGACCTTGGAACCATTCCCGACGCGCATCGTCACCTCGTCCTTCGCCAGTCTCCGCTTATTCCGCAGCTCCTGCTTTGAGTTACAAATGTGAGCAACCGCACCGGTATCAAATACCCAGGAGCTACTACGAGTACTGGTAAGGTACACATCAATTACATGTATATCACATATACCTTTCGTTTTGCCGGCCTTCTTGTCCGCTAAGTATTTGGGGCAGTTCCACTTCCAGTGACCACTTCCCTTGCAATAAAAACACTCAGTCTCGGGCTTGGGTCCATTCTTTGGCTTCTTCCCGACAGCTTGCTTACCGGGCGCGGCAACTCCCTTGCCGTCCTTCTTGAAGTTCTTCTTACCCTTGCCTTTCTTGAACTTAGTGGTTTTATTCACCATCAACACTTGATGGTCCTTTTTGACTTCTACCTCTGCTGATTTCAGCATTGCAAATACTTCAGGAATGGTCTTTTCCATCCCCTGCATATTGAAGTTCATCACAAAGCTCTTGTAGCTTGGTGGAAGCGACTGGAGGATTCTGTCAATGACCGCGTCATCCGGGAGATTAACTCCCAGCTGAGTCAAGCGGTTATGTAACCCAGACATTGTGAGTATGTGCTCACTGACAGAACTATTTTCCTCCATCTTACAGCTGAAGAATTTGTCGGAGACTTCATATCTCTCGACCCGGCCATGAGCTTGGAAAACCATTTTCAGCTCTTCGAACATCTCATATGCTCCGTGTCGCTCAAAACGTTTTTGGAGCCCCGGTTCTAAGCTGTAAACCATGCCGCACTGAACGAGGGAGTAATCATCATCACGTGCCTGCCAAGCATTCATAATGTCTTGGTTCTGTGGGACGGGTGCGTCACCTAGCGGTGCTAGTAGGACATGATCTTTCTTGGCAGCTATGAGGATGATCCTCAGGTTCCGGACCCAGTCCGTATAGTTGCTGCCATCGTCTTTCAGCTTGGTTTTCTCTAGGAACGCGTTGAAGTTGAGGACAATGTTGGCCATTTGATCTACAAGACATATTGTAAAGATTTTAGACTAAGTTCATGATAATTAAGTTCATCTAATCAAATTATATAATGAACTCCCACTTAGATAGACATCCCTCCAGTCATCTAAGTATAACATGATCCGAGTTAACTAGGCCGTGTCCGATCATCACGTGAGACGGACTAGTCAACATCGGTGAACATCTTCATGTTGATCGTATCTTCTATACGACTCATGCTCGACCTTTCGGTCTTATGTGTTCCGAGGCCATGTCTATACATGCTAGGCTCGTTAAGTCAACCTAAGTGTTTTCATGTGTAAATCTGTCTTACACCTTTTGTATGTGAACGTTGGAATCTATCACACCCGATCATCACGTGGTGCTTCGAAACAACGAACTATCGCAACGGTGCACAGTTAGGGGGAACACTTTCTTGAAATTATTATGAGGGATCATCTTATTTACTACCACCGTTCTAAGTAAACAAGATGCAAAAACATGATAAACATCACATGCAATCAAATAATAATAGTGACATGATATGGCCAATATCACATAGCTCCTTTGATCTCCATCTTGGGGCTCCATGATCATCTTGTCACCGGCATGACACCATGATCTCCATCATCATGATCTCCATCATCGTGTCTCCATGAAGTTGCTCGCCAACTATTACTTCTACTACTATGGCTAACGCGTTTAGCAATAAAGTAAAGTAACTTACATGGCGTTTCTCAATGACACGCAGGTCATACAAAAAATAAAGACAACTCCTATGGCTCCTGCCGGTTGTCATACTCATCGACATGCAAGTCGTGATTCCTATTACAAGAACATGATCTCATACATCACATATATATCATTCATCATTCATCACAACTTTGGCCATATCACATCACAAATCACTTGCTGCAAAAACAAGTTAGACGTCCTCTAATTGTTGTTGCAACTTTTACATGGCTGCAAAGGGTTCTAGCAAGAACGTTTTCTTACCTACGTAATAGCCGCAACGTGATTTGTCAACTTCTATTTACCCTTCATAAGGACCCTTTTCATCGAATCCGCTCCAACTAAAGTGGGAGAGACAGACACCCACTAGCCATCTTATGCAACTAGTGCATGTCAGTCGGTGGAACCAGTCTCACGTAAGCGTACGTGTAAGGTCGGTCCGGGCCGCTTCATCCCACAATACCGCTGAAGCAAGATAAGACTAGTAGCGGCAAGAAAGTTGACAACATCTACGCCCACAACAAATTGTGTTCTACTCGTGCAAGGAGAACTACGCATAGACCTAGCTCATGATGCCACTGTTGGGGAACGTTGTAGAAAACAAAAATTTTCCTACGGTTTCGCCAAGATCCATCTATGAGTTCATCTAGCAACGAGTGATTGGATTGCATCTACATACCTTTGTAGATCACGCGCGGAAGCGTTCAAAGAACGGGGATGAGGAAGACGTACTCGACGTGATCCAAATCACCGGATATCCTAGCGCCGAACGGATGGCACCTCCGTGTTCAACACACGTACGGTCAGCGTGACGACTCCTCCTTCTTGATCCAGCAAGGGGGAGGAGAGGTTGATGAAGATCCAGCAGCACGACGGCGTGGTGGTGGATGCAGAGCGTCACAGCAGCAGGGCTTCGCCGTATACTGCGAGAGAGAGATGTGTAGCAGGGGAGAGGGAGGCGCCAAGACTCAAGGTGTGGCTGCCCCCTCCCTCCCCCCTTTTATATAGGCTCCCCTAGGGGGGGGGGGCCCTAGGAGATGGGATCTCCTAGGGGGGCGGCGGCCAAGGGTGGAGTAGCCCCCAAGGCAAGGTGGGGCGCCCCCCACCCCTAGGGTTCCAACCCTAGGCACATGGGGTGGGCCTAGGGGGGCGCACCAGCCCACTATGGGCTGGTTCCCCTCCCCACTTTGGCCCATGGGGCCCTCCGGGATGGGTGGCCCCACCCGGTGGACCCCCGGGACCCTTCCGGTGGTCCCGGTACAATACCGGTGACCCCAAAACTCTCCCGATGGCCGAAACTGCACTTCCTATATATAATTCTTCACCTTCGGACCATTCCAGAACTCCTCGTGATGTCCAGGATCTCATCCGGGACTCCGAACAACTTTCGGGTTACTGCATATTCATATCTCTACAACCCTAGCGTCACCGAACCTTAAGTGTGTAGACCCTACGGGTTCGGGAGACATGTAGATATGACCGAGACGGCTCTCCAGTCAATAACCAACAGCGGGATCTGGATACCCATGTTGGCTCCCACATGCTCCTCAATGATCTCATCGGATGAACCACGATGTCGAGGATTCAAGCAACCCCGTATACAATTCCCTTTGTCAATCGGTACGTTACTTGCCCGAGATTCGATCATCGGTATCCCAATACCTCGTTCAATCTCGTTACCGGCAAGTCACTTTACTCGTACCGTAATGCATGATCCCGTGACCAGACACTTGGTCACTTTGAGCTCATTATGATGATGCATTACCGAGCGGGCCCAGAGATACCTCTCCGTCATACGGAGTGACAAATCCCAGTCTTGATCCGTGTCAACCCAACAGACACTTTCGGAGATACCCGTAGTATACCTTTATAGTCACCCAGTTATGTTGTGACGTTTGGTATACCCAGAGCACTCCTACGGTATCCGGGAGTTACATGATCTCATGGTCTAAGGAAAAGATACTTGACACTGGAAAAACTCTAGCAAACGAACTATACGATCTTGTGCTATGTTTAGGATTGGGTCTTGTCCATCACATCATTCTCCTAATGATGTGATCCCGTTATCAATGACATCCCCATGTCCATAGTCAGGAAACCATGACTATCTGTTGATCAACGAGCTAG
Source organism: Triticum aestivum (assembly GCF_018294505.1). Lineage (NCBI taxonomy): Eukaryota > Viridiplantae > Streptophyta > Magnoliopsida > Poales > Poaceae > Triticum > Triticum aestivum. The sequence continues at coordinate 549,256,561 of NC_057794.1, forward strand.
TCAACTAGAGGCTCACTAGGGACACATTGTGGTCTATGTATTCACACATGTATTACGATTTCCAGATAATACAATGAAAGCATGAACAATAGACAATTATCATGAACAAGGAAATATAATAATAACCCTTTTATTATTGCCTCTAGGGCATATTTCCAACATACAGGACATCAATTTACCTCATAAGTCACAACTCACTTGCTAGATCTCAGTGGTCTATGGTAGTAGTTCATGCCTGGGCAGATTGGAGGTTTTCATAACACTGACAAGTTTTGATATTTTCTACCTAAATCTGGGCAGATTCCCAGCACTTTTATCTAAATCTGGGTGGATTCTCAGGCATGCCTCAGTGCAAGTCTGGGGCGATATATCCTCCACACTGCAAGCACTCGGGACCGGCCTAGCTGGATGCATGCACACAAGCTCATCTTCTTCAAAACTTTTTTTGGCTGTCTTCCTTCAGGCCCTATTTTTTTGTTTTTGTTTTGGAAATGTCTTCTTCAAAGCCTTTTATTAAGGCTACTTTAACGTCGCGGATTCATATAGCTTGAATTTACAAATAACTGCCTACATTTTTATAAACCATCATCTTTGGTTACTTCTAGTCCATGTGTATTTATGTCAATTTGTCAAACCCCTTATGATTTAAAAAGTTAATGGAAAGGTGCCTAGATTTTTTTCAGAACAATAAAGGTTAATGGCTCTGCATATTTTCAAATCAAGCTGTGTAACAACTGAAATGCACTATAGCAATATCATCTTTCAGCTTGCTTTTTTCTCCGCCCCTTTTCCTTTTGCTGTTGTTTATAAGCCAGTTCATCTTTCTCTTGCCATTTTGTAACACATATAAATAAAAGTTCAAGACCCAGCACACAAAATGAGACGATTCATCGCCCGCGCAATTGCTAACTCATCCAGCAAATCAAGCATGATCCATTAAATAAATTAAATAAATTCGGTTGTTCATGCATGCACTCCAAATCAAGCATGAAGCTGTGTCGAATTCATTCACAACAAATCCATCACTAGACTGGATAAATCATTCAACATGTTCCACAGTTCTTCACCACTATTCTGAGAAGAAGATGCTAATCAAACTAACATCTCTGATTGATAAGTCTAATTGCTTCTTTAGCAACATCTCAGTTGGAGGAAGAAGATGCCTTGCAATGCAACTGTTTCATCATACACACAGTGTTACAGGATACAAATAGAGCGAGCCCCCAATGTTTCCCGTAAAGCTAGGCACACATGCCTCATATGTGGAGAGGGGGTCGTGATCCTACAATCAAGGGATCGATACAACATATGGTTATAGAACGTTACATGTACACAATATGAACGTTAACAGCCCCCTGCAGTCAGAACTCTGTCGGGGCGGATGTTCAGGCTAGACCAAAAATCAGCCAAAATCGTAATGGGCCGGCCCTCGGAGAAGACATCAGCGTATTGGGAAGCCGATGGGACGTGGAGGACCCGCACCTCTCCAAGAGCAACACAATCCTTGACGAAGTGTAGATCAATTTCAGCGTGTTTGGTACATTGATGTTATAACCTGGTTTGATGAGAGATACGTCACACTGATGTTGTCGTGGTAAACGATGGTGGAACGAGTAGGAGGATACTGCAACTCCATGAGAAGCTGGTGAAGCCATGTTGTTTCGACAACACAGTTGGCAACCCCCATGTATTGAGGTTGGCCGCTCGAGCGAAAGGCTGCGAGCTGCCGTTTGGAAGACCAATAGATGAGATTTGGGCCCAAGAAGACGCAAAACCTAGAGGTGGATTTGCGTGTATCGGGGTAGCCGGCCCAACCGACGTCGGAATAGGCAGCAAGGTCGCGAGATGACGACATATAGATCTGAAGCCCAAAGTGTGAGGTGCCCTTGAGGAGCAAAGAATTCTTTTGACAAGTTGAAAGTGCGAGGTGTGTGGGTCATGCTTGAAAAGGCAAGCCTGCTGGATGGCATAGGAAATATCCGGGCATGTTAAAGTGAGGTACTGTAGGGCGCCAGCGAGACTCTGGTAGAGTGTAGGGTTGGGAAGAGGATAACTATCAGTGGCGGATGCTTTGGATTTGGTGTCAGCAAGGGTCGGTATGGGATTGCAGTTCAACGCAAGCTCCAAAATTTCAAGCACGTACTGTGGTTGAGAAAGAAACATACCAGAGAGGTTGCGTCTGACGTTAATGCGAAGAAATTGGTGAATATCTCCAAGATTAATCATGGCTAATTTGGTTTTGAGAGAGGTGATGATAGAATTCATGGTGAAGGGCGAGTTGGCAGTGAGAATAATATCATCAACGTAGAGTAAAAGATAGGCAACCGAAGAACCATGATGAAAAATGAAAAGTGAGGTGTCACATTTGGAAGATACGAACCCCAAGGAGAGAATATATGACTGGAAACGCAAGAACCAGGTGTGTTTGGGGGGGCTGTTTCAACCCATATAAAGATTTCTTGAGGAGACATACGTTGTTCGGATTGGAGGAGTCAATGAAGCCAACGGGTTGAGAGCAATACACGGTTTCACCAAGATCACCGAGTAAGAATGCGTTCTTGACGTCCAGTTGATAAGGGGCCAAGCCTGAGTTGTAGCAAGACCGAGGATGATCCGAACGGTGGCTGGTGTGACAACCGGACTGAGCATCTCCATGTAGTTGACACCTTCTTGTTGGGTGAAGCCATGTAAGACCCATGGTGCCTTGTTCCGAGCCAGCAAGCCATTGGAATTGAATTTGTGGTGGTAGATCCACTTGCCAGTGACCATATTTGTACCTGTAGGACGAGGAGCCAAACTCCAAGTGTCGTTCTTAATAAAAGCATTAAATTCATCACACATAGCACCATGCCAATTGGGGATTTTAGGGCTTGTTTATATGAGGAGAGGATGGGTGAGATGGTGGTGGTGGTTGTTAAAGTGAATGAACGACGTGGCTGGGCAAAGCCCCGCTTGGCTCTGGTCAGCATGCGATGTGAATCTAGTGGTGGTGTAACACGCACAACAAGGCATGGCATGGTGGGAGTGGATGGCGTGAGCTGCGAGGGAGAGTCGGTGGGTCCTGGGGCAGAGGGTGCAGGGGAGGTAGGCACGACAGACGAAGGGATCTGCGGGCGATCTGAGGGCGATCGGAAGTGGGGGCAGAAGGGAATCTGCATGCAACTGGTGGGAGGTGGACGCATGGGGAGCGGTAGGTGGGGCGCGAGACCCGGTCAACTCAGTGGTGGGTCAAGGGGACGTGTGGGGTGCACGGGGTGGGTCGATGCGAGACGAGGTGGAACTAGCGGGATTTCCGACGTCCGAGCTAGGTGGGCTGCTAATCCGGGAGCAAATCACACTGCACATGGGGATAGGGATAGGATCCGGTGCGGCTGGGCCAGTTGGGACCATGTCTGTGGGAGGGGTGTAGGGAAAGGTGGTTTCATCAAAAATAACATGCCTGAAGACAGTGACACGTCGACTTTGAAGATCAAGACATCGGTAGACCTTCTGCTCAAGGGGGTAACCGAGAAAAACACACCGTGTCGAGCATAGCGCTAATTTATGAGGACTTGTGGTGTAGAGATGGGGAAAACATAAACATCCGAAGGCACGGAGATGATCGTAGTTGGGTTGGACACCGGTGACGAGGAAGTAAGGCGTGTAGGGCTTGGAGGTGGTGTGGAGGAATTCGACCCAAAAAGGTGGGGGGAGGGAGCCATGAAGAAGAAGCATACGGACAACATCATTGGTGGTTCCAATCATGCGTTCAATTTATTTGGTCTTTTTAACAGCCCCGCCGGCTCAACACAGACTAGACATCCAAAAATGACCGACTTGCATGCGTTTGTATGTATTAGGTGTTTTGGAAATAGGGTTTGTGGTTGTAAATGGCAAAATTTGAGGTCCACCCGTTTACTGTCTATGGGTGCGCCCGGACATGTTTGTGGACGTTTGAGGGCCCAAATTCACTGGTTGTAGCAGTAGATGCTCTAACAGGATCCGTTGATTCGTTGTGTTCATGTGAGTTTGCCCCGGGGGAGTTGATCGATCCGATTCATCTAAAGGATGGCTTGGAGTGCAAGTGGGGAAAGAAGAAGGCGGCTGACACAGGGGTTGTCCGGCTGTTGCGGCTCTGCGCGCGTGTCCGCTGGTTTTGAAATTGAGCCCGTGTTGTATGTGGAAAACAATGTTGTGACGTGATCAAGGGGCTACACGTCGACGGTAGGAGAGGACTGACTTGCATTGGTGACCAAAACCGGGGCGGCGACCGACAAAACCAACTGCGAAAACGGCAACGTCCTCCTTTTGGAACGGCCCGCCACCTGATGCATCGTCGACGGGACGAGGCGCCCAATCCAACGCTCGCTTCTAAATGGACCAGCCCATCTGGCTTCTCCGTTCGCGGAAGCATGAACAGTTTTGGGAAGCTTCTAGAAGCAGCACAAATGCTTTTGTGAAGCTTCTAAAGCTTCCGACTTTTTTTTTGGTTTCTGGTTTCTTCGACTGGGTTTTCTTCGGTTTTTATTCTTTCTTTTTTCATTTTCATTTTCTCCTTTTTCTAGTTTTTCGTTTTACTGAACATTTCCTTAATTTCTTGATTTTTTTTCAAATTTGTGAACGTTTTCAAATTCTTGAACTTTTTTCAAATTCACGAACATTCTTTTCAAATTCCCAGAATTTTATTCAAATTGTGATTTTTTTCAGATTTGTGAACCTTTTTTTAAAATTGTTTCAGACCTTTTTTCAAATACATGATTTTTTAAATTCATGAACATTTTCAAATCCATGAGATTTTTTCGTACTCGTTAACTTTTTCAGTTTCATAAGCTGTTTTCAAATTTACGAACTTTTCTAGATCCATGTTTTTAAAAGATAATGGTTAAATTGGTCAACACTTGACCGACAACTGTTAATGGAGTGAACATATACCGGTTGTTTGAGCAAGGCGATTGAACAAAACCGGCTGCATGCGCGAGCGAGTGATCCGTGCGCTTGTTGGGCCAGCCCACGGAGGCGGTTGCAAGCGCCAGGTTTCGTACTGGCGCCTGAAGCGTCGATTAGGAATTGTCGGACAAAGCTTACTTGTAAGGGCCGGTGTCGACTGACACCATGCCGAAGGTAAATTTGGTCCAAAATTTCACTCCTAGCCAAAGGTGTTTGTTTGCTAGTTTATGGCCATCATATGTTCAAGTTGATTTCGGTTTTGGAGTAGTGGAGTAATATGGTAATATGAGTAGTGTGGTACATTTTCAGCTCTAGAGGATAGGTTGTGTCCCTTCACAAGTATCTATCTAGGGCAATATCAATAGTTGGTCCATCTGCTCAAAAGGTGCACTATGGAGCCTCATGCTTTGGTGGATCCTCGTTTTAGTAAGTAGTAGAGGCTCTTTGAATTTTGTGGGAATTTTCTAAGTGGAGAAAATATGGGTTGCTTTGTCAAGCCACATTATCAGGGACATTGTTTTCAGAAGAAAAGAAAATTTCTTTGGGAAGAGTGGCTTGGCTATGGGAAGAGGATTACGGTATATCCTTAGAGATATTTTTGGGTTGCTTGATGCACCTTTCTTCTGGCTAGAAACAAAGTGGTCAAGGAAAATTCAAATAAGGGCACAAAAAGCAAACGAGCCCCAAAAAATGAAAATGAAAAAAGAATCAGGGTATTACAACTTGTGACCACACGTTGCGGTTTAGCAACATGAATATCGCGTTTTACATGGTGGGGAACACAACCACCCAAAATTAAGTTATAATAGTTGTGCCGCTAATCAGTGAGGTGTTGTCCATCTTTAGCAACCACAAGCAAGACGGCTGTGTTGCAGTGTTCAAAAGCAACGTGATGGTGTCACCCCTTCTGGCGTCTTCTCCTTTGACAGGCTAGCACTGCGGTGGAAGGCAACGATGGCGTCAGCCATTGTAGGCACACACTCTCCAGGTGAAACCCCATGATCCAGTCGGATTAGACGATGTCGACATCTTGTTACCTTGTTAAAGGTGTCGGATCGAAGCCTGTTTTTAGGGTGATAGCCCTTGTTCTAACATCTGGCTGGGCCAGCCAATATTGGTGTTTGGGCTGTTATTCCTTCTTAAAGGTGTTGTTTTAGAGTGACGCACCCTTTATCTATTACTATATAGCTTCTAGGTTTTCGGTAGCATTTGAAGATGTTGCCACGTGGCTTGCCTATGCGGATGGCCTCCGACATGTTTCTTTTATTTTCCCGTGTCGAGTTTATCGGCCTCAATACTTAGCTTTGCTTGACATTGGTTCTATAATTAATAATACATGATTGTCTGCACCATCCAATGCAGAGGCCGAGGGTGTATCCTCATTAAAAAAACATGGATCACTTGAGTAGATTGAACACATTAAGTGTCTGAGAAGTAGTAAATTTACAAATTTTCCCATAAAAATCATCATCAGAAGACTAGCTACTTCCCTTGAAGATAAATAACACAACTTGTAGACGTGGGGTGATGGCAAGTCCTAGTTTCAGCCTTCACTTGGCGCTCACATGCTCCGTCTGAAATGTGGTGTTGATCTGTCTTGCATCGGTGGACATGTTAGTGTCATATCCCGTTGTAGCCGTTCAGGTTTCCAACACTCGCGGTCGTATAAAATCAAGCATTCACGTCGTTGCGCGCGGCCTCAAGCTTAAGGCACTCCTGTAGTTGTAACACCACGTCGGTCATTGTGGGCCGTTGCTCTGGTAGTTGGGCCGTGCATTTGAGCGCAGTCTCTGTGGCTTTCCACACGCTGTTGACATCATGATCGTTGTGCATGCGCACATCTACTATAGTTTCAATGTTGCCATGGGCGAGGCGCTGTCGCACCCACTGGACAATGCTCGTCGGCTCTGGATCGTTCAGGATGTGAGGTTGCCCTGTGATTATCTCGAGAAGCACCACACCGAAGCTAAACACGTCACTCTTGTTGGTTAGTTGAAATGTTGCTAGGTACCTACCAAAATATGAAATCCATTTGAGTGTCAAGTGAAGTATAGCACGTCATTTGTTAATAATAGGCAAGATGTTTTCACACTATAATCAATAGGAACATGCAATGGTGCACTTACTCAGGGGCAAGGTAACCGCGTGTGCCGACCACCCTGGCCGTGGACACATGGGTATCACCGTTGCTGTTGAAAGCCTTGAGCAGGCCAAAATCGGCGATCTTTGCCTCCAGGTTTGCATTCAGCAATATGTTGGACGTCTTCACATCCCTGTGGATGAGGGGCGGGTTGCATCCCTTGTGCAGATACTCTAGTCCTGCATGCATCAACATCACATCATCATGGACGATATCACCATTAATTTGAGCTTCCATGGTTAAGTTTGATGAAGAAAACCCAGATTAAAAAACTCACCTTGCGCGGATTGCAGTGCAATACGAAGAGTCTGTCTCCAGGTTAAACACCTTGCATTGTTCTCTCTCCCTGCAAAAGATCATCAGATAAGTAGCTTGCGCTAAGCTTTTTCATATTTGTCACTTAGAGCCTATATATAAATTATGTTCTGGGTGTTTACAAATTGAGTAATTTTCATACTTCTTAGATGTTCATGCAAGGCTCCTTCAGACATGTACTCGTAGACAAGGGCCATGTACTCCCTGTCCTTGCAGTAGCCAATCAAGGACACAAGATTCTTGTGATGAATCTTTGCCAAGGTCTGAGCCTAAACTAAGCCAAAAAGATCAATGCATAAGCATAGAGAACTCAAAACTAGTGTGCTTAGAGGAATCAATTATAGTTGTCAAGATCTTATTCACACCTCTGCTAGGAATTCTTGTACACCTTGATCTGAAGATTCAGAACGCAATTTGACAGCCACTTGTGTGCCATCCTCCAAAAATCCAGCATATACTTTCCCGAATCCTCCTCGGCCAATCACTCGCTCGAAGCCGTTTGTCACGGCCACCAGTTCATCATACTTGAACCGTCGATTGTCCAAACACAATGAATCGTGCTCGTTGTTGTTTTGGGAGTGCAAGGGCGTGATATTTGCCTCGTCTTGTGACTTGACGTGGTTGCTTGTTGTTCCTTTAGAGTTCAGAGGCCAAATTGTTACTTAATCACCTCACACTTGCACTCGTGTCTTTTCCAAAAAAAAAAAAAAACACTTGCACTCGTGTGCCCAGATTTATGTGTTTGAGAAAGCTAGCTCACCTTGCATTCTCCTTCGCATGCAAAGGAACATAATTGACAAAAGCACAATCACGGACACTGCAATTATTGGGGTAAGAACATAGACGACAACCTTAGAGCTGCTCTTATTTTTAGGAGGTTGGCAATAATTTCCATTCCCGCAGAGGTTTGGATTGTTACCATATCTAGCAAAATAAAAACATCAAGAAATCCTAGTATTCATTAGTTGAGGTATAAAAAGTTTATGATCATAGAACTATCATTGGAAAATTTTGATGCTAGAGGGTACCAACTTAAGTGTTAGGGAGCCATCTTGAGTTCTTTTTAGAAGTGCCGAAGGTATTGATCCACTGAGCTGATTGGTTGTGAAATCTCTGAAAGAAAATATTATATTTAACTGGTTAATTCATGTATGACGGAATGGATCTGAAAGCAACGTTTTCATCGATATGAAAACGACATCATGAATTACTTACAAAAACACAAGCGACGGCAATTGCGAAAGGCTCTCAGGAATTGAGCCCGTCAGATTGTTGTGTGACAAATCCCTGCCAATTAGTAAGGTCCCGGTAAAGAAAACAATAACTGCATACTTTAAGAAAACAATAACATGTTGGTTGGAATTGTTGGTTTAACTGCTTACAAGTACTGTAAACCTCTAAGACTGGCCAAAGAAGATGACACATTGCCACTGAGACCACTGGAAGATAGATTCCTGCAACAAGTATATGCACAGTTACAACTTAACTTAGTGCTACTTCAACTCTTCAGGTAGTTTTGAAAAATAAGAAATTTGATGAGAAACTTCTGACTCACAAGCCTGTGACAGTTGGTGGGCTAGAAGCAGCATAGCTACAACGCAATCCATTCCACACAAAATTCTTGGGCGCACATGGATCACCCATCCAGTTCTTCTTCACACGGTACTTTTCTCTGATGGCCGAGATGGCAGAAACTGTGGCATTCTCAGCAGCAACACATAAATCTATCAGGTTCATGGCGCTATATACATAAATCGTCTGAAATATGATCACCTCCCAACTAGTCCACATGCATTCTGTGCATAACTGCTTACCTTCTTGAACGGTAGTGGCTATGTTGGTGGTGGGGATGACAGAGTAGATCTCGGCAGCGTTGATGATCGGCGGAAGTGTCGAGTTCACGGTGGCATCCAGTGAGATGTTGTACTGGTTGGAAGCATAGACGGGTTTGGTGCTGTAAAGGGTGGTGGTCGAGAGGTTGTTTGGAGTGCAGCTACCGTTCATTAACCAAGATTTTCCGTTGAGAGAGATGTAGAACTGGCGAACACCGGTGGGCTGCAGCTCTGCGAAGTGCAGCATCCATACATACCTACATATATACAATCAAGACTTCTATTATCTGAGTATCTTAAATTTCAGCCACATTTCTAATCCATATGACCAGTTATCAGTATACTGCCATCTTCATCTTTAAGTCACTCCATATATAACCTCCAAACTGGAATTGCACTAACAAGTTACATACACTCGAAAGGTGTAGTTTTACGCTAGTAGCTAGTGCGCGATTTTTTGTGTGTGTGAGAATGTGCAATTTTAGTTCTGTGTACATTTCACAAAAAAGGGTATAATTATCGTCTTGGGTTATCCAACTATTGCTACCTGTATGTTTTTATCTTCGGAGAAGTTATGCTTTACTCGTCGCTTAACTATAACTTATTTTTGCGGGTGCGCTTTAACGATAGCTATATAGACATGATGTGACAAGTTACCTAAACTATTTTTCATCTACTGCTAAACTTTCTGTGCAGAATCACTTGGTTTTTCCTAGATCATCTTATTCAATTTTGTTATTTGAGAAAAATAGCAGGTGCACGCCTTACCTTTTTTTTAGACAGAAGACTCAAAGTGAGCCCTGCTAGATTGATAAACCCCTCGACCGGTTAGACACATCGTCATTCGGGTCAATGCGCCATCTAGGGAGTCTCACAACCCACAACGGCGAGCCATGGCGACGGCAAAGTGCCGTGCCGGCACGGCGCTTCCTCGTCAAATCACCTTTACTCATCACCTCTAGCTAACGTGCTACTGGCAGACTGCTCATCATCGTTATACAACAGAAAAAAGAGCTTCCTACTCTAGCTAGCCCATGACACGGGCTAAACCTAGCCCCTGCGTCGCTCCTCCCGCGGGCGACACGGGCGGCGCCGCCACTCCTTGCCGCTAGCCCTCCTCCTCCTCCCCTTCCCCGCCGCCGCCGGCCAGAGCCGCCGGGGCAAAGCCCCCCCGCGGTGGCTGGCGGCGGGGCCTTCTCCCCTCCTCGCGTTCGTGGCCTGCGGGAGCGGCCGGGCTGAGCGGAGGCGCCAGGGCGCGCGGATCCTGGCGGCGCGGCGGCGGCCCCATGCGCGGCTGCAGATGGGTCGATGCCGAGCTGTGTGGCGGCTGCGTGCGGGTCTCCTCATGGCGGCGGCCTTCGCCGGCGGCGGGGCGGCACGTGCGCGGCATCCGGCGAGGGGTGGGGACGCGGCCAAGGTGGCTTCTCGTGCGAGTACGCGGAGAAGAGGCTGCGGCGTGTGTCCTCGGGGAGGATGGCTATCCTCGCCCAGATCCGTCGGCGGCATGGCGGCGGAGGTCGCAGTGGCCGGTCAGCGGTGGCGTAACTTGGCCAGTGGCAGCGGCGAGGTTCCGTCTGGATCTCGGGGCGGCGGCCCTGGAGGGTGGTGGCTGGTGAAGCTAGGGCTTCCCGCGGCAGCATGGCGTGGTGCAGTCCCTGTCCAAGGCGGATCTGTGACGGCGATCTACTTTGGATTGGTTCGGATCAGAGACGGTGACGAGCGCGCGGGATCCTTCTCGGCGGCTCTCGGGGCTTGGCGAGGCGGGGTGGGAGCCCTCCTCCTAGGCTCCAGTGGTGGCACACTCAGGCAGTGGCCGGTGCGCCAGGGATCCCACGGTGGCACTGTTGCTGTGGTTGGTCGCCGGATCTAGGCCGCTAGATCTGGGGCTTTGAAGGCAGTCGAGACAGTGCACAGGTTGTTGGGTGGATTTCTTGGGACGGATCCGGGTGAAAACTTGGTCTTCGGTTGATGGCCGGAGCCGATGATGACGATGCCCTTATCATCGTGTCCTTCATGAAGGCATCATTGAGGTGAAGCTCCCAACTCCACTCAATACCTCCTGGGAAAACCCTAAATCAGCTGATCGGATGTTGGTGGCATTCATGTGTCGTAACCCTCTTTGGGGCTGCATTCTTGGAGGTGCACTCGGCTTCGCAGGACCAGCGGACGGTTTCTTTGGTCGAACGGTGCTTCATCCTACAGATTGATGGTGACGGATCTTGACGGCGTGGTACAATGCAGATTCGGAGTTCGATGTGGGAGGATGGCCTCGCGTAGGAGGACGGCGCTGTCTGGCGTCGTGGTCGCGTCGATGGCAGAGAGACCTGGCACGGTAGATGCAACAGTACAACTCTGAAGATGGACTCGTGACATGTGGCTGTGGCGGCCTCATACCCAGCAGGCGTCCTGATTGGGACCTCAGGTTTTAGATGTTTAGGTTTGGCTGCGATGTCTGTTTGGTATTAGGCCCAGGCTATCAGCGTGTCTTTATCAATTGGATAGGTGTAGCGACAGTTGTTGCTTAGACGATGACTTTAGTCTGGCTGTTGTATGACTTTGTAAGGTCTCGTGAGAATAATTAAAAAAGTGGCTGCATGCATCGTTTAGATACAGAGCCGGAGATCATCCTCCTTTTAAAAAAAAACAACAGAAAAAAGAGAGAAAATATATAGGAATTCCAACTAGAGTAGTTTCCCATATGCTAAAGGTGGAGGGTTTAATGATTTGCCTACGCTTATCTCAGCATCTCGGCTAGAAGCCTTAAAAAGGCAGTTTCTTGTAATAACCGACGGACTAGAAACTAGACGCATTTGTACAATGCAATGCCGATAGTGGATACAAATAGGCGAGAGTTGGCAGTCGACATACAACATGTGACCGACGGTCATAATGCATAATTTGCTGGTTCAGAAAATCTCACATCTATTTGGTAGTACTAGCAAAAGAGCCCGTACGTTGTAACGGGAAAAAAACACAACACACACTCTTAACCGAACAACCATCACTCAGGACCACAATAGATCCATCTTCTTTATTTTAGCGACGCATTATATTTGTGTTGACACTTATCCTTCTTCTCACCCTCGCCGGTGATGGCCTTAGTGTTCACACAAATCAAAACGTGTTAGAATGTGGTTAATCCTAAGACGTCTCTCTCTCCCTCTCTTCTCCTCTCCCTCTCTCGCTTTGTCCCACACTCGCGATGAGAAATCTGTTGTTTTTCCCTGTGACGTAATCAGAGGTATGCATGTGTAGTTCTCAATGTTTTCTTTTGCCTATATGATTATAGTGCGTGTTTATTTGCAATCCGAATCGCCGCCTGTATGAAAGAAAAATGGATCATGCGCTATAGTTATAAGTTTGCTTCTAAAACAATATTTAAAAAATATTTAACAGGTAAAATTAACATCATATACAGATTTCACACATTTTTCTAATCAAATTTCATATATAACATATTAAAATCGGAGTTACGGTTTAAAAGATATGTATAATTTTAAAAACCATTTGTTTGAATTAAATATTTTCCAAAATAATATTTATAAATACTTAACATGTTAAAATAATCTTATATTCATATTCTACATATTTTTCTAATCAAATTTCATATACAAGATGTTTAAATCGGAGTTACGGTTTAAAAGATATGGATAGTTTAGAAAAGCATTTGTTTGACTTAAATAAGATCCGTAGATGGAATACCTAAAAAGTCAGGGGGGGTTTTGAAAAACTGTAAAATAACGGTTCAGTGTGACTTAAATCTAAACCACGGTTTGATTTCATAAAAACGCAGGGGCTTTTTTGCAAATTGGCGCGACGGACGGGCAGAAACCCTACGTGCTTTATTATTAGATAGAGATAGAGATATAGCATCTGACAATCACAATACATACCGGCGGGTGTTGGTTGCATCAAACACTAAATTGTCCGAAGCTATTACCGACAGTGAGTTAGTAAATAAAGTAATGGTCAGTTATTTGAGAGGAAAGCCGGAGGTTTCCTCAAATAGCCGACAGACAGAGGGTGACGCAAGTCCGTGAAACAGATTGATCAAAAGCACGTAAACATTTAAGGCCAGTACTATACTGCATACCTGGGCTAAGATGATGGCTTGAGACTACCCTGATATACTACTTTGTAAGGTCTTTCTTTATGAATAATTAATAAAATGGTTGCATACATCGCGTAGATGCAAAGGCCGGGGTAATCCTTCTTTTCTAAAAAAGATACTGCATACCCGGGCTTTGGGTTGTTGGTGGTGCTGGCCTGGGCATCCCAGGTGAAGTCGATGGGGCTGGAGGAGTTGATGGGCGTGATGGCAGTCTGCATCACGGGCAACGGCGGCTCGAAAGTGTCGTTGCCGTTGGTGGCGCTGTTCTGCACCTTCTCAGTCGTCGAGATCACCGACCAAATTGTCGAGTTGCTCCATGGGGACCATATACGGTCGAACCGATCTTCTGGGTACCTGATCCATCATCACAATATATAAGCCATTATAAGATCGATGGAAACACACACGTGTGTGTGTGTGTGTGTGTGTGTGTTTTCTTCAACGTTCATGATTACCTAACGAATGTGGTATCACTTGCGCCAAAGTTGGTCCTGGACACCAGAACCAGCCCCTGTGACTCGTCGGCGTGAGGATAGAACTTGTTCTCCAGGGGCCTGACGTCCAGGCTAGAGATGAACGGCGTACCGGAGCCGGTGTTCACAAGGCACATGTGCATGGAGTCGCCAGGTACGACGGTGATGATCTCCGCCATCACGCCGGCTACCGAGACGTTGATGGTTTGCCAGTAGTTGACGCCGATGTGGAGGTCGAAGACGGGCAGCCGGTTGAGGCCGTCGTAGTTGCCGTAGATGAATCCCGCCCGGACGAGGTACTTGAGCCCGGACACGAGGGACCGGACCGTGTAGCAGCTACGCGCACCGGCGCTGCCGCCGGCGAAGCTCCGCACCGTGTGCCAGATCCTGCCTATCGATGGCTTGAGGTACTCGGCCGACAAATTGTGGTTAGTGCCCGTGTCGATGAAGCCCATGTCTGAGACGTACCGGAGTTTGGTGTCGTTATCCACGTAGCCGACGACATTTTCCGGCAGGCCGCAGTCGATGCTTACAAAACCTGTATACACGCACATGGGAAATTGGGAATACACGGGATATAGCTCACTTGCAGACATTGATGAGTGGAGTGGCAGATATTGATCGCCGAAATCAAACAAGGTACGATGTGCTCACCTAAGTTATCGACCTGGCCATGGGCTCCGCCGCCGGCGAGGCCGACGAAAAGCAACAGCAGCCACCGGCGGGCCGCCATTTCTCTTGCTCGTGGTGTCGGGCCCTCCACTAAGCTAGCTCTAACGTAGATCAAGGAATTTCTAATAAGTTATAGAAGTACTTACCAAGTTTGGGTAGATCACATGGGCCATGGGTTGACTTGCATGCAAGTCAGTCAACCGCCCTGCTGGGCTCGTGGCGTGGATACCCGGAGATCTCTGACTTTTTCCTGCGCGATTGTCGCGGTGACAGGCGATCCCTAGGGTTCCGCAGATTCTTGTGGACAAGCTAGCTCGAGCCAGTGTGTCCATGCACATTGGCTTCCAGAGCGTGCAGGTTGCATCGATCATGAACCGTAATAAACGTACTAACACGATAATGTGAGTCAAGTACTGCTCCAGACATGCGATGACTTGCGCCGTTTCCTGGTGTACGAGATCGGATAAAATCACATCACGCTAGGTTGAAATGAATGCTAAAGGGTACTAGTCCACATGATATAACATGCATTTGTGTTCACGCGGGTAGAATGTCTCCGATTCCAGCCAATCGCTCTGCCAACGAGCCCACGTTGCTTGGTAGAGATAGTAGTTGCGGAAACTAATTATACAAATCTAAAATTAAATTACAACAACAATAATAATAATTAGAGGAAAGATAAAGAAAGCCTCACTCTTCCAGTTCTTATGATGCACCTCGGATCTTCAAGAGTTCTATGTTCTTGGTCATCGTCTGGTGATCATGCATCCTTGTTTTGTGAGAATAAAATTACTCCCTTCGTGCAAAAATATAATAATTTTACTCTCAATCTTTTGGCGGTGTCATGAAGGTACATAGTTTTGTGTCCTCACAGATCCGATTATTCGGATTTGATGAAATTTATTTTAGCGTGTCAACCTTTGTTTTGTTGATTTGACTCTTTGTGCGGGGTGAAATCTTTCTTCAACACCATGTTGAAGATATCATCATTCAACGGCCTGCATTTCTAGATGATCATCTCCTGTCCAAGTACGTTCATCGATCAAGGTTTCCGTATTTTTGGTTGGACGACTCAAGGCGATGTGTTGCAGGGTGGAGACCCTAAGCATAGATCTTTCACGAATTGAAGGGGAATCCACGAAGAACGCGAAGAACCCGAAGAACAAGAGGGGAAACCACAAGAGGAAAACACTCAAGAACAAGTCCAATCACACACCCACTAGACTCACAACCACACAAGATCCACAAAGGCACAAGAACAACAAAGGGAAAGATACAAGGTAAAGTTTATCCCAAATCCAAAGTAGATGAGGTCTTGATGATCCTATGATGGGGATCCCTCTCCAAGAGGAGGCCTTGATATCCACAAGAAGATCTTCTCCAAGAGGAGGGCTTGATTTCCAGGAGGAGCTTCTCCAAGAGGAGGTCTAGATCTCCAAGAGGAGGAAGATGAGCAAAGCTCTCTCTTTATCTATCAAATACTTTGCTAACCCTAAAAACTGAGAGGAGCGCGGAATATATAGTCTGGGGGTGAAAGGGTATGGACCTCGATGGTAAGACGGGCTTTTTAGCCCAATTCGTAGCGAAACTAGGCCTACCGGACAGTCCAGTGCTAAGGACCGGACAGTCCGGTGAGGACAAATGCATTTTCATGCGCCACCGGGCTGTCCGCTGTGGGGACCGGACTGTCCGGTAGTGCAATTTCAGTGTGACCGGACTGTCCGCTATGGGGACCGGACTGTCCGGTAGTGCAATTTCGGCACGCTTCCTTTTCTTCATCTTCACGCTTCCGGTCAGCTCTTGGGTCTTGGGGTCCTACTCCTTGGCCTCCGGGAAGCTTCCTAGCTGCTTGGTGGCGGTTGCCCTCGTACCTAATGATGCACAATGTTCCATGATGATGTACAAACCAAGTCCAATGGATACTCCTCGTGTTCTAGAGTCCCATAGAAAGGAATCTCATGGTCGGTGTCGAGGTTGTAGTACCTCGTGGAAGTCGCGGACTTGAGCTTGGGGAGCTTCTCTTGAGCCTAGTCTTGAGGTGCTTGTTGGCAAAGATGTCGTATATCCGAAGGCGAAGATGCCTTGAATTCGCTTGACGAAGATGCCAAGGAGATGGTGAAGTCGTTGAGCGGTTGTTGGTGTTGAGCTCTTGACCTTCACGTTCGTGGTGGTGATGGTGTCGATGTCGATGTGATCTTGCTGGAGATGGTATCTCGGAAGGATGTGCACTAAAGCTTATGGAGTAGCTCGGTGAGGATAGTGACACAAAAATTTAATGCAAAATGTTAGCAAGAGTCAATAAAATTGAAAGAGATTCAAAAATTCGCAAGTGAAACAAGTAGACCAATAGCAAAGAATGGCACACGGAAACACACACACGGATAGATAAATGGGGTCGTGCAACCAAGGAATGAGCATAAAATGTGGAATCCACGGAAAACGCTCGTGTTGCACAACTCAAGAGAGACGTTAGCACGATTGCTCAATAGGCGGATACGACACTTGTGTACAACCTATAAGATGCAAAATGGATAAACTTTCTATCCCAAGTATGCTATTATGTATGGTTCTCGGTGTTTCGCACACGATGATCCAAGATGGTCAATATGGTAGTATGATATGCAATGTGGCGATGCTATGGCTATTGCTTACAAGCTATTTGTTTTCGGTTTTCTTAAAAGCTTATTCTCTTTTTTGTATTTCCATTATGCAAAATGCACAAACCAAGATAGCAATTGTGTATATGCGAGAACAATCTTGTGACACAAGAGATGATATGATGATACCAAGATGATGATACCAAGATGATATGGTATGTATGCAATGGAAGGTGCGGATCACTAATGTGCACAAGTAAAGTTACCGGCAATACTCAAATGGCTAGTCTCGATAGGCAAGTGACGCAAAATGGCTAGGGGTTAACAAAGCAATGGCAAGAAAGAATGTATAATGATGGGATACCACGATACCAAGATGATATAGAGGTTGCCGTTCTTGCTTACGGTTAGGGTGTCAAAATGGTGAAGGTGGACGATGTCGAATCCTTGTTGAAGTTGAGCGGCGGTGTTACCGATGTTGAACCGTTCCTAGTTAGCTGAAACACCCCAGGAAATGGAAAAACTGCAAACTCAAAATCTCCAACGGAAAATGTCAAATGGTGATAGCGGAATGCGATGGTGGTTCCGGAGTTGACAATGCAGAAGTGGTGGTAGTGGTTGATGAAGACGCAGTCGTCCCTAAGTAGCCGAAACACCTTAGGAGACTCAAGTCACCACTCAAGCAACCACAAATGCTGTATGGATCAAAATGGGTTAGGCTGAGGAAAGCTATGGTGGTTTTGCGGAAGATGTGGTGGAGGGCCTTGGCAAAGATGTCAAAATGTCAAAATTTTGGTGGAGTCAATTGATGTTGGAACACATCTAGATGGATAGGGGATGTCAATAGCTACTCAACGAGCTAAAGAACGTCAAAATCGGACTCCGGATGTGGAAGATATGGCCGAAACAAGAAATCAGCCGAAGCAGTTTTTGAACTAGCGGACAGTCCGGTCCTGGGTAGCGGACAGTCCGGTCTTCATCCGAAAACCTTCTGATTTGAGCGGACAGTCCGGTATTGGGGAGCGGACAGTCCGGTCTGTGAGTGATTTGCTCCTGATGCAAGCGGACAGTCCGGTCTGTGAGTGATTTGCTCCTGATGCGAGCGGACAGTCCGGTCTGTGAGTGATTTGCTCCTGATGCGAGCGGACAGTCCGGTAAGGGGGTCCGGACAGTCCGGTGCGGATTAGGAAGACACGAAATTGAATTTTTTTTGGGGCGGAAATGGATGATTTTGGGGTCAAAATTAAGGAGATTTCGTGGATGGAAGGTGGGGAAATGATAACCCACAAGTATAGGGGGATCACAACAGTTTTCGAGGGTAGAGTATTTAACCCATATTTATTGATTCGGCACAAGGGGAGCCAAAGAATATTCTCAAGTATTAGCAGCTGAGTTGTCAATTTAACCACACCTGAAAACTTAATATCTGCAGCAAAGTGTTTACTAGCAAAGTAATATGATAGTAGTGGTAACGATAGCAAAAGGTAACAATAGCAAAAGTAATATTTTTGGGTTTTCTAGTGATTGTAACAGTAGCAGCGGAAAAGTAAATAAGCGAAGAACAATATAGGAAAAGCTCGTAGGCATTGGATGGGTGATGGAGAATTATGCCGGATGCGATCGATCATGTAACAGTCATAACATAGGGTGACACAGAACTAGCTCCAGTTGATCAATGTAATATAGGCATGTATTCCGAATATAGTCATACGTGCTTATGGAAAAGAACTTGCATGACATCTTTTGTCCTACCCTCCCGTGGCAGCGGGGTCCTATTGGAAACTAAGGGATATTAAGGTCTCCTTTTAATAGAGTACCGGACCAAAGCATTAACACATAGTGAATACATGAACTCCTCAAACTACGGTCATCACCGGGAGTGGTTCCGATTATTGTCACTTCAGGGTTGCCGGATCATAACACATAGTAGGTGACTATAGACTTGCAAGATAGGATCAAGAACTCACATATATTCATGAAAACATAATAGGTTCAGATCTGAAATCATGGCACTCGGGCCTGATACGTCTCCAACGTATCTATAATTTTGATTGTTCCATGCTATATTATATTCTGTTTTGGACATTATTGGGCTTTACTATACACTTTTATATTATTTTTGGGACTAACCTATTAACCAGAGGCCCGGCCCAGAATTGTTGTTTTTTGCCTATTTCGGAGTTTCGCAGAAAAAGAATATTGAACGGAGTCCAAACGGAATGAAACCTTCAGGAACGTGATTTTTGGAACGAACGTGATCCAAAGGACTTGGACCCTACGTCAAGACATCAACCAGGAGGCCACGAGGTAGGGGGCGCGCCTACTCCCCTAGGCGCGCCCTCCACCCTCGTGGGGCCCCCTGTTGCTCCACCGACGTACTCCTTCCTCCTATATATACCTACGTACCACCAAACTACCAGATACAGAGCCAAAACCCTAATTCTGCCACTGTAACTTTCTGTATCCACGAGATCCCATCTTGGGGCCTTTTCCAGAGCTCCGTCGGAGGGGGCATCGATCACGGAGGGCTTCTACATCAACACCATAGCCCCTCCGATGAAGTGTGAGTAGTTTACCTCAGACCTTTGGGTCCATAGTTATTAGCTAGATGGCTTCTTCTCTCTTTTTGGATCTCAATACAAAGTTCTTCCCCTCTCTTGTGGAGATCTATTCGATGTAATCTTCTTTTGCTGTGTGTTTGTTGAGACCGATGAATTGTGGGTTTATGATCAAGTTTATCTATGAACAATATTTGAATCTTCTCTGAATTCTTTTATGTATGATTGTTTATCTTTGCAAGTCTCTTCGAATTATCAGTTTGGTTTGGCCTACTAGATTGATCTTTCTTGCAATGGGAGAAGTGCTTAGCTTTGGGTTCAATCTTGCGGTGTCCTTTCCCAGTGACAGTAGGGGCAGCAAGGCACGTATTGTATTGTTGCCATTGAGGATAACAAGATGTGGTTTATATCGTATTGCATGAGTTTATCCCTCTACATCATGTCATCTTGCTTAAAGCGCTACTCTATTCTTATGAACTTAATACTCTAGATGCATGCTGGATAGCGGTCGATGTTTGTAGTAATAGTAGTAGATGCAGGCAGGAGTCAGTATACTTGTCTCGGACGTGATGCCTATATACATGATCGTACCTAGATATTCTCATAAGTATGCTCAATTCTCTCAATTGCTCAACAGTAATTTGTTTACCCACCGTGAATACTTATGCTCTTGAGAGAAGCCACTAGTGAAACCTATGGCCCCCGGGTCTATTTTCCATCATATTAATCTTTCAACACTTAGTTATTTTTATTGCTTTTATTTTACTTTGCATATTTATCATAAAAAATACAAAAAATATTATCTTATCATATCTATCAGATCTCACTCTCATAAGTGACCGTGTAGGGATTGACAACCCCTTATCGTGTTGGTTGCGAGGATTTATTTGTTTGTGTAGGTGCGAGGGACTCGTGCATGGCCTCCTACTGGATTGATACCTTGGTTCTCAAAAACTGAGGGAAATACTTACGCTACTTTGCTGCATCACCCTTTCCTCTTCAAGGGAAAACCAACACAGTGCTCAAGAGGTAGCAGGAAGGATTTCTGGCGCCATTGCCGGGGAGGTCTACGCAAAAGTCAACACACCAGGTACCCATCACAAACCCTTATCTCCTGCATTACATTATTTGCCATTTTCCTCTCGTTTCCCTCTCCCCCACTTCACCCTTGCCGTTTTATTCGCCCTCTCTTTTCCATTTTCCTCTTTTTGCCCGTCTCTCGTTTGCTCGTGTGTTGGATTGCTTGCTTGTCACGATGGCTCAAGATAATACTAAATTGTGTGAATTTACCAATACCAACAACAATGATTTCCTTAGCACTCCGATTGCTCCTCTTACCGATACTAAATCTTGCGAAATCAATGCTGCTTTGTTGAATCTTGTGATGAAAGATCAATTCGCCGGCCTTCCTAGTGAAGATGCCGCTACCCAACTAAATAGCTTCATTGATTTGTGTGATATGCAAAAGAAGAAAGATGTGGATAATGACATTGTTAAATTGAAGCTATTTCCTTTTTCGCTTAGAGATCGTGCTAAAGCTTGGTTTTCGTCTTTGCCTAAAATTAGTATTGATTCTTGGAATAAGTGCAAAGATGCTTTTGTCTCTATGTATTTTCCTCCCGCTAAGATTATCTCTCTTAGAAACGATATTATCAATTTTAAGCAACTTGATCATGAACATGTTGCACAAGGTTGGGAGAGGATGAAATTAATGATACGTAATTGCCCTACGCATGGTTTGAATTTGTGGATGATTATACAAAAAATTTATGCCGGATTGAATTTTGCTTCTAGAAATCTTTTAGATTTGGCCGCGGGAGCCTCTTTTATGGAAATCACTTTAGGACAAGCTACTAAACTCCTAGATAATATTATGGTTAATTATTCTCAATGGCACACTGAAAGATCTACTAATAAAAAAGTGTATGCGATAGAAGAAATTAATGTTTTGAGTGGAAAGATGGATGAACTTATGAAATTATTTGCTAATAAAAGTGTTTCTTCTAATCCTAATGATATGCCTTTGTCTACTTTGATTGAGAATAATAATGAATCTATGGATGTGAATTTTGTTGGTAGGAATAATTTTGGTAACAACGCGTATAGAGGAAACTTTAATCCTAGGCCATATCCTATTAATTCCTCTAATAATTATGGTAATTCCTACAACAATTCTTATGGAAATTTTAATAAGATGCCCTCTGATTTTGTAACTAATATTAAAGAATTTATTACTTCACAAAAGAATTTCAATGCTTTGATTGAAGAAAAATTGCTTAAGATTGATGAGTTGGTTAGGAACATTGATAGAATTTCTCTTGATGTCGATTCTTTGAAACTTAGATCTATTCCACCTAAGCTTGATATCAATGAGTCTTTCAAATCCATGAGAATTTCCATTGATGAGTGCAAAGAAAGAACCGCTAGGATGCGTGCTAAGAAAGATTGCTTTATAAAAGCGTGTTCTTCTAGTTTCCATGATAATAAAGATGAAGATCTAAAAGTTATTGATGTGTCCCCTATTAAATCTTTGTTTTGCAATATGAATCTTGATAATGATGGGACTGATTATGATCCACCTTTACCTAGACGACGTTCCAAAAATTCGGAGTCTTTAGATCTTGATGCTAAAATTGTTAAAAGTGGGATTGAAGAAGTCAAAAATTTAAATATTAATGAAGCCACTATTTTGGATTTCAAGGAATTTAATTATGATAATTGCTCTTTGATAGATTGCATTTCCTTGTTGCAATCCATGCTAAATTCTCCTCATGCTTATAGTCAAAATAAAGCTTTCACTAAACATATCGTTGATGCTTTGATGCAATCTTATGAAGAAAAACTTGAGTTGGAAGTTTCTATCCCTAGAAAACTTTATGATGAGTGGGAACCTACTATTAAAATTAAAATTAAAGATCATGAATGCTATGCTTTGTGTGATTTGGGTGCTAGTGTTTCCACGATTCCAAAGACTTTGTGTGATTTGCTAGGTTTTCGTGATTTTGATGATTGCTCTTTAAACTTGTACCTTGCGGATTCCACTATTAAGAAACCTATGGGAAGAATTGATGATGTTCTTATTGTTGCAAGTAGGAACTATGTGCCCGTAGATTTTATTGTTCTTGACATAGATTGCAATCCTTCATGTCCTATTATTCTTGGTAGACCTTTCCTTAGAATGATTGGTGCAATTATTGATATGAAGGAAGGGAATATTATATTCCAATTTCCGTTAAGGAAAGGCATGGAACACTTTCCTAGAAATAAAATCAAATTACCTTATGAATCTATTATGAGAGCCACTTATAGATTGCCTACCAAAGATGGCAATACCTAGATCTATCCTTGCTTTTTATGCCTAGCTAGGGGCGTTAAATGATAGCGCTTGTTGGGAGGGAACCCAATTTTATTTTTATTCCTTTTTATTAATAAATAATTTATCTAGCCTCTGTTTTGGTTTTTTTTGTTTAATTAGTGTTTGTGCCAAGTAGAACCATTGGGAAGACTTGGGGAAAGTCTTTTTAATCTTGCTGTAAGAAACAGAAACTTTAGCGCTCACAAGAATTGCTGCCATTTTTATTTGGAAAGTGCTATTTAGTTAATTCTTTTTGCAGATGATTAATAGATAAATTCCTCACGTCTTATTTTAGAATTTTTGGGGTTCCATATCTTGCGTTAGCTACAGACTACTACAGACTGTTCTGTTTTTGACAGATTCTGTTTTTCGTGTGTTGTTTGCTTATTTTAATGAATCTATGGCTAGTAAAATAGTTTATAAACCATAGAGAAGTTGGAATACAGTAGGTTTAAAACCAATATAAATAAAGAATGAGTTAATTACAGTACCTTGAAGTGGTGTTTTGTTTTCTTTCGCTAACGGAGCTCACGAGATTTTCTACTTTAAGTTTTGTGTTGTGAAGTTTTCAAGTTTTGGGTGAATGATTTGATGGATTATGGAAAAAGGAGTGGCAAGAGCCTAAGCTTGGGGATTCCCATGGCACCCCAAGATAATCTAAGGACACCTAAAAGCCAAAGCTTGGGGATGCCCTGGAAGGCATCCCCTCCTTCGTCTACTTCCATCGGTAACTTTACTTGGAGCTATATTTTTATTCACCACATGATATGTGTTTTGCTTGGAGCGTCTTGTATGATTTGAGTCTTTGGTTGTTAGTTTACCACAATCATCCTGGCTGTACACACCTTTTGAGAGAGACACACATGGTTCAGAAATTATTAGAATACTCTATGTGCTTCACTTATATCTTTTGAGATATATAGTTTTTGCTCTAGTACTTCACTTAATCTTTTAGAGCACGGTGGTGGTTTTGTTTTATAGAAACTATTATTCTATCATGCTTCACTTATATTATTTTGAGAGTCTTAAATAGCATGGTAATTTACTTAAATAATCCTAATATGCTAGGTATTTAGGACTAGTAAAAACTTTCTTATGAGTGTGTTGAATACTAAGAGAAGTTTGATGCTTGATGATTGTTTTGAGAAATGGAGGTAGTGATATCAAAGTTGTGCTAGTTGAGTAGTTGTGAATTTTAAAAATACTTGTGTTGAAGTTTGCAAGTCCCGTAGCATGCACGTATGGTAAATGTTATGTAACAAATTTGAAACATGAGGTGTTCTTTGATTGTCCACCTTATGAGTGGCGGTCGGGGACGAGCGATGGTCTTTTCCTACCAATCTATCCCCCTAGGAGCATGCGCGTAGTGCTTGGTTTTTGATGACTTGTAGATTTTTCCAATAAGTATGTGATTTATTTATTACTAATGTTGAGTCCATGGATTATACGCACTCTCACCCTTCCATCCTTGCTAGCCTCTTCGGTACCGTGCATTGCCCTTTCTCACATTGAGAGTTGGTGCAAACTTCGCCAGTGCATCCAAACCCCGTGATATGATACGCTCTTTCACACATAAACCTCCTTATATGTTCCTCAAAACAGCCACCATACCTACCTATTATGGCATTCCCATAGCCATTCCGAGATATATTGCCATGCAACTTTCCACCATTCCGTTTATCATGACACGTTCAATATTGTCATATTGCTTTGCATGATCATGTAGTTGACATAGTATTTGTGGCAAAGCCACCATTCATAATCCTTTCATACATGTCACTCTTGGTTCATTGCATATCCCGGTACACCGCCGGAGGCATTCATATAGAGTCATACTTTGTTCTAGTATCGAGTTGTAATCATTGAGTTGTAAATAAATAGAAGTGTGATGATCGTCATTTTCTAGAGCATTGTCCCAAGTGAGTAAAAATAAAAAAAATAAAAAGAGAAGACCAAAAAAATGAGAGAAAAAGAGAGAAGGGACAATGTTACTATCCTTTTTACCACACTTGTGCTTCAAAGTAGCACCATAATCTTCATGATAGAGAGTCTTTTGTTTTGTCACTTTCATATACTAGTGGGAACTTTTCATTATAGAACTTGGCTTGTATATTCCAACAATGGGCTTCCTTAAATGCCCTAGGTCTTTGTGAGCAAGCAAGTTGGATGCACACCCACTTAGTTTCTTTTGTTGAGCTTTCATATATTTATAGCTCTAGTGCATCCGTTGCATGGCAATCCCTACTCCTTGCATTAACATCAATTGATGGGCATCTCCATAGCTCATTGATTAGCCTAATTGATGTGATACTTTCTCCATTTTTGTCTTCTCCACATAACCCCCATCATTATATTCTATTCCACCCATAGTGCTATATCCATGGCTCACGCTCATGTATTGCGTGAAGGTTGAAAAAGTTTGAGATTACTAAAGTATGAAACAATTGCTTGGCTTGTCATCGGGGTTGTGCATCATGAGAGCATTCTTGTGTGACGAAAATGGAGCATGACTAAACTATATGATTTTGTAGGGATGAACTTTCTTTGGCCATGTTATTTTGAGAGGACATAATTGCTTAGTTAGTATGCTTGAAGTATTATTATTTTTATGTGAATATTGAACTTTTATCTTGAATCTTTTAGATCTGAATATTCATACCACAATTAAGAAGAATTACATTGAAATTATGCCAAGTAGCATTCCACATCAAAAATTCTGTTTTTATCATTTACCTACTCGAGGACGAGCAGGAATTAAGCTTGGGGATGCTTGATACGTCTCCAACGTATCTATAATTTTTTATTGTTCCATGCTATATTATATTCTGTTTTGGACATTACTGTGCTTTATTATACACTTTTATATTATTTTTGGGACTAACCTATTAACCGGAAGCCCAACCCAGAATTGCTGTTTTTTGCCTATTTCAGAGTTTCGCAGAAAAAGAATATCAAACGGAGTCCAAACGGAATGAAACCTTCGGGAACGTGATTTTCGGAACGAATGTGATCCAGAGGACTTGGACCCTATGTCAAGACATCAACCAGGAGGCCACAAGGTAGGAGAGCGCGCCTACCCCCCTTGGGCGCGCCCTCCACCCTTGTGGGCCCCATGTTGCTCCACCGATGTACTCCTTCGTCCTATATATACCTATGTACCCCCAAACTACCAGATACAGAGCCAAAACCCTAATTCCACCACCGTAACTTTCTGTATCCACGAGATCCCATCTTGGGGCCTTTTTCGGAGCTCTGCCAGAGGGGGCATCGATCACGGAGGGCTTCTACATCAACACCATAGCCTCTTCGATGAAGTGTAAGTAGTTTACCTCAGACCTTCGTGTCCATAGTTATTAGCTAGATGGCTTCTTCTCTCTTTTTGGATCTCAATACAAAGTTCTCCCCCTCTCGTGTGGAGATCTATTTGATGTAATCTTCTTTTGCGGTGTGTTTGTTGAGACCGATGAATTGTGGGTTCATGATCAAGTTTATCTATGAACAATATTTGAATCTTCTCTGAATTATTTTATGTATGATTGGTTATCTTTGCAAGTCTCTTCGAATTATCAGTTTGGTTTGGCCTACTAGATTGATCTTTCTTGCAATGGGAGAAGTGCTTAGCTTTGGGTTCAATCTTGCGGTGTCCTTTCCCAGTGACAGTAGGGGCAGCAAGGCACGTATTGTATTGTTGCCATTGAGGATGGGTGATGGAGAATTATGCCGGATGCGATCGATCATGTAACAGTCATAACCTAGGGTGACACAGAACTAGCTCCAGTTGATCAATGTAATGTAGGCATGTATTCCGAATATAGTCATACGTGCTTATGGAAAAGAACTTGCATGACATCTTTTGTCCTACCCTCCCGTGGCAGCGGGGTCCTATTGGAAACTAAGGGATATTAAGGCCTCCTTTTAATAGAGTACCGGACCAAAGCATTAACACATAGTGAATACATGAACTCCTCAAACTACGGTCATCACCGGGAGTGGTTCCGATTATTGTCACTTCGGGGTTGCCGGATCATAACACATAGTAGGTGACTATAGACTTGCAAGATAGGATCAAGAACTCACATATATTCATGAAAACATAATAGGTTCAGATCTGAAATCATGGCACTCGGGCCTGATACGTCTCCAACGTATCTATAGTTTTGATTGTTTCATGCTATATTATATTCTGTTTTGGACATTATTGGGCTTTATTATACACTTTTATATTATTTTTGGGACTAACCTATTAACCAGAGGCCCAGCCCAGAATTGTTGTTTTTTGCCTATTTCGGAGTTTCGCAGAAAAAGAATATCGAACGGAGTCCAAACGGAATGAAACCTTCGGGAACGTGATTTTTGGAACGAACGTGATCCAAAGGACTTGGACCCTACGTCAAGACATCAACCAGGAGGCCACGAGGTAGGGGGCGCGCCTACTCCCCTAGGCGCGCCCTCCACCCTCATGGGGCCCCCTGTTGCTCCACCGACGTACTCCTTCCTCCTATATATACCTACATACCACCAAACTACCAGATACGGAGACAAAACCCTAATTCTGCCACCGTAACTTTCTGTATCCACGAGATCCCATCTTGGGGCCTTTTCCGGAGCTCCGTCGGAGGGGGCATCGATCACGGAGGGCTTCTACATCAACACCATAGCCCCTTCGATGAAGTGTGAGTAGTTTACCTCAGACCTTTGGGTCCATAGTTATTAGCTAGATGGCTTCTTCTCTCTTTTTGGATCTCAATACAAAGTTCTCCCCCTCTCTTGTGGAGATCTATTCGATGTAATCTTCTTTTGCGGTGTGTTTGTTGAGACCGATGAATTGTGGGTTTATGATCAAGTTTATCTATGAACAATATTTGAATCTTCTCTGAATTCTTTTATGTATGATTGTTTATCTTTGCAAGTCTCTTCGAATTATCAGTTTGGTTTGGCCTACTAGATTGATCTTTCTTGCAATGGGAGAAGTGCTTAGCTTTGGGTTCAATCTTGCGGTGTCCTTTCCCAGTGACAGTAGGGGCAGCAAGGCACGTATTGTATTGTTGCCATTGAGGATAACAAGATGGGGTTTATATCATATTGCATGAGTTTATCCCTCTACATCATGTCATCTTGCTTAAAGCGTTACTCTGTTCTTATGAACTTAATACTCTAGATTCATGCTGGATAGCGGTCGATGTGTGGAGTAATAGTAGTAGATGCAGGAAGGAGTCAGTCTAGTTGTCTCGGACGTGATGCCTATATACATGATCATACCTAGATATTCTCATAACTATGCTCTATTCTGTCAATTGCTCAACAGTAATATCTTTACCCACCGTGAATACTTATGCTCTTGAGAGAAGCCACTAGTGAAACCTATGGCCCCCGAGTCTATTTTCCATCATATTAATTTTTCAACACTTAGTTATTTTTATTGCCTTTTATTTTACTTTGCATCTTTATCATAAAAAATACAAAAAATATGATCTTATCATATCTATCAGATCTCACTCTCGTAAGTGACCGTGTAGGGATTGACAACCCCTAATCGCATTGGTTCCAAGGATTTATTTGTTTGTGTGGGTGCGAGGGACTCGTGTGTGGCCTCCTACTGGATTGATACCTTGGTTCTCAAAAACTGAGGGAAATACTTACGCTACTTTGTTGCATCACCCTTTCCTCTTCAAGGGAAAACCAACGCAGTGCTCAAGACGTAGCAGGGCCCTAGTGACAAGCATTAAGCATAGCAAAGTCATAGCAACATCAATCTCAGAACATAGTGGATACTAGGGATCAAACCCTAACAAAACTAACTCGATTACATGATAAATCTCATCCAACCCATCACCGTCCAGCAAGCCTATGATGGAATTACTTATGCACGGCGGTGAGCATCATGAAATTGGTGATGGAGGAAGATTGAACATGATGATGGCGATGGATTCCTCTCTCCGGAGCACTGAACGGACTCCAGATCAGCCCTCCCGAGAGAGTTTAGGGCTTGGCAGCGGCTCTGTATCGTAAAATGCGATGAATCCTTCTCTCTGATTGTTTTCTCCTCGAAAGTGAATATATGGAGTCAGGGTTGAGGTCGGTGAAGCATCAGGGGCCCCATGAGGCAGGGGGCGCGCCCCCACCCTCGTAGACAGGGTGTGGGCCCCCTGACGTGGATCTTTCTTCTAGTATTATTTATATATTCCAAAATAATTCTCTGTTGATTTTCAGGTCATTCCGAGAACTTTTCTTTCTACACAAAAATAATACCATGGCAATTCTGCTGAAAACAGCGTCAGTCCGGGTTAGTTCCATTCAAATCATGCAAGTTAGAGTCCAAAACAAGGGCAAAAGTGTTTGGAAAAGTAGATACAACGGAGACGTATCAACTCCCCAAGCTTAAACCTTTGCTTGTCCTCAAGCAATTCATTTGATAAACTGAAAGTGATAAAGAAAAAATTTTACAAACTCGGTTTGCTCTTGTTGTTGTAAATATGTAAAGCCAGCATTCAGGTTTTCAGCAAAGATTATGAACTAACCATATTCACAATAACACTTAGGTCTCATGTTTACTCATATCAATGACATAATCAACTAGCGAGGAATAATAATAAATCCCGGATGACAACACTTTCTCAAAACAATCATAATATGGTATGACAAGATGGTATCTCGCTAGCCCTTTCTGAGACCACAAAACATAAATGCAGAGCACCTTTAAAGATCAAGGACTGACTAGACATTGTAATTCATGGTAAAAGAGATCTAGTCAAGTCATACTCAATGTAAATTAACAGTAATGGATGCAAATGACAACAGTGCTCTCCAACTGGTGCTTTTTAATAAGAGGATGATGACTCAACATAAAAGTAAATGGATAGGCCCTTCGCAGAGGGAAGCGGGGATTTGTAGAGGTACCAAAGCTTGGTTTTGAAATAGATATGAATAATATTTTGAGCGGTATACTTTCATTGTCAACATAACAACCGAGAGATTTTGATATATTCCATGCTACACACATTTTAGGCGGTTCCCAAACAGAATGGTAAAGTTTATACTCCCCCTCCACCTACAAGCATCAATCCATGGCTTGCTCGAAACAACGAGTGCCTCCAACTACCAAGAGTCCTGGGGGATTTTTGTTTGCAGTTTTTGATTTGATTTGCATAAAGCATGGGACTGGGCATCCCGGTGACCAGTCATTTTCTCGTGAGTGAGGAGCGGAGTCCACTCCCCTTGAGAATAACCCTCCTAACATGGAAGATACAGACAAACCTAGTTGATACATTAGCTATTCGAGCATACAAAACAAAATGTTTATTTGAAGGTTTAGAGTTTGGCACATACAAATTTACTTGGAACGGCGGGTAGATACCGTATATATGTAGGTATGGTGGACTCATATGGAACAACTTTGGGGTTTATGGAATTTGATGCACAAGCAGTATTCCCGCTTAGTACAATTGAAGGCTAGAAAAAGACTGGAAAGCGACCAGCTAGAGAGCGACAACAGTCATGAACATGCATTGAAATTAATCAACACCGAATGCAAGCATGAGTAGGATATAATGCACCATGAACATAAATATCGTAGAGGCTATGTTGATTTTGTTTCAACTACATGCGTGAACATGTGCCAAGTCAAGCCACTCGAATCGTTCAAAAGAGGATACCACCCTATCATACCACATCACAACCATTTTAATAGCATGTTGGCACGCAAGGTAAACCATTATAAGCTCCTAGCTAATTAAGCATGGCATAAGCAACCACAATCTCTAATTGTCATTGCAAACATGTTTATTCATAATAGGCTGAATCAGGAACGATGAACTAATCATATTTACAAAAACAAGATAGATCGAGTTCATACCAGCTTTTCTCATCTCAATAAGTTCATCATATAATCATCATTATTGCCTTTCACTTGCACGACCGAATAGTGTTGATAATAATAATAGTGCACGTGCATTGGACTAAGCTGGAATCTGCAAGCATTCAATTCAAGAGAGAAGACAAGGTAATATGGGCTCTTTGTTAGATCAACAATAATGCATATAAGAGCTACTCAACATTTTCATTATGGTCTTCTCCTCTCGACCCCCAAAGAACAAGAAAAGAAATAAAACTATTTACACAGGAAAGCTCCCAACAAGCAAAAGAAGAACAATAAATCTTTTTGGGTTTTCTTTTTAATTACTACTACTACAGGCATGGAAAGTAAAGTAACTAAAAGCTACAACTATATTTTTTGTTTTTCTTAAGGTTTATCAAACACACAAGAAGAAAGCATAAAAAGGAAATTAACTAGCATGGATGATACAGGGAAAAAGTATGAGCATAGACAACTAGCATGGGTGTGTGAACATAAATGTAATGTCGGTAAGAAATACGTACTCCACCAAGCTTAGGCTTTTGGCCTAAGTTGGTCTATGGCCAAAGTAATAGTTGGGGTTGTACTGAGAAGAATCCCCCTGGTGGCACTGGTTGGCGATCTCTTCCGGATTCCACTGATAAACAGGCTGCCGGTGAGGATCAAATTGTAGTTCCGGCTCTGGCTCTATAGCTGGTGTGGGGTTTTGGTAGGCGTGAATGGCCTCCGGTGGAATAAGGTACTTGCCTGCAGATAATTCAAACAAGGAAGGAGCAGGCAAAGTAATAGTCTCAGGATGATTTTTATCAAATATCAGCTTTTACTTAAGCATATTTTCCTTATTCTTAATGATAAAATCATGTGCTACCATACTCTTATAGTCTAGAAAAACAGGAGGTAACAACTTCTCTTCTTTCTCATAATGCCTAATAGGTATGTTAAAATGTGCAACGAGGCGCGAGGCAAAAATACCTCCCAAGATGGGGCCCTTAGTACGCTTAGGATTTAACCGCTTTGCAACAATAGCGCCCATACTAAATGTGTCATCACGGAACAAGGTATGGCACAAAATAACAATATCAGGGGCACTAAGGTTGCCACAGTTTCCGCGGCCACTTAAGCATCTACTAGCAAATATTGCAAAGTAACGTAAAACAGGAAAATGTATGCTAGTAATTCTTGCATCGGAAACCTTCCTCGTTTCTCCTACAACAATTGTGTCAATAAATCCCTCCACATCATCACGATGTGGTTCCTCTATGCTGCCCTCAAAAGGTATCAAATAAACCCGACAAAAATCACGAAGTGTCAGCTCCTTATGCTCATCATATAAATAAAATTCCACCGTAGGTGGTGAGCTCCTAGCATGAAAATGAAAGTTTAGCACAAAGATATTGGTTAGTAAGAGATACTATTCGCGTTGGTCGTGGAGGAAGACGGTGAGGCCTACATTCTCAGCCAATTCATAGAAATCATCATAAATCTCGGCTGCTCTCAAGAAATCATCACAAGGCCATTCACACGGCCGAACCTCCGCGGTGCAAGGGATATTATACTTGGGCTTCTTGTTCTCTTCACTTTGTTTATCCTTCGAGCTTCGGCTCGATGAGCCCCTCAAAAATCTCTTCATCTTTTTCTGAAAATTTCTAAAATTTTTAGTAACATAAAATAAAAGTGAACCAAACTCAACAAAATTGATAGCAACTACTCCTACAAGTGCCTAGAGGCAATATCATGCATTAAAACTACTTTTGACCATATAAATTTGACATGCAAGCTCAAGAACAGGGTCACCTAAGCAGCAAAAATTTGCAATGAATAAGGCACTAGAACAAAAACTAATTGGACCATTGGAGGAGTCACATACCAAGGAACAATCCCCCAAAGCAGTTTTGTGAATGGGGCTTTGAGCTAGGAGATCGAAAATGGCAGCAAGATGAGCTTGGGCTCGGGTTTGAGCTGGCTAGTGATTTTTTTGGGGAGGAAGAAGGAGTGTGTGGTGGCTGGAATAAGTGGAGGGGAGCCACCATGGGCCCACAAGGCAGGGGGCGTGCCCTGGACCCTCGTGTCCAGGTGCTTGCTCCCCCTGATGAGTTCTTAGTGCCAAATATTCTCAAATATTTTAGAAAAAATCATATTTAAATTTCAGGGCATTTGGAGAACTTTTATTTTCAGGGTATTTTTTGTTGCATTGATAATTCAGAAAACGGACAAGGAAATACTATTTTTGCTTTATTTAATATAAATAACAGAAAGTGAAAGGAGGGTACAGCGAGTTGTGTTTTTTAAATTCATCCATCTCATGCTCATCAAAAGGAATCCACTAACAAGGTTGATCAGGTCTTGTTAACAAACTCATTCCGAATAACATGGAATCGTAGAATTTTCGAATGGCACTATGTTACCTCAACGGAGATATGCACATCCCCAATAATAAGAATATCATATTTCTTCTTGACAGTAGGTAGAGGAAATTCAAAACCTCCAATAGTAATTGTTGAAATTTTTCCAATAGAATTGATATTGTGGACTTGAGGTTGTTTCCTCGGAAAGTGTACCGTATGCTCATTACCATTAACATGAAAAGTGACATTGCCTTTGGTGCAATCAATAACAGCCCCTGCAGTATTCAAAAAGGGTCTTCCAAGAATAATGGACATACTATCGTCCTTGGGAATATGAAGAATAACAAAGTCCGTTAAAATAGTAACGTTTGCAACCACAACAGGCACATCCTCACAAATACCGACAGGTATAGCAGTTGATTTATCAGCCATTTGCAAAGATATTTCAGTAGGTGTCAACTTATTCAAATCAAGTCTACGATATAAAGAGAGAGGCATAACACTAACACCGGCTCCCAGATCACATAACGCAGTTTTAACATAGTTTCTTTTAATGGAGCATGGTATAGTTGGTACTCCTGGATCTCCAATTTTCTTTGGTATTCCACCCTTAAAAGTATAATTAGCAAGCATGGTGGAAATTTTAGCTTCCGGTATCTTTTTTTATTAGTAACAATTTCCTTCATATATTGAGCATAAGGATTCATTTTAAGCATGTCAGTCAAACGCATACGCAAAAATATAGGTCTAATCATTTCAGCAAAGCGCTCAAAATCCTCATCATCCTTTTCCTTGGATGGTTTAGGAGGAAAAGGCATGGGTTTCTGAACCCATGGTTCTCTTTCTTTACCGTGCTTCCTAGCAACAAAGTCTCTCTTATCATAATGTTGATTCTTTGATTGTGGGTTATCAAGATCAACAACAGGTTCAATTTCTACATCATTATTATTGCTAGGTTGAGCATCAACATGAACATCATCGATACATCTCCAACGTATCTATAATTTTTGATTGCTCCATGCTATATAATCTACTGTTTTGGACTATATTATTATTGCTAGGTTGAGCATAATTTCTACATCATTATTTTTGATTGCTCAATTTCTACATCATTATTATTGCTAGGTTGAGCATCAACATGAACATCATCGATACATCTCCAACGTATCTATAATTTTTGATTGCTCCATGCTATATAATCTACTGTTTTGGACTATATTGGGCTTTATTTTCCACTTTTATATTATTTTTGGGACTAACCTATTAACCGGAGGCCCAGCCTAGAATTGCTATTTTTTTGCCTATTTCAGTGTTTCGAAGAAACGGAATATCAAATGGAGTCCAAACGGAATAAAATCTTCGGGAACGTGATTTTCTCAGCGAACGTGATCCAGGAGACTTGGACCCTGCTCCAAGGAACAAAAGAGGCGGTCACGAGGGTGGGGGGCGCCCCCCTAGGGCGCGCCCCCCTACCTCGTGGGCCCCTCGTTGCTCCTCTGACGTACTTCTTCCTCCTATATATACACACGTACCCCCAAACGATCAGAATAGGAGCCAAAAACCTAATTCCACCGCCGCAACTTTCTGTATCCACGAGATCCCATCTTCGGGCCTGTTCCGGAGCTCCATCGGAAGAGGGCCGTCATCACGGAGGGCTTCTACATCACCATAGCCTCTTCGATGAAGTGTGAGTAGTTTACTTCAGACCTTCGGGTCCATAGTTAGTAGCTATATGGCTTCTTCTCTCTCTTTGAATCTCAATACAAAGTTCTCCCCCACTCTTGTGGAGATCTATTTGATGTAATCTTCTTTTTGCGGTGTGTTTGTTGAGATCGATGAATTGTGGGTTTATGATCAAGTCTATCTATGAATAATATTTGAATCTTCTCCGAATTCTTTTATGTATGATTGGTTATCTTTGCAAGTCTCTTCGAATTATCCGTTTGGTTTGGCCAACTAGATTGGTAGTTCTTGCCATGGGAGAAGTGCTTAGCTTTGGGTTCGATCTTGAAGTGTCCTTACCCAGTGACAGAAGGGGCAGCAAGGCACGTATTGTATCGTTGCCATCGATGATAACAAGATGGGGTTTATTTCATATTGCATGAATTTATCTCTCTACATCATGTCATCTTGCTTAAGGCGTTACTCTGTTTTTAACTTAATACTCTGGATGCATGCTGGATAGCGGTCGATGAGTGGAGTAATAGTAGTAGATGCAGAATCGTTTCGATCTACTTGTCACGGACGTGATGCCTATATACATGATCATGCCTAGATATTCTCATAATTATGCACAATTCTATCAATTGCTCAACAGTAATTTGTTCATCCACCGTAGAATACTTATGCTCTTGAGAGAAGCCACTAGTGAAACCTATGGCCCCTGGGTCTATTCTCATCGTATCAATCTCCATCACTTTTATATTGTTTTGCTATTTACTTTGCCTTTACTTTTTACTTTGCATCTTTATATCAAAAATACCAAAAATATTCTATCTATCAGATCTTACTCTCGTAAGTGACCGTGAAGGGCTTGACAACCCCTAATCGCATTGGTTGCGAGTAGCTATCGCTTTGTGCAGGTACGAGGGACTTGAGCGTGGGCTCCTACTGGATTGATACCTTGGTTCTCAAAAACTGAGGGAAATACTTACGCTACTCTGCTGCATCATCCCTTCCTCTTCGGGGAAAACCAACACAAGCTCAAGACGTAGCAAGAAGGATTTTTGGCGCCGTTGCCGGGGAGTCTACGCAAAAAGTCAATATACCAAGTACCCATCACAATCCCTATCTCTCGCATTACATTATTTTCCATTTGCCTCTCGTTTTCCTCTCCCCCCAATTCACCCTTGCCGTTTTATTTGCCCTCTCTCTCTATCCTCCTTCTCTGTTTTCCATTTTGTTTGCTCGTGTGTTAGTTTGTTTGCTTGTTTGTCGCGATGGCTCAAGGTACTACCAAATGTTGTGACTTCACCAATACTAATAATAATGATTTCCTTAGCACTCCGATTGCTCCTCTTATCGATGTTGAATCTTGTGCAATTAATACTGCGTTGAATCTTGTTATGAACGATCAATTCGCCGGTCTTCCTAGTGAAGATGCCGCTACTCATCTGAATAGCTTCGTTGATTTATGTGATATGCAAAAGAAAAAATATGTCAATAATGATGTCGTTAAATTGAAGCTATTTCCTTTTTCGCTTAGAGATCGTGCTAAAGCTTGGTTTTCGTCTTTGCCTAAGAATAGTATTGATTCATGGAACAAGTGCAAAGGTGCTTTTATCTCTAAGTATTTTCCTCCCGCTAAGATCATCTCTCTTAGAAACAATATTATGAACTTTAAACAACTTGATCATGAACATGTTGCACAAGCTTGGGAGAGAATGAAATTAATGATACGTAATTGCCCTACTCATGGTTTGAATTTGTGGATGATTATACAAACATTTTATGCTGGATTGAATTTTGCTTCTAGAAATCTTTTAGATTCGGCCGTGGGAGGCACTTTTATGGAAATCACTTTAGGAGATGCTACTAAACTCCTAGATAATATTATGTTTAATTATTCTCAATGGCATACTGAAAGAACATCTAATAAAAAAGTGCATGCGATAGAAGAATTTAACGTGTTGAGTGGAAAGATGGATGAACTTATGAAATTATTTGCTACTAAGAGTGATTCCTCTGATCCTAATGATATGCCTTTGTCTACTTTGATTGGGAATAACAATGAATCTATGGATGTGAATTTTGTTGGTAGGAATAATTTTGGTAACAACGCTTATAGAGGGAATTTTAATCCTAGACCATATCCTAGTAATCCTTCTAATAATTATGGGAATTCCTACAACAACTCTTATGGAAATTATAATAAGATTCCCTCTGATTTTGAATCTAATATTAAATAATTTATTTCTTTGCAAAAGAATTTTAATGCTATGATTGAAGAAAAATTGCTTAAGATTGATGATTTGTCTAGGAACGTTGATAGAATTGCTCTTGATGTTGATGCTTTGAAACTTATATCTAATCCACCTAAGCATGATATTAATGAGTCTCTAAAAGCCATGAGAATTTCAATTGATGAGTGTAAAGAAAGAACCGCTAGGATATGTGCTTCCAAAGATGCCTTTATTAAAGCGTGTTCTTCCAATTCCTATGAAAGTAATGATGAAGATCTAAAAGTTATTGATGTGTCTCCAATTAAATCATTGTTTTGCAATATGAATCTTGATGAAACTGAATATGATCTTCCTTTACCTATAAGGCGTTCTAAAAATTTGGAGTGTTTAGATCTTAATGATGAAATTGATGAAAGTGGGATGGAAAGAAATAAAAATTTAGATATTGCTAAACCCACTATATTGGGTTTCAAGGAATTTCATTATGAAAATTTCTCTTTGATTGATTGTATTTCCTTGTTGCAATCCGTGCTAAATTCTCCACATGCTTATAGTCGAAATAAAGCCTTCACCGAACATATTGTTGATGCCTTGATGCAATCTTATGAAGAAAAACTTGAGTTGAAAGTTTCTATCCCTAGAAAACTCTATGATGAGTGGGAACCAACTATTAAAATTAAAACTAAAGATCATGAGTTTTATGCTTTGTGTGATTTGGGTGCTAGTGTCTCTACTATTCCCAAGACTTTATGTGATTTACTAGATTTCCATAATTTTGATGATTGCTCTCTAAACTTGCATCTTGCGGATTCCACTATTAAGAAACCTATGGTAAGAATTAATGATGTTCTTATTGTTGCAAATAGGAATTATGTGCCCGTAGATTTCATTGTTCTTGATATAGATTGCAATCCTTCTTGCCCTATTATTCTTGGTAGACCTTTCCTTAGAACGGTTGGTGCGATTATTGATATGAAGGAAGGGAATATTAGATTTAAATTTCCATTAAAAAAGGGCATGGAACACTTTCCAAGAAAGAAAATAAAATTACCATATGAAACTATCATGAGGGCCACTTATGGATTACCTACCAAAGATGGCAATACCTAGATCTATCCTTGCTTTTATGCCTAGCTAGGGGCGTTAAATGATAGCGCTTGTTGGGAGGCAACCCAATTTTATTTTTATTCCTTGTTATTTGCTCCTGTTTAGTAATAAATAAATTATTTAGCCTCTGTTTAGGTTGTGTTTTTTGTGTTTAAATTAGTGTTTGTGCCAAGTAGAACCGTTGGGAAGACTTGGGGAAAGTCTTGTTGAACTTGCTGTAAAAAACAGAAACTTTAGCACTCACGAGAACTGCTGTCATTTTTATTTGAAGAGTGCTATTTAGTTAATTCTTTTTTCAGATGATTAATAGATAAATTTCTCACGTCCAGAAATTTATTTTAGAATTTTTTGGGTTCCAGATCTTTCGCTAGCTACAGATTACTACAGACTGTTCTGTTTTTGACAGAATCTGTTTTTCGTGTGTTGTTTGCTTATTTTGATGAATCTATGGCTAGTAAAATAGTTTATAATCCATAGATAAGTTGGAATACAGTAGGTTTAACACCAATATAAATAAATAATGAGTTCATTACAGTACCTTGAAGTGGTATTTTGTTTTCTTTCGCTAACGGAGCTCACGAGTTTTCTATTTTGAGTTTTGTGTTGTGAAGTTTTCAAGTTTTGGGTGAATTCTTTTGATGGATCATAGAACAAGGAGTGGCAAGAGCCTAATCTTGGGCATGCCCATGTCACCCCCAAGATAATCCAAGGACACCAAAAAGTTAAAGCTTGGGGATGCCCCGGAAGGCATCCCCTCTTTTCGTCCACTTCCATCGGTAATTTACTTGGAGCTATATTTTTAAACACCAACATGATATGTGTTTTGCTTGGAGGGTCTTGTATTATTTGTGTCTTTGTTTGCTAGTATACCACAATCATCCTTGCTGTACACACCTTTTGAGAGGGCCATACATGAATTAAAATTTGATAGAATACTCTATGTGCTTCACTTATATCTTTTGAGCTAGATAATTTTGCTCTATGTGCTTCACTTATATCTTTTGAGCTAGATAATTTTGCTCTATGTGCTTCACTTATATCTTTTGAGCTAGATAATTTTGCTCTATGTGCTTCACTTAGATCTTTTGAGCTAGATAATTTTGCTCTATGTGCTTCACTTATATCTTTTGAGCTAGATAATTTTGCTCTATGTGCTTCACTTATATCTTTTGAGCTAGATAATTTTGCTCTGTGTGCTTCACTTAGATCTTTTAGAGCACGGTGGTGGATTCGTTTTAAAGAAACTATTGATCTCTCATGCTTCACTTAAATTAATTTGAGAGTCTCTTAAATAGCATGGTAATTTGCCTAATAATAATATGCTTGGTATTCAAGATTTGTGAAACTTTCTTTTGAGTGTGTTGAATACTAAGAAAAGATTGAAGCATGATAATTGTTTTGAGATATGGAGGTGATAATATTAAAGTCATGCTAGTTGAGTAGTTGTGAATTTAAAGAATACTTGTGTTGAAGTTTGTGATTCCCGTAGCATGCACGTATGGTGACCGTTATGTGATGAAGTCGGAGCATGATTTATTTATTGATTGTCTTCCTTATGAGTGGCGGTCGAGGACGAGCGATGTTTTTTTCCTACCAATCTATCCCCCTAGGAGCATGCGCGTAGTACTTTGCTTTGATAGCTTCTAAATTTTTGAAATAAGTATATGAGTTCTTTATGACTAATGTTGAGTCCATGGATTATACGCACTCTCACCCTTCCACCCTTGCTAGCCTCTCTAATACTGCGCAACTTTCGCCGGTATCATACACCTACCATATACCTTCCTCAAAACAGCCACCATACCTACCTATTATGGCATTTCCATAGCCATTCTGAGATATATTGCCATGCAACTTTCCACCATCTAGTTCATCATGACACATTCATCATTGTCATATTGCATATCCCGGTACAACACCGGATGCATTCACATAGAGTCATATTTTGTTGTAAGTATCGAGTTATAATTGTTGAGTTGTAAGAAAAATAAAAGTGTGATGATCATCATTATTAGATCATTGTCCCGGTGAGGAAAGAATGATGGAGACTATGATTCCCCCACAAGTCGGGATGAGACTCCGGACGAAAAAAGAGAGGCCAAAGAAGCCCAAATAAAAAAGAGAAAGGTCATAAAAAAGAGAAAGGCCATATAAAAATAAAAAAATGAGAGAAAAAAGAGAGAAGGGACAATGTTACTATCCTTTTACCACACTTGTGCTTCAAAGTAGCACCATGATCTTCATAGTAGAGAGTCTCTCATGTTATCACTTTCATATACTAGTGGGAATTTTTCATTATAGAACTTGGCTTGTATATTCCAATGATGGGCTTCCTCAAATTGCCCTAGGTCTTCATGAGCAAGCAAGTTGGATGCACACCCACTAGTTTCTTTTGTTGAGCTTTCATATATTTATAGCTCTAGTGCATCCGTTGCATGGCAATCCCTACTCACTCACATTGATATCTATTAATGGGCATCTACATAGCCCGTTGACACGCCTAGTTGATGTGAGACTATCTTATCCTTTTTTGTCTTCTCCACAACCACCATTCTATTCCACCTATAGTGCTATATCCATGGCTCACGCTCATGTATTGCGTGAAGATTGAAAAAGTTTTGAAAAAGTTAGAGTATGAAACAATTGCTTGGCTTGTCATCGGGGTTGTGCATGATTTAAATACTTTATGTGGGGAAGATGGAGCATAGCCAAACTATATGATTTTGTAGGGATAACTTTCTTTAGCCATGTTATTTTGAGAAGACATAATTGCTTTGTTAGTATGCTTGAAGTATTATTATTTTCTATGTCAATATAAACCTTTGTCTTGAATCTTTCTAATCTGAATATTCATACCACAATTAAGAAGATTTGCATTGAAATTATGCCAAGTAGCACTCCGCATCAAAAATTCTCTTTTTATCATTTACCTACTCGAGGACGAGCCGGAATTAAGCTTGGGGATGCCTCATACATCTCCAACGTATCTATAATTTTTGATTGCTCCATGCTATATTATCTACTGTTTTGGACTATACTGGGCTTTATTTTCCACTTTTATATTATTTTTCGGACTAACCTATTAACCGGAGGCCCAACCTAGAATTGCTGTTTTTTGCCTATTTCAGTGTTTCGAAGAAACGAAATATCAAACGGAGTCCAAACAGAATAAAATCTTCGGGAACGTGATTTTCTCACCGAACGTGATCCAGGAGACTTGGACCCTGCTCCAAGGAACAAAAGAGGCGGTCATGAGGGTGGGGGCGCCCCCCCTAGGGCGCACCCCCTGCCTCGGGGGCCCCTCGTTGCTCCTCCGAAGTACTTCTTCCTCCTATATATACACACGTACCCCCAAACAATCAGAATAGGAGCCAAAAA
Source organism: Triticum aestivum (assembly GCF_018294505.1). Lineage (NCBI taxonomy): Eukaryota > Viridiplantae > Streptophyta > Magnoliopsida > Poales > Poaceae > Triticum > Triticum aestivum. The sequence goes on from NC_057794.1 coordinate 549,298,124, forward strand.
CCTAATTCCACCGCCGCAACATTCTGTATCCACGGAGGGCTTCTACATCACCATAGCCTCTCCGATGAAGTGTGAGTAGTTTACCTCAGACCTTCGGGTCCATAGTTAGTAGCTAGATGGATTCTTCTCTCTCTTTGAATCTCAATACAAAGTTCTCCCCCTCTCTTGTGGAGATCTATTCGATGTAATCTTCTTTTTGCGGTGTGTTTGTTGAGACCGATGAATTGTGGGTTTATGATCAAGTCTATCTATGAATAATATTTGAATCTTCTCTGAATTCTTTTATGTATGATTGGTTATCTTTGCAAGTCTCTTCAAATTATCCGTTTGGTTTGGCCAACTATATTGGTAGTTCTTGCCATGGGAGAAGTGCTTAGCTTTTGGTTCGATCTTGCGGTGTCCTTACCCAGTGACAGAAGGGGCAGCAAGGCACGTATTTTATCGTTGCAATCGAGGATAACAAGATGGGGTATATTTCATATTGCATGAATTTATCTCTCTACATCATGTCATCTTGCTTAAGGCGTTACTCTGTTTTTAACTTAATACTCTAGATGTATGCTGGATAGCGGTCGATGAGTGGAGTAATAGTAGTAGATGCAGAATCGTTTCGATCTACTTGTCACGGATGTGATGCCTATATACATGATCATGCCTAGATATTGTCATAATTATGCACAATTCTATCAATTGCTCAACAGTAATTTGTTCACCCACTATAGAATACTTATGCTCTTGAGAGAAGCCACTAGTGAAACCTATGGCCCCTGGGTCTATTCTCATCATATCAATCTCCATCACTTTTATATTGTTTTGCTATTTAATTTGCCTTTACTTTTTACTTTGCATCTTTATATCAAAAATACCAAAAATATTCTATCTATCAGATCTCACTCTCGTAAGTGACCGTGAAGGGCTTGACAACCCCTAATCGCGTTGGTTGCGAGTAGCTATCGCTTTGTGCAGGTACGAGGGACTTGAGCGTGGGCTCCTACTGGATTGATACCTTGGTTCTCAAAAACTAAGGGAAATACTTACGCTACTCTGCTGCATCATCCCTTCCTCTTCGGGGAAAACCAACGCAAGCTCAAGACGTAGCAATCATCATTAACATTATCACTAGGTTCATGTTCATTACCAGATTGTGTTTCAGCATCAGAAATAGAAATATCATTGGGATTCTCAGGTGTGTCAACAACAGGTTCACTAGAAGCATGCAAAGTCCTATCATTTTTCTTTTTCTTTCTCTTAGAAGGACTAGGTGCATCTACATTAGTTCTCTGAGAATCTTGCTCAACTCTCTTAGGATGGCCCTCAGGATACAAAGGTTCCTGAGTCATTTTACTTCCTCTAGTCATAACTCTAACAACATCGTCATTCTTCTTATTATTTAATTCATCGAGCAAATCATTCTGAGCCTTAAGCACTTGTTCTACTTGAGTGGTAACCATAGAAACATGTTTACTAATAAGTTTAAGTTCACCTTTAACACTAGCCATACAATCACTCAAGTGTTCAATCATATAAGCACTATGTTTTAATTCTCTACCAAAATAAGCATTGAAGTTTTCTTGCTTAACCATAAAATTATCAAATTCATCCAAACATTGGCTAGCAAACTTAGTAGGAGGGATTTCAGCTTTATCATATCTATAGAGAGAATTTACCTTTAGTACCTGTGTCGGGTTATCAAGACCATGTGTTTCTTCAACAGGCGGTAAATTAAGACCATGTATTTCTTCAACAGGAGGTAAATTCCTAACATCCTCAGATTTAATACATTTTTCTTCCATAGATTTCTTTGCCTCTTGCATATCTTTAGGACTGAGAAATAGGATACCTCTTTTCTTCGGAGTTGGCTTAGGAGTTGGTTCAGGAAGTTTCCAATTTTTTTTCATTAGTCAACATATTATTCAATAGAATTTTAGCTTGATCAACAGTTCTTTCTTTGAAAACACAACCAGCACAACTATCCAGGTGGTCTCTGGAAGCATCGGTTATTCCATTATAAAAGATATCGAGTATTTCATTTTTCTTGAGAGGATGATCAGTCAAAGCATTAAGTAATTGGAGAAGCCTACCCCAAGCTTGTGGGAGACTCTCTTCTTCAATTTGCACAAAATTATATATTCCCCTTAAAGCAGCTTGTTTCTTATCAGCAGGGAAATATTTAGTAGAGAAGTAATAAATCATATCCTGGGGACTACGCACACAACCAGGATCAATAGAATTAAACCATATCTTAGCATCACCCTTTAATGAGAACGGAAATAATTTAAGGATATAATAGTAGCGAGTTTTCTCATCATTAGTGAACAGGGTAGCTATATCATTTAATTTAGTAAGATGTGCCACAACAGTTTCAGATTCATAGCCATAGAAAGGATTAGATTCAACCAAAGTAATTAACTCAGGATCGACAGAGAAATTATAATCCTTATCAGTAACAAAGATAGGTGAAGTAGCATAAGCAGGATCATATTTCATTCTAGCATTCAGAGTTTTTTCTTTAAGCTTAGCTAATAACTTCTTAAGATCACTATCATTGCAGGCAAGAAAGTCTCTAGCAGTTTCTTCATCCATAACATAACCCTCAGGAACAATAGGCAATTCATATCTAGGGGGAGAATCTTCATCATCACTTTCATCAATATTATCAGTTTCAATAATTTCATTCTCTCTAGCCCGAGCAAGTTGTTCATCAAGAAATTCACCTAGTGGCACAGTAGTATCAAGCATAGAAGTAGTTTCATCATAAGTATCATGCATAGCAGAAGTGGCATCATCAATAACATGCGACATATTAGAATTAATAGCAGAAGTAGGTTTAGGTATCGCAAGCTTACTCAAAACAGAAGGTGAATCAAGTGCAGAGCTAGATGGCAGTTCCTTACCTCCCCTCGTAGTTGAGGGAAAAATCTTGGTTCTTTGATCTTTCAAGTTCATCATAATGATAAGCAGATATAAATCCCAAGTGACTCAAAGAATAGAGCTATGCTCCCCGGCAACGGCGCCAGAAAATAGTATTGATAACCCACAAGTATAGGGGATCGCAATAGTTTTCGAGGGTAGAGTATTCAACCCAAATTTATTGATTTGACACAAGGGGAGCCAAAGAATATTCTCAAGTATTAGCAGCTGAGTTGTCAATTCAACCACACCTGGAAACTTAATATCTGCAGCAAAGTGTTTAGTAGCAAAGTAATATGATAGTAGTGGTAACGATAGCAAAAGGTAACAGTAGCAAAAGTAATATTTTTGGCTTTCGTAGTGATTGTAACAATAGCAGGGGAAAAGTAAATAAGCGAAGAACAATATAGGAAAAGCTCGTAGGCATTGGATCGATGATGGAGAATTATGCCGGATGTGATCGATCATGTAACAGTCATAACCTAGGGTGACACAAAACTAGCTCCGGTTCATCAATGTAATGTAGGCATGTATTCTGAATATAGTCATATGTGCTTATGGAAAAGAACTTGCATGACATCTTTTGTCCTACCCTCCCGTGGCAGCAAGGTCCTATTGGAAACTAAGGGATATTAAGGACTCCTTTTAATAGAGTATCGGGCCAAAGCATTAACACATAGTGAATACATGAAGTCCTCAAACTACGGTCATCACCGGGAGTGGTCCCGATTATTGTCACTTCGGGGTTGCCAGATCATAACACATAGTAGGTGACTATAGACTTGCAAGATAGGATCAAGAACTCACATATATTCATGAAAACATAATAGGTTCAGATCTGAAATCATGGCACTCAGGCCCTAGTGACAAGCATTAAGCATAGCAAAGTCATAGCAACATCAATCTCGGAACATAGTGGATACTAGGGATCAAACCCTAACAAAACTAACTTGATTACATGATAAATCTCATCCAACCCATCACCGTCCAGCAAGCCTACGATGGAATTACTCACGCACGGCGGTGAGCATCATGAAATTGGTGATGGAGGAAGGTTGATGATGACGATGGCGACGGATTCCGCTCTCCGGAGCCCCACCCGGACTCTAGATCAGCCCTCCCGAGAGATTTTAGGGCTTGGCGGCGGCTCCGTATCGTAAAACGCGATGAATCCTTCTCTTTGATTGTTTTCTCCCCGAAAGTGAATATATGGAGTTAGGGTTGAGGTCGGTGGAGCATCAGGGGGCCCACGAGGCAGGGGGCGCGCCCAGGGGGTAGGGCGCACCCCCCACCCTCGTGGACAAGGTGTGGGCCCCTGACGTGGATCTTTCTTCCAGTATTTTTTATATATTCCAAAATAATTCTCCGTTGATTTTTAGGTCATTCCGAGAACTTTTATTTCTGCCCAAAAATAACACCATGGCAATTCTGCTGAAAACAACGTCAGTCTGGGTTAGTTCTATTCAAATCATGCAAGTTAGAGTCCAAAACAAGGGCAAAAGTGTTCCGAAAAGTAGATACGACGGATACGTACCAACTCCCCCAAGCTTAAACATTTGCTTGCCCTCAAGCAATTCAGTTGATAAACTGAAAGTGATAAAGAACAACTTTTACAAAAAAAGCTTGTGGGGAACTTATCAGGAAACTTGTGGGGAAGCTAGATCCACTCGAAACACAGCGAATCCATGGATCAAAATCAACAAAACATAATCAAACCAACAAATCACAAAAAAATTGGGGCTATTTTTGGTGGGGATTTTCGAATTTTAGGACGAAATCAAGCAAAACAAGGCTAGAAAACGGTGGGGGGGGACTCCAATTCGTGATCAACATGGCTCATGATACCAAGATGTTGTAGGGTGGAGACCCTAAGCATAAATCTTTCACGAATTGGAGGGGAATCCATGAAGAACGCGAAGAACCCGAAGAACAAGAGGGGAAATTGAAGGAAATATGCCCTAGAGGCAATAATAAAGTTATTATTTATTTCCTTATTTCATGATAAATGTTTATTACTCATGCTAGAATTGTATTAACTGGAAACATAATACATGTGTGAATACATAGATAAACAAAGTGTCACTAGTACGCCTCTACTTGACTAGCTCGTTGATCAAAGATGGTTATGTTTCCTAACCATAGACATGAGTTGTCATTTGATAAACGGGATCACATCACTAGGAGAATGATGTGATTGACTTGACCCATTCCGTTAGCTTAGCACTTGATCATTTTAGTTTACTGTTATTGCTTTCTTCATGACTTATACATGTTCCTATGAATATGAGATTATGCAACTCCCGATTACCGGAGGAACACTTTTTGTGCTACCAAACGTCACACCATAACTGGGTGATTCTAAAGGTGCTCTACAGGTGTCTCCGATGGTACTTGTTGAGTTGGCAAGATCGAGATTAGGATTTGTCACTCCGATTGTCGGAGAGGTATCTCTGGGCCCTCTCGGTAATGCACATCACTATAAGCCTTGCAACCATTGTGACTACTGAGTTAGTTGCGGGACGATGCATTATGGAACAAGTAAAGAGACTTGCCGGTAACGAGATTGAACTAGGTATTGAGATACCAACGATCGAATCTCGGGCAAGTAACATACCGATGACAAAGGGAACAACGTATGTTGTTATGCGGTTTGACCGATAAAAATCTTCATAGAATATTAGGAACCAATATGAGCATCCAGGTTCTGCTATTGGTTATTGACCGGAGATGAGTCTCAGTCATGTCTACATAGTTCTCGAACCCGTAGGGTCTGCACGCTTAACGTTCGGTGATGATCGGTATTATGAGTTTATGTGTTTTGATGTACCGAAGGTTGTTCGGAGTCCCGGATGAAATCATGGACATGACGAGGAGTCTTGAAATGTTCGAGACGTAAAGATCGATATATTGGAAGGCTATATTCAGACATCGGAAAGGTTCTGAGTGGTTCGGGTATTTATCGGAGTATTGAAGAGTTACGGGAATTCGTCGGGGAGTATATGGGCCTTATTGGGCTTTAGGGGAAAGAGAGAGGGGAGGCTACACGCCCCCCAAGTCCTAGTCCAAATTGGACTAGAGGGAGGGGCGGCGCCCCCTCCTTCCTTCTGTTCTCTTTTCCCTTTCCTTCTCTCCTACTCCTACTACATGGAAGGGGGTAATCCTACTCCCGATGGGAGTAGGACTCCCCAGGGCGCGCCATAGTAGAGGGCCGGCCTTCCCCCTCCTCCACTCCTTTATATACAGGCAGGGGGCACCCCATGGACACACAAGTTGATCAATGATCCCTTAGCCGTGTGCGGTGCCCCCCTCCACCATAATCCACCTCAGTCATATCGTAGCGGTGCTTAGGGGAAGCCCTGTTCCGGTAGCATCATCATCACCGTCATCACACCATCGTGTTGATGAAGGTCTCCCTCGACACTCTGTTGGATCATGAGTTCGTGGGATGTCACCGAGCCGAACGTGTGCAGATCGTGACGGTGCCGTACTTTCGGTACTAGGACCGGTCGATCGTGAAGACGCGCGACTACATCAACCGCGTTGACATAACGCTTCCTCTTACGGTCTACGAGGGTACGTAGACAACTCTCTCCCCTCTCGTTGCTATGCATCACCATGATCTTGCGTGTTCGTAGGAAATTTTGAAATTACTGTGTTCCCCAACAGTGGCATCCGAGCCAGGTTTATGCCTAGATGTTATATGCACGAGTAGAACACAAAGGAGTTGTGGGCGTGGGTATATACATATTGCTTGCCGTCACTAGTTGATTCTTGATTCAGCGGTATTGTTGGATGAAGTGGCTCAGACCGACATTACGCGTACGCTTACGCGAGACTGGTTCTACCGACGTGCTTCGCACACAGGTGGCTAGTGGGTGTCAGTTTCTCCAACTTTAGTTGAATCGGATTCAATGAACAGGGTTCTTTCTGAAGATCAAAAAGCAATCACTATACCGTGTTGTGGTTTTTGATGCGTAGGTAAGAACGCTTGTTTCTCAGCCCGTAGCAGCCACGTAAAACTTGCAACAACAAAGTAGAGGACGTCTAACTTGTTTTAGTAGGGCATGCTGTGATGTGATATGGTCAAGACGTGATGAGATATAAATTGTTGTATGAGATGATCATGTTTTGTTAAAGTTATCGGCAAATGGCAAGAGCCTTATGGTTGTATTTTTATTGCATAAGATGCAAGCGCCATATAATTGCTTTACTTTATCGCTATGCGATAGCAATAGTTGCAAAAGCAATAGTTGGCGAGACGACCATGTGACGACACGTTGATAAAGATCAAGATGATGGAGATCATGGTGTCATGCCGGTGACGATGGTGATCATGACGGTGCTTTGGAGATGGAGATTAAAGGCATAAGAAGATGGTGGCCATATCATATCACTAATATTTGATTACATGTGATGTTTATCCTTTATGAATCTTATTTTGCTTAGTTCGGCGGTAGCATTATAAGATGATCTCTCACTAAATTTCAAGGTATAAGTGTTCTCCCTGAGTATGCACCATTGCTACAGTTCGTCGTGCTGAGACACCACGTGATGATCGGGTGTGATAAGCTCTACGTTCACATACAACGGGTGCAAGCCAGTTTTGCACACGGGGAATACTCGGGTTAAACTTGACAAGCCTAGCATATGCAGATATGGCCTCGGAACACTGGAGACCGAAAGGTCGAGCGTGAATCATATAGTAGATATGATCAACATAGTGATGTTCACCATTAAAAACTACTCCATCTACGTGATGATCAGACATGGTTTAGTTGATATGGATCACGTGATCACTTAGATGATTAGAGAGATGTCTATCTAAGTGGGAGTTCTTAAGTAATTTGATTAATTGAACTTTAATTTATCATGAACATAGTCCTAATAGTATTTGCATATCTATGTTGTAGATCGATAGCTTGCGATGTAGCTCCCCATTTATTTTTTGATATGTTCCTAGCAAAAAATTAGTTGAAAGATGTTAATTAGTAGCAAAGATGCGGACTAGCTCCGTGATCTGAGGATTATCCTCAATGCTGCACAGAAGAATTATGTCCTTGATGCACCACTAGGTGATGGACCTATTGCAGGAGCAGATGTAGACGTTATGAACGTTTGGCAAGCTCGGTATGATAACTACTTGATAGTTTAGTGCATCATGCTTCACGGCTTAGAACCGGGACTTCAAAAATGTTTTTGAACGCCACAGAGCATATAATATGTTCTAAGAGTTTAAATTGGTATTTCATACTCATGCCCGTGTCGAGAGGTAGGGGACCTCTGACAGTACTTTGCCTACAAGATGGGGGAGAATAGCTCAACCAGTGAGCATGTGCTCAGATTGTCTGGGTACTACAATTGCTTGAATCAAGTGGGAGTTAATCTTCCAGATAAACTAGTGATTGACAGAGTTCTCTAGTCACCATCACCAAATTACTGGAATTTCATGATGAACTATTATATGCAAGGGATGACGAAAGTAATTCTCAAGCTCTTCGCGATGCTGGAATCAGCGAAGGTAGAAATCAAGAAAAGCATCAAGTGTTAATGGTTGACAAGACCACTAGTTTCAAGTAAACGGGCAAGGGAGATAATAGGAACTTCAAAGAAGAATAGCAAGCAAGTTTCTGCTCCCACGAAGAAGCCCAAATCTAGACCCAAGCCTGGAACTGAGTGCTTCTACTGCAAAGGAAATGGTCACTAGAAGTGGAACTTCCCTAGATACTTGGCAGATAAGAAGGATGGCAAAGTGAACAAAATTATATTTGATATACATGTTATTGATGTGTACTTTACTAGTGTTTATAGCGACCCCTCAGTATTTGATATTGGTTCAGTTGCTAAGAGTAGTAACTCGAAACGGGAGTTGCAAAATAAACAGAGACTAGTCAAGGGCGAGGTGATGATGTGAGTTGGAAGTGATTCCAAGGTTGATAAGATCACCATCGCACACTCCCTTTACCTTCAGGATTAGTGTTGAACCTAAAATAAATGTTATTTGGTGTTTGCATTGAGCATAATATGATTGGATCATGTTTATTGCAATACGGTTATTCATTTAAGTCAAAGAATAATTGTTATTCTGTTTACATGAATAAAACCTTCTGAGGTCATACACCCAAGGTGAATGGTTTATTGAATCTCGGTCGTAGTGATACACATATTCATAATATTGAAGCCAAAAGATGCAAAGTTAATAATGATAGTGCAACTTATATGTGGCACTGCCGTTTAGGTCATATTGGTGTAAAGCGCATGAAGAAACTCCATGCTGATGGGCTTTTGGAATCACTTGATTATAAATCATTTGATGCTTATGGACCATGCCTCGTGGGCAAGATGACTAAAACTCCGTTCTCCGAAACAATGGAGCAAGCAACTGACTTATTGGAAATAATACATACTGATGTATGCAATCCGATGAGTGTTCACACTCGCGGCGGGTATCATTATTTTCTGACCTTCACAAATGATTTGAGAAGATATGTGTATATTTACTTGATGAAACATAAGTCTGAAACATTTGAAAAGTTCAAAGAATTTCAGAGTGAAGTGTAAAATCATCGTAACGAGAAAATAAAGTTTCTACGATCTGATCGCGGAGACGAATATTTGAGTTACGAGTTTAGTCTTCAACTAAAACAATGTGGAATAGTTTCACAAATTCATGCCACCTAGAACACCACAACATAATGGTGTGTCCGAACATCATAACCGTACTTTATTGGATATAGTGCAAGCTATGATATCTCTTACCGATTTACCACTATCGTTTTGGAGTTATGCATTAGAGACAGCTACATTCACGTTAAATAGGGCACCATCTAATCCGTTCAGATGACACCGTATGAACTATGGTTTGGCTAGAAACCTAAACTGTCGTTTCTTAAAGTTTGGGGTAGTGATGCGTATGTGAAAAAGTTCCAGCCTGATAAGCTCAAACCCAAATCGGAAAAGTGCTTCTTCATAGGATACCCAAAAGAAACTTTTGGGTACACCTTCTATCACAGATCCGAAGGCAAGATGTTTTGTTGCTAAGAATGGATCCTTTTTAGAGAAGGAGTTTCTCTCGAAAGAAGTGAGTGGGAGGAATGTAGAACTTGATGAGGTAATTGTACCTTCTCCCGAATTGGAAAGTAGTTCATCACAGAAATCAGTTCTAGTGATTCCTACACCAATTAGTGAGTAAGCTAATGATGATGATCATGAAACTTCAGATCAAGTTACTACTGAACCTCGTAGGTAAACCACAGTACGGTCCGCACCACAGTGGTACGGTAATCCTATTCTGGAAGTCATGTTACTAGACCATGACGAACCTACGAACTATGAGGAAGTGATGATGAGCCCAAATTCCGCAAAATGGCTTGAGGCCATGAAATCTGAGGTGGGATCCATGTATGAGAACAAAGTATGGACTTTGATTGACTTGCCCGATGATCGGTGAGTCATTGAGAATAAATGGATCTTCAAGAGGACGACGGACGCTGATAGTAGTGTTACTATCTACAAATCTCGAATTGTTGCAAAATGTTTACGATGAGATTTTCTCACTCGTATCGATGCTTAAAAGTCTGTCTGAATAATGTTAGTAGTTGCCGCATTTTATGAAATCTGGCAAATGGATGTCAAAACTGCATTCCTTAATGGATTTCTTAAAGAAGAGTTGTATATGATGCAACCAAAAGGTTTTGTCGATCCTAAAGGTGCTAACAAAGTGAGCAAGCTCCAGCGATCCATCTATGGACTGGTGCCAGCATCTCGGAGTTGGAATATATGCTTTGTTAAAGTGATCAAAGCATATGGTTTTATACAGACTTGCGGTGAAGCCTACATTTACAAGAAAGTGAATGGGAGCACTACAGCATTTCTAATAATTATATGTGAATGACATATTGTTGATCAGAAATAATGTAGAATTTTCTAGAAAGCATAAAGGAGAGTTTGAAAGGAGTTTTTCAGAGGAAGACCTCGGTGAAGCTACTTACATATTGAGCATCAAGATCTATAGAGATAGATCAAGACGCTTGATATATTTTCAATGAGTACATACCTTGACAAGATTTTGAAGTAGTTCAAAATGGACCAGTCAAAGAAGGAGTTCTTTCCTGTGTTGCAAGGTGTGAAGTTGAGTAAAGACTCAAAACCCGACCACGGCAGAAAATAGAAAGAGAATGAAAAGGCATTCCCTATGCCTCAGTCATAGGTTCTATAAAGTATGCTATGTTGTGTACCTGACCTATTGTGTACCTCACCATAAGTTTGGCAAGAGGGTACAATAGTGATCCAGGAGTGGATCACTGGACAGTGGTCGAAAATATCCTTAGTGGAATAAGGAAATGTTTCTCGGTTATGGAGGTGACGAAAAGTTCGTCGTAAAGAGTTATGTCGATGCAAGCTTTGACACCGATCTGGATGACTCTAACTCTCGATCTAGATACATATTGAAAGTGGGAGCAATTAGCTAGAGTAGCTCTATGCAAAGCATTGTAGACATCGAAAATTTGCAAAATACATACGGCTCTGAATGTGGCAGACCCGTTGACTAAATTTCTCTCACAAGCAAAACATGATCACTCTTTTGGTGTTAATCACATAGCGATGTGAACTAGATTATTGACTCTAGTAAACCCTTTGGGTGTTAGTCACATGGAGATGTGAACTAATCACATAAAGATGTGAACTATTGGTGTTAAATCACATGACGATGTGAACTAGATTATTGACTCTAGTGCAAGTGGAAGACTGAAGGAAATATGCCCTAGAGGCAATAATAAAGTTGTTATTTATATTTCCTTATATCATGATAAATGTTTATTACTCATGCTAGAATTGTATTAACCGAAAACTTAGTACATGTGTGAATACATAGACAAACAGAGTGTCCCTAGTATGCCTCTACTTGACTAGCTCATTAATCAAAGATGGTTAAGTTTCCTAGCCATGGACATGTGTTGTCATTTGATGAACAATATCACATCATTAGAGAATGATGTGATGGACAAGACCCATCCGTTAGCTTAGCATGATGATCGTTTAGTTTGTTGCTATTGCTTTCTTCATAACTTATACATGTTCCTATGACTATCAGATTATGCAACTCCCGGATACCGGAGGAACACTTTGTGTGCTACCAAACGTCACAACGTAACTGGGTGATTATAAAGGTGGTCTACAGGTCTCTCCAATGGTGTTTGTTGAGTTAGCATAGATCGAGATTAGGATTTTTCACTCCGAGTATCGGAGAGGTATCTCTGGGCCCTCTCAGTAATGCACATCACTATAAGCCTTACAAGCATTGTGACTAATGAGTTAGTTGCGGGATGATGCATTATGGAACGAGTAAAGAGACTTGCCGGTAACGAGATTGAACTAGGTATTGAGATGCCGATGATCGAACCTTGGGCAAGTAACATACCGATGACAAAGGGAACAACGTATGTTGTCATGCGGTTTGACCGATAAAGATCTTCGTAGAATATGTAGGAACCAATATGAGCATCCAGGTTCCGCTATTGGTTATTGACTGGAGATGAGTCCCGGTCATGTCTACATAGTTCTCGAACCCGTAGGGTCCGCGCGCTTAACGTTCGGTGACAATCAGTATTATGAGTTTATGTGTTTTGATGTACCGAAGGTTGTTCGGAGTCCCGGATGAGATCAGGGACATGGCGAGGAGTCTCGAAATGTTCGAGACGTAAAGATCGATATATTTTAAGGCTATATTCGGACATCGGAAAGGTTCTGAGTGGTTCGGGTATTTATCGGAGTATCGGAGAGTTACGGGAATTCGTCGGGGAGTATATGGGCCTTATTGGGCTTTAGGGAAAAGAGAGAGGGGAGGCTGCGCCCCCCCTCCCCAAGGCCTAGTCCGAATTGGACTAGGGGGAGGGGCGGCCCCCCTCCTTCCTTCTCTTCTCTTTTCCCATTCCTTCTCTCCTACTCCTACTACATGGAAGAGGGGAATCCTACTCCCGGTGGGAGTAGGACTCCCCAAGGTGCGCCATAGTAGAGGGTCGGCCCTCCCCCTCCTCCACTCCTTTATATACAGGGAGGGGGGCACCCCATGGACACACAAGTTGATCATTGATCCCTTAGCCGTGTGCGGTGCCCCCCTCCACCATAATCCACCTCGGTCATATCATAGCGGTGCATAGGCGAAGCCCTGTTCCGGTAGCATCATCATCACCGTCGTCACGCCGTTGTGCTGACGAAGCTCTCCCTCGACACTCTGCTGGATCATGAGTTCGTGGGACGTCACCGAGCCGAACATGTGCAGATTGCGGAGGTGTCGTACTTTCGATACTAGGATTGGTCGATCGTGAAGACGTACGACTACATCAACCGCGTTGACATAACGCTTCCTCTTACGGTCTACGAGGGTACGTAGACAACTCTCTCCCCTCTCGTTGCTATGCATCATCATGATCTTGTGTGTGCGTAGGAAAATTTTGAAATTACTGCGTTCCCCAACACAAATCCGGGGCACTCGATATTTCCTACATATTCTGGCACAAGTCATGCCAAAATTCACGGAAAAATCCGGCATGACCTTTGCTAAAATAGGACATATCGAGCGCCTGGAATTTGCCAGAACGAAAATGAATCAACACTCCAGCAAAACATAGGCCACTCGGAGCTGTAACCTACAAACATGACCGGCCACTTGGGCAATCACATATCCTATTTGATCAACACAAGATATACGTTTCAAAATATCTTATAGGACTCATATTGACATGAGCATTCAATAAGCAAAACCAAATCATAAAATAAATAAGTATTCAAATTAGCATGCATTCAATAAGTAAAAGTAAATCATCTCTTGCATCCGTACATCGTCGAATATTATCACTAATGCATCCCGAATAGTATCATACATATAACATCACTAATACAACTAAAACCCTAGCGAAGGGCGGTGGACACCCAAAGACAAGGAACCATCACATGATCATAGCTCCAGTGAGATCCCTGGAGAACCTCCTAGGTATTGGAGAACCTGTGCTCCAACACAACCAAGTAGCGACGGACGTGCGCGTCCTCCTCGCTGACATGGTGACGTACAACCTCCGCGGGGTCCTCAAGCCTCTGGACCGTCACTGGCCCACGCGACCGCCACCAAAGAAGGTTCGGATCAATGAGGGGCTGACTCCTCACCAAGTTGCGCCCCTATTGGAAATATGCCCTAGAAGCTATAATAAGTTAGTTATTATTATATTTCCTTGTTCATGATAATCGTTTATTATCCATGCTAGAATTGGATTGATAGGAAACTTAGATACATGTGTGGATACAGAGACAACACCATGTCCCTAGTAAGCCTCTAGTTGACTAGCTCGTTGATCAATAGATGGTTACGGTTCCTGACCATGGACATTGGATGTCGTTGATAACGGGATCACATCATTAGGAGAATGATGTGATGGACAAGACCCAATCCTAAGCCTAGCACAAGATCGTGTAGTTCGTATGCTAAAGCTTTTCTAATGTCAAGTATCATTTCCTTAGACCATGAGATTGTGCAACTCCCGGATACCGTATGAATGCTTTGGGCGTGCCAAACGCCACAACATAACTGGGTGGCTATAAAGGTGCACTACGGGTATCTCCGAAAGTGTCTGTTGGATTGGCACGAATCGAGACTGGGATTTGTCACTTCGTGTAAACGGAGACGTATCTCTGGGCCCACTCGGTAGGACATAATCATAATGTGCATAATGTGACCAAGGAGTTGATCATGGGATGATGTGTTACGGAAAGAGTAAAGAGACTTGCCGGTAACGAGATTGAACAAGGTATCGGGATACCGACGATCGAATCTCGGGCAAGTATCGTACCGATAGACAAAGGGAATTGAATACGGGATTGATTGAATCCTCGACATCGTGGTTCATCCGATGAGATCATCGTGGAGCATGTGGGAGCCAACATGGGTATCTAGATCCCGCTGTTGGTTATTGACCGGAGAGTTGTCTCGGTCATGTCTACATGTCTCCCGAACCCGTAGGGTCTACACACTTAAGGTTTGGTGATGCTAGAGTTGTAGAGATATTAGTATGTGGTTAACCGAAAGTTGTTCAGAGTCCCGGATGAGATCCCGGACGTCACGAGGAGTTCCGGACTGGTCTAGAGGTAAAGATTTATATATAGGAACTCCAGTTTCGGTCACCGGGAGAGTTTCGGGAGTCATCGGTATTGTACCGGGACCACCGGAAGGGTCCCGGGGGTCCATCGGGTGGGGCCACCTATCTCGGAGAGCCCCATGGGCTGAAGGAGCGTGGGAACCAGCCCCTGGTTGGCTGGTGCGCCCCCTCTTGGGCCTCCCATGCGCCTAGGGTTGGAAACCCTAAGGGGTGGGGGCGCCTCCACTTGGCTTGGAGGCCAAGCCACCCCTAGGGCTGCCGCCCCCTCCCTAGATGGGATCTACAAGGGGTCGGCGCCCCCCTAGGCCCCTATATATAGTGGAGGTGAGGGAGGGCAGCCGCACCTGAAGCCCTGGCGCCTCCCTCCCTCCTGTGACACCTCTTCCTCCCCGCTTGTGCTTGGCGAAGCCCTGCCGGGATCCCGCTACTTCCACCACCACGCCGTCGTGCTGCTGGATCTCCATCAACTTCTCCTCCCCCTTGATGGATCAAGAAGGAGGAGACGTCTCCGCTCCATACGTGTGTTGAACGCAGAGGTGCCGTCCGTTCGGCGCTAGGATCATCGGTGATTTGGATCACGACGAGTACGACTCCATCAACCCCGTTCTCTTGAACGCTTCCGCTTAGTGATCTACAAGGGTATGTAGATGCACTCTCCTCTCTCTTGTTGCTAGTCTCTCCATAGATTGATCTTGGTGACACGTAGGAAATTTTTTGAATTTCTGCTACGATCCCCAACAGTGGCATCATGAGCTAGGTCTGTGCATAGTTTTTATGCACGAGTAGAACACAAGTTGTTGTGGGCGTCGATTTTGTCAATTTACTTGTCGTTACTAGTCTTATCTTGATTCAGCGGCATCGTGGGATGAAGCGGCCCGGACCAACCTTACACGTAAGCTTACGTGAGACTGGTTCCACCGACTGACATGCACTAGTTGCATAAGGTGGCTAGCGGGTGCGTGTCTCTCCCACTTTAGTCGGATCGGATTCAATGAAAAGGGTCCTTATGAAGGGTAAATATAAATTGGCATATCACATTGTGGTTTTGGCGTAGGTAAGAAACGTTCTTGCTAGAAACCTATAGCAGCCATGTGAAAACTTGCAACAACATTTAGAGGACGTCTAACTTGTTTTTGCAGCATATGCCGTGTGATGTGATATGCCCAAAAGGATGTGATGAATGATATATGTGATGTATGAGATTGATCATGTTCTTGTAATAGGAATCACGACTTGCATGTCGATGAGTATGACAACCGGCAGGAGCCATAGGAGTTGTCTTAATTTATTTATGACCTGCGTGTCAACATAAACGTCATGTAATTACTTTACTTTATTGCTAACCGTTAGCCATAGTAGTAGAAGTAATAGTTGGCGAGACAACTTCATGGAGACACAATGATGGAGATCATGATGATGGAGATCATGGTGTCATGCCGGTGACGATGATGATATGGCGCCCCGAAGATCGAGATCAAAAGGAGCAAAATGATATTGGCCATATCATGTCACTATTTTATTGCATGTGATATTTATCATGTTTTACATCTTATTTGCTTAGAACGACGGTAGCTTAAATAAGATGATCCCTCGCAATAATTTCAAGAAAGTGTTCCCCCTGACTGTGCACCGTTGCGAAGGTTCGTTGTTTCGAAGCACCACGTGATGATCGGGTGTGATAAATTCTAACATTCGAATACAACGGGTGTAAGCCAAATTTACACACGCAATACACTTAGGTTGACTTGACGAGCCTAGCATGTACAAACATGGCCTCGGAACATGGAAGACCGAAAGGTCGAACATGAGTCGTGTAGAAGATACGATCAACATGAAGATGTTCACCGATGATGACTAGTCCGTCTCGCGTGATGATCAGACACGGCCTAGTTGACTCGGATCATGTATCACTTAGATGACTAGAGGGATGTCTATCTGAGTGGGAGTTCATTAAATTATCAGATGAACTTAATTATCATGAACATAGTCAAAAGAACTTTGCAAATTATGTAGTAGCTTACGCTTTAGTTCTACTGTTTTAGATATGTTCCTAGAGAAAATTGAGTTGAAAGTTGATAGTAGCAATTATGCGGACTGGGTCCATAAACTGAGGATTGTCCTCATTGCTGCGCAGAAGGACTTTGTCCTTAATGCACCGCTCAGTGAGCTGAACCTCGAGCGTCGGTTGTGGATGTTGTGAACATATGACATACACATTTTGATGACTACATGATAGTTCAGTGGGTAATGCTAAATGGTTTAGAATTGAGGCACCAAAGACGTTTTTTGAAACATCGCAGAACATATGAGATGTTCCAAGGACTGAAATTGGGATTTCAGGATAGTGCCCATGTCAAGAGGTATGAGACCTCTGACAAGTTTCCTAAGCCTGCAAACTAAGGAGAAAAGCTCAATCGTTGAGCATGTGCTCAGATTGTATGAGTACTACAATCGCTTGAATCGAGTGGGAGTTGATCTTCCAGATGAGATAGTGATGGTTCTCCAAAGTCACTTCCACTAAGCTACTAGAGCTTCGTGATGAACTATAACATATCAGGGATAGATATGATGATCCTTGAGCTATTCGCGACACCGCGAAAGTAGAAATCATATAGGAGCATCAATTGTTGATGGTTAGTAAAACCACTAGTTTTAAGAAGGGAAAGGGCAAGGAAGGGATACTTCATGAGACAGCAGATCAGTTGTTGCTCTAGTGAAGAAACCCAAGGTTGAACCAAACCCGAGACTAAGTGCTTATGTAATGAGGGGAACGGTCACTAAAGCAGAACCACCCTAGATACTTGGTAGATGAGAAGGCTTGCAAGGTTGACAAAAGTATGTATTGGACATATATTAAATATGTACTTTACTAGTACTCCTAGTAGCAGCAGGGTATTAGATACCGGTTCAGTTGCTAAGTGTTAGTAACTCGAAATAAAAGGCTACAGAATAAACGGAGACTAGCTGAAGGTGAGATGATGATATGTGTTGGAAGTGTTTCCAAGGTTGATATGATCAAGCATCGCATGCTCCCTCTACCATCGAGATTGGTGTTAAATCTAAATAATTGTTATTTGGTGTTTGCGTTGAGCATAGACATGATTGGATTATGTTTATCGCAATACGGTTATTCATTTAAGGAGAATAATGGGTACTCTGTTTATTTGAATAATACCTTCAATGGTCTTGCACCTAAAATGAATGGTTCATTGAATCTCGATCGTAGTGATACACATGTTCATGCCAAAAGATATAAGATAGTAATGATAGTACCACATACTTGTGGCACTGCCATTTGAGTCATATTGGTATAAAACGCATGAAGAAGCTCCATGTTGATGGATCTTTGGACTCACTCGTTTAGAAAAGATTGAGACATGCGAACCATGTCTATTGGTAGATATGCATGAAGAAACTCCATGCAGATGGATCGTTTGGACTCACTTGATTTTGAATCACTTGAGACATGCAAATCATACCACATGGGCAAGATGACTGAAAGGCCTCGTTTTCAGTAAGATGGAACAAGAAAGCAACTTGTTGGAAGTAATACATTTTGATGTGAGCAGTCCAATGAGTGCTGAGGCACGCAGTGGATAACGTTATGTTCTTACTTCACAGATGATTTGAGTAGATGTTGAGTATATTTACTTGATGAAACACAAGTCTAAATTATTGAAAGGTTTAAGTAATTTCAGAGTGAAGTTGAAGATTGTCGTGACAAGATGATAAAATGTCTATGATATGATCACAGAGATGAATATCTGAGTTACGAGTTTGGCACACAATTAAGACATTGTGGAAATAGTTTCACAACTAATACCGCCTGGACCACCATAGTGTGATGGTGTGTCCGAACATCATAACTGCACCCTATTGGATATGGTGCATACCATGATGTCTCTTATCGAATTACCATTATCGTTTATGGGTTAGGCATTAGAGACAACCGCATTCACTTTAAATAGGGCACCATAGAATTCCGTTGAGATGACACCGTATGAACTATGGTTTAGAGAAACCTAAGCTGTCGTTTCTTAAAAGTTTGGGGCTGCAATGCTTATGTGAAAAAGTTTTAGGCTGATAAGCTCCAACCCAAAGCGGATAAATGCATCTTCATAGAATACCCAAAAAAATAGTTGGGTATACCTTCCATTTCAGATCCAGAATCAAAAGTGATTGTTTCTAGAAACGGGTCCTTTCTCGAGGAAAAGTTTCTCTCGAAAGAATTGAGTGGGAGGATGGTGGAGACTTGATGAGGTTATTTGAACCGCCACTTCAACTAGTGTGTAGCAGGGCACAGGAAGTTGTTCCTGTGGCACCTACACCAATTGAAGTGGAAGCTTATGATAGTGATCATGAAACTTCGTATCAAGTCACTACCAAACCTCATAGGTCGACAAGGATGCATACTACTTCAGAGTGGTACATAATCCTGTCTTGGAAGTCATGTTGCTAGACAACAATGAACCTACGAGCTATGGAGAAGTGATGGTGGGCCCAGATTCCGAAGAATGGCTCGAGGCCATAAAATCCGAGAGGGGATCCATGTATAAAACAAAGTATAGACTTTGAAAGAACTACTTGATGGTCGTAAGGTCGTTGGGTGCAGATGGACTTTAAAAGGAAGACAGACAATGATGGTAACTGTCACCATTAAGAAAGCTCGACTTGTCGTTTCCCGACAAGTTCAAGGAGTTGACTACGATGAGACTTTCTCACTCGTAGCGATGCTAAGAGTCTGTTGGAATTATGTTAGCAGTTACTGCATTATTTATGAAATCTTGCATAAAGGATGTCAAAACATTGTTTCCTTGGCGTTTTTCTTGAGGAAAGGTTGTATGTGATACAACCAGAAGGTTTTGTCAATCCTGAAAGATGCTGACAAGTATGCAAAGCTCCAGCAATCCTTCTAAGGACTGGAGTAAGCATCTCGGAATTGGAATGTACGCTTTGATGAGATGATCAAAGATTTTGGGTTTATACAGTTTATGAGAAACTTGTATTTCCAAAGGAGTGAGTGGGAGCACTACAGAATTTTTGATGAGTATATGTTGTTAACATATTGTTGATCAGAAATGATGTAGAATTTTTGGAAAGCATGCAGGGTTATTTGAAAAGTGTTTTTCAATGGAAAACCTGGATTAAGCTACTTGAACATTGAGCATCAAGATCTATAAGGATAAGATCAAAAACGCTTAATGGTACTTTCAAATAAATACATACCGTGACAAGATTTTGAAGGAGTTCAAAATAGATCAACAAAGAAGGAGTTCTTGGCTGTGTTACAAGGTGTGAGTATTGGGTAAGACTCAAGACCTAACCACGGGAGAAGAGAGAGAAAGGACGAAGGTCGTCCCCTATGTTTTAGACGTAGGCTCGACAGTATGCTATGTTGTGTACCGCACCCGAAGTGTGCCAAGCCATGAGTCAGTCAAGGGGTACAAGTGTGATCTAGGAATGGATCACAGGACAACGGTCAAGGTTATCCTTAGTAACTAGTGGACTAAGGAATTTTCTCGATTATGGAGGTGGTAAAAGAGTTCGTCGTAAAGGGTTACGCCGATGCAATTTTCGACACTAATCTGGATGATACTGAGTAGTAGACCGGATTCATATAGTAGAACAGTTATTTGGAATAGCTCCAAATATAGCGTGATAGCTGCATCTACAAAATGACATAGAGATTTGTAAAGCACACACGGATCTGAAAGGTTCAGACCCGCTGACTATAACATCTCTCACAAGCATAACATGATCAAACCCAGAACTCATTGAGTGTTAATCACATGGTAATGTGAACGAGATTATTGACTCTAGTAAACTCTTTGGGTGTTAGTCACATGGGGATGTGACCCTGAGTGTTAATCACATAGTGATGTGAACTAGATTATTGACTCTAGTGCAAGTGGGAGACTGTTGGAAATATGCCCTAGAGGCAATAATAAATTAGTTATTATTATATTTCCTTGTTCATGATAATCGTTTATTATCCATGCTAGAATTGTATTGATAGGAAACTCAGATACATGTGTGGATACATAGACAACACCATGTCCCTAGTAAGCCTCTAGTTGACTAGCTCGTTGATCAATAGATGGTTACGGTTTCCTGACCATGGACATTGGATGTCGTTGATAACGGGATCACATCATTAGGAGAATGATGTGATGGACAAGACCCAATCCTAAGCCTAGCACAAGATCGTGTAGTTCGTATGCTAAAGCTTTTCTAATGTCAAGTATCATTTCCTTAGACCATGAGATTGTGCAACTCCCGGATACCGTAGGAATGCTTTGGGTGTGCCAAACGCCACAACATAACTGGGTGGCTATAAAGGTGCACTACGGGTATCTTCGAAAGTGTCTGTTGGGTTGGCACGAATCGAGACTGGGATTTGTCACTCCGTGTAAACGGAGAGGTATCTATGGGCCCACTCGGTAGGACATCATCATAATGTGCACAATGTGACCAAGGAGTTGACCACGGGAGATGATGTGTTACGGAACGAGTAAAGAGACTTGTCGGTAACGAGATTGAACAAGGTATCGGGATACCGACGATCGAATCTCGGGCAAGTATCGTACCGATAGACAAAGGGAATTGAATACGGGATTGATTGAATCCTCGACATCGTGGTTCATCCGATGAGATCATCGTGGAGCATGTGGGAGCCAACATGGGTATCCAGATCCCGATGTTGGTTATTGACCGGAGAGTTGTCTCGGTCATGTCTACATGTCTCCCGAACCCGTAGGGTCTACACACTTAAGGTTCGGTGACGCTAGAGTTCTAGAGATATTAGTATGCGGTTAACCAAAAGTTGTTCGGAGTCCCGGATGAGATCCCGGACGTCACGAGGAGTTCCGGAATGGTCCGGAGGTAAAGATTTATATATAGGAACTCCAGTTTCGGTCACCGAGAGAGTTTCGGGAGTCATCGGTATTGTACCGGGACCACCGGAAGGGTCCCGGGGGTCCATCGGGTGGGGCCACCTATCTCGGAGAGCCCCATGGGCTGAAGGAGCGTCGGAACCAGCCCCTGGTTGGCTGGTGCGCCCCCTCTTGGGCCTCCCATGCGCCTAGGGTTGGAAACCCTAAGGGGTGGGGGCGCCTCCACTTGGCTTGGAGGCCAAGCCACCCCTAGGGCTGCCGCCCCCTCCCTAGATGGGATCTACAAGGGGTCGGCGCCCCCCTAGGCCCCTATATATAGTGGAGGGGAGGGAGGGTAGCCGCACCTGAAGCCCTGGCGCCTCCCTCCCTCCCGTGACACCTCTTCCTCCCCGCTTGTGCTTGGAGAAGCCCTGCCGGGACCGCGCTACTTCCACCACCACGCCATCGTGCTGCTGGATCTCCATAAACTTCTCCTCCCCTTGCTGGATCAAGAAGGAGGAGACGTCTCTGCTCCGTACGTGTGTTGAACGCAGAGGTGCCATCCGTTCGGCGCTAGGATCATCGGTGATTTGGATCACGACAAGTACGACTCCATCAACCCCGTTCTCTTGAACGCTTCCGCTTAGTGATCTACAAGGGTATGTAGATGCACTCTCCTCTCTCTCGTTGCTATTCTCTCCATAGATTGATCTTGGTGACACGTAGGAAAAATTTTGAATTTCTGCTACGATCCCCAACAGCCCCCCGGTAGGCAGCGCCTCTCAGTACCAGCCCGGCGGAGCCCAGTCCCGGACATGGCCCATCTGGTCAAGAAGGTGTCCTCCGCCGAGTCGATGGCGAGGATGCGGGATATGCATCGTCGACGTCGATGCGGGAATAATTGCTTTAACTAAAAAAATAACAACAAATGTGACATGTTCAACTAGTTCTCACTAAAAATAAACTTACTATAAATAAAAATAAACTAGTACCTAATTGGTACCTAGTTCTTACTAACTAATTAGTACCATGTCACAATTTGAATACTTCATGTCACATAGCTATTGACTAATACACTTAAGCAATATGTCGCTATTAATCGTATCCGTTCCAAATCAAGAAAACATCCTAGCCGCATTCGTATTCCTTTTGTAAATATGAAAACGGAAGTGGTAAGAGCACTATCTGATTCGTTTCCACCCCTAGATGAACCCTAACTAATTTGATGCAATTAAAATTTGAAGAACCCTAGGCAGAGGTAGGGGAGGGGAGGTGCAGGCGTGCTCACCTCGGGTGTCTATGGCGAGGGAGGGGCAGGCGGCGCCGAGGTCGGGGTCGGGGCTCGGGCGCACGGCGGAGGGCGGTGTCGAGGTCGGGGTCGGGGGCGGCGTCGAGGTCGGGATCGGGGGCGGCGTCGAATCCGGGGTCGGGGGCGGCGTCGCGGGTGTGTGGAGAGCGACGGGAGAGTGCGCGGCGGCGAAAGCGAAGGAGTTGGGATTTGGGGGAAGTGACCGTGGGGAAGAACGAACCACGCGGTTAAGTCAAAAGTAGCAGTAGCGCGTTCCAGAAAGTGTGTTGCTGCTAAGTTAGCTATAGCACGTTCTCGAATATGCGCTACACCTATTCCTTTTTCTTTTTCCTCTTTTTCATTTATTTTTCTTTACATTTTATTTTTTTCCTTTTTCTTCTTTTTATTTCTTTCATTTTCATTTACTTTTCTATTTGCTTTCCATTTAATTTTATTTCCTTTAGCAGTAGCGCCTTTCTGCGTAAACACGCTAGTACAAAGCAAGTAGCGGTAGCGCTGTTCGCGGTAGATCGCTACTACTATGTGTAGCCTATCGGCTTAGCAGTGGGAATTTTAGTAGTAGCACTTTTATTTTCAGGCGCACTACTGCTACAATTGTATCTGTAGCGCGGTTTACGCTTACGCGCTACTGCTACTTGGCACTGGTGTGCTTTTTTAACACAAGCTACTGCTAAAGTTCTGTATATAAGGTTTTGCCTAGTAGTGCTAGTCCGTGTACGGGTGATGCACGCTAATATTAGTCAATATATTTTTGTGTTGCACTCTAATATTTGACAAGGGTTTATTTGTTAAAGATCATGTAATATATTAGTTGCATTGCACATTAATCATGTATGTACAATGCATGTTAATATTATGCTATATATTAATTGTATTGCATACTAATATTAGAGAAGATCTTAATTACATTTTGATATTAGGTAGGATATAATTAATTAGCTAGCTCTAGCATAGATACTGGGTATGCTATTAATTTGGAAAGGATTGTGTGAGGAAGGTAATGGCTATGTGAGTAGGACTTGTGTCGGCTATGCCGAACATTGAATATAAGCTCTTAGATTGGATGATAGACCACTGAATCAATATCAACTCTTATATTTAATTAAGTGGATTATATCGTACGATATGGATTGTTCTGGTACACTATTTTGGTGGCTTTAGAAGAATTACAACTCACGCTTTTATAAGTAAGTAGAGATATATATTTGAATTTCTCATGACAAGATATCCATAACAAGGAATATCTTGGGCACAATTTAATTTGAATTTAATTTTTCAATCATGTTTCGAACTAATTTAAGTAACTTTCAATATAGGCACAAAATCATTTTATGTTTCAACTAAAATGTCTTCAAAATAAATTTCAATGGCATATTCTGATCCAAATATGTTCAATGATTTTAATGGTTTTTGTTTGAATTATTTGAATGTGATATTATATTATAACTTAAAAATCATAAAAATATCAACTATTCCAGTAATATCATAATCCATTTAAAAAACACTTTGAAAATATTTTTACATAGATTTTAATTACGCTGCCATATCTAAATTAGATTAAATTGCTGTGGTATATTTCAAAAAAGTTCTTTTCCTTCGAGTTTTCTGAAATATACAAAGAAGTTTTATTTTTTTATGAAACAATAAAAATCTCATAATTACTTGTTCTTTCAAGCATACTT
The DNA here is from genome assembly GCF_018294505.1 of Triticum aestivum. NCBI lineage: Eukaryota > Viridiplantae > Streptophyta > Magnoliopsida > Poales > Poaceae > Triticum > Triticum aestivum. The sequence continues at coordinate 549,323,043 of NC_057794.1, forward strand.
AAATAAGTTATAGAAATATTTTACAAAGATTTCATACTAATTTCAAATATTTCAGTGAGTCACATTTCAATTAATTTTAGAAATACCCACCACGATTTCATAAAATTATTCGAGTGTATTGAAATTTTATTTGAATAATATTTGTAAGAGAAACAATTTTTGGCAATTGTGAAACCAAAGAGATTTTGTGAAGTTTATTTGAAATGTACGATGAATGTTTCAAAACAAATGAAATGTGAATGATACAACTAAAATTCTTGTGAAAGCTCTATTGGATGTTTCTGAAATGAATTTAAATAGGTATAAAATACTTGAAACATGTTTGAATTTTAGAAACCGATATGAACGGTCATTAAAATTTGTTTAGAACAAAATTGAAATTTCATTTGAATAATGTTTGAAATTGGAAATTGGAAATTAGGCAAACGGTCTTTGAAATTTAAGAAAACAACAAAGAAAATTATATTGCGGAATTTGAAGGTTTTTGAAATATTTGAAGTCTATGAATCGTTGGACGTCTCTGATTTTTATTTAATTTAAAGTTTTGTAGTCTTTGAATTATTATGGATTTGTGCAAACGGATATTTTGAATTAATAGATTTTCCATATTTGTAAAATTTTCAATATAATATCCAAAAAGGAGAAATGAAAATACTTAGTTTCAGTTTTTCCTGAAAGTAACCATAGAAACAGTTAACTTAAAAAGTATTAATACACCTTATATTTTGAGTGGAGGGAATACATACTAATCTTGTGTGTTAGGTGGGGGGGGGGGGGGGGGGTGTTGTACGTGAGTTGGTAGTAGTTTTTTGGCTGAAGACACTTCGGTACCAAGAGACTCTACTAAAGTTGCTTTTATACTCCGCTCCAACTCGCGTGTCAACTATCCTACATGTACAGATGATCGTTATGAAATTAATTTTACTTTTTTTAGGGAAAATTAATTTTACTTGTCGAGTGTCAGTTTTTGGTTAGACATCAGTTGGTAAAGTGGGGCCCACCTTGAAGTTGTGAGGTGTGGGGGGAGGTTTAGTATGTGGGAGGAGGTACATAAGATTTCGGTATGATTAACCCATAGGTTTAAGATATGGGCCGGCCATAAGTTTTGTACTGCGGTATAGTGGGGCCGCCCAGCATTTGCGCTCGTGTCCATATGCTAGAAAAAACAAAGCATCAAGAAAAAAAATGCAAGAACTGGGATTCAAACACAGGTGCCACCACGAGGGACTTGCGCACCTTGATGACTTTGCTGTGTTTATTCCGAAAACAGACTATATGACAATTGTTTCCGTCCCAGTACAAATATTTTTTTAAAAGAAAACACAAATTTGGAAAATAATCCACATTTTTCCAAAGTTCATCAAATTTGTAAAACAATTCACGGATTTTCAAAGAAAATGTTCACAAATATCAAAAAATTACATCGAGTTTGAAAAAAAGTTCATCGATCTGAAAAAATTTCATCAATTTTGGGAAAAGTTCATCAAATTTGAAAAAAAATTCATCAATTTTGAAAAAAGTTCATCAATTTTGGAAAAGTTCAACGTATTTAAAAAAGTAATCGAGTTTGGAAAAAAGTTCATCAAATGTGAAAAAAAGTTCATTGATTTTTTAAAAAATTCATCCTATTTGAAAAAAGTTTATCGATTTTGAAATAAGTTCATCAAATTTGAAAAACTGTTCATCACTTTTGCAAAAAATTCATCGTCTTTGAAAAAAGTTCACACATTTAAGGAAAAGGAAAAAAATGAAAAAAGAAAGCGAACAAGAAAACAACATGTTTTTTTCATTTTATAAAGAATACCAAAAAGTATTCTAGCACATCTAGTCATCTGATCCAATTGGTTGGTGTGCCTCCTACTTAAACGAGTCACGGTTCGACTCTAGCGGACGCACTCTTTTTTGGTTTTGAAAAACAGGAAAGCACAATAGTATAAGGAAGTGGGATGGGTCGGCCCGCAGTGTACAGGGGTGTGTGCACCCTGTACGAAATGGCCTATATTCGGCGCTTAAGGTGTCGATTAGGATTTGGCCCATTGAGAGGTCCTCTTCGGCGCCCTCACCACCGCTTAGGGTAGAGGGCGCCCGAAGGTGCGCTATAGTGGCCCGGCCGAGCATTGCTCGTTTCCATATGCTAAAAAAACAAAGCATCAAAAAAATATGCAAGAAACTGGGATTCGAACCCACATGCCACCAGCCCACCACAAGGGACTTGTGCACAGTACAACTGCACCTAGATGACTTTGGTGTGCTTATTCTGAAAACAGACTATATGACAATTGTTTCTGTCCCAATACAAATCTTTTTTAAAAGAAGACGCAAATTTGGAAAATAATCCATATTTTTTAAAGTTTGTCAATTTTGTAAAACAATTCATGGATTTTAAAAGAAATGTTCACAAAAATAAAAAAAATCATCGAGTTTGAAAAAATATTCATCGATCTGAAAAAAAGTTCATCCATTTTGAAAAAGTTCATCGAACGTGAAAAAGTTCATCAGGTTTGAAAAGGTTCATCGAGTTTGAAAAAACTTTTATTGATTTGGAAAAAGTTCATCAATTTTAAAAAAAGTTCATGAAATTTGGAAAAAAACATTGATTTTGAAAAAAAAATCACGCTATTTGAAAAAAGTTTATCGAATTTGAATAACTGTTCATTACTTTTGCGAAAACTTCGTCGTCTTTGAAAAAACTTCACACATTTAAGGAAAAAGGAAAAAGGAAAGCAAACAGGAAAACAACGCTTTTTTCCATTTTATAAATAATGCCAAAAAGTATTATAGCACATCTGGTCATCTGATCCAATTGGTTGGTGCGCCTCCTACTTAAACGAAATGTTCATGGTTCTGAGTCTAGCGGACGCACTATTTTTTGGTTTTTAAAAACAGGAAAACACAATAGTAGAAGGAAATAGGATGGGCTGGTCCACAGTGTACAGTGGTTTTTAAACAAAACGATCACGATTCGAGTCTAGCGGCCACACGATGAGATTTGTACCGCTCAACAGAACCATCATCAGTCTAACCTTGTAGATCCACTCATAAGCAATGAGACGAGCACGGGGAAGAAAGGAAATGAGATCCAACGTGCCAGTGCGCTCAAGAGCAACAATCTCCTATGCCATGGCATGTTCTTGATTTACTTGAAACACATCATAGATATCTTGTTTTGCATCCAAGAATAAGTATACATGCTGCATACTATGCTGCACTATGCCACTGGCCTCATCATCAACCAAAACAAGCATCTGCACAACATTTTCCATGGTGTGCCTTTTCCTACTATCTTCTACGCATGAAACAGACAACTCGACCATCATTCTTGCTTGCAAGTTATCGAATTGCCTGTTCAATCTGGAGTCGACCCTTCGAAGGACCATTTCCAGTTCCTCGTCAGCGTTGGGCGCCCCCTTGAGTAGTTCTAGGAGAACCACTTCTGTAGAAGTGCATGCTCTAGCCAATGCAACCAAAAAATCGATCTGATGGAAGAGACTAGGCAGCACATTAAACGTCAACACTCACCCTCTCGTGTGGCTCCCTCAGGCCTAAACATGGACCGGGAGTGGGCTGCAATTTAATTGCGCCGGCCGGTCTTGAACTCAAGACATCTTGGTTCTGATATCATATAGAAGTGCATGCTTTAGCCAATGCAACCAAAAGACCGATCTGATGGAAGAGATTAGGCAGCACATTATACGTCAACAACTCCGAAGCTGTAGACATCAACCTTTGCTGTTATTAGGAGTCCAGAAACCCACTCATGAGCTATATAACCTCTAGTTACATGGATCCGCGTACATTTTTAAATGACCCACCTCTGTTCAGAAGTTTTGCAAGGCCAAAGCTGGTGATATTTGGCCCAATTTATGATCCAACAGTATGTTCTCAGGCTACAGGTTACAGTGGATAACCCACTCCAAGCATTCGTGATGAAGATAGGCCAATCCTTTTGCCACTCTAGAGCAGTCTTAAATCTTTCGTTCCATTCATGTAATATCTGTGAGTCTCTGCTAAACAGTGCTTTATCCAACGATCCATTCTCAACATACTCCAAAACCAGTATCCTGTGTGGTCCATCAGAACAGAATCCCCAAACCATCACCAGATTCATATTAATCTTTCCAATCACACTCAGTTCATGCTGGAATTCTTCTTCACCTTAGTTTATCTCTGCCAACCTTTTCACAGCTACTGTCAGACTACTGTCTTGTCTTTTGAGATACCCTTGCATACGAGACCAGATGCTCCCCTCCCAGTCTGATGCTTGATCTTTCGAGTAGCTCTCTGCAACTCATTGTAAGTGTATCTGCGGAAATGGTTAGTTATCATTTCAGAGCCAACCTTGAGTGGTAACTTGTTTGTATTCAGTCAACAGTTCAACTATGCTGTGAAGTCTCTGTCGCTCAAGGTCCAGCGCTGTAGAATCGTCCCTTGTTTCAGGCTTTCATCTGGTTGATGTAAACTCCTGAAAGAATACATGAAAAATCTAAACGTGGAACATTCAGACATGAAAATAACAGTTTTTGGCTCATGCATTATGATATATATGTTTCAAACTGAACACACAGTTTTCTATCCATTTTATTTTCCGAGGAATAATTAGCATCAGACTTGACAGGGGAGACTTTGCGAATGCATCTCCAGTCGACGGCTAGTATGATTACTAGTGGTCTAAATTCTGGAACTGCAGAAACAAGCTTTCCAGTCACAATGCTACTCCTCTGGTACATGGAACAAGACGGGCTTTGCTAGCTCCTGATTTATTTCATGTATTCAAGTGTCACCAAAGGATAATAAGCTAAGTTCCAGTAGCTTATTCTTAAATTGTTCAAAACTTATCTTCAATAGTTACTGTAGAATATAAAAGCTTATGAGTTATAATGAACTAGTAAAATATACTTCAACCTGTATATCCAAAAAGAAACTGATATGGAACTGTCGGTCGATATAGCTCTACCATATCAGGTATTATCCGGAGGTATTGTAGGATACACGGTAGAAATTGAAAATAATATATTGTGAAGCACATGGTAGCACTGCCCTGGATCAATACATTAACTAGGATGGTAAGATATGACATCAGTTGCGAACTAGTGGGACTGAAAAAAAATCAGGCACTTGGTCCTCCCTCTAAACTGAAGTGACTCCTGAGTTAATCAAAGCATCCTGCAAGCTTGTTTCTAGTCTATGGCTGCAACATGTTTTATTGTCAATGTTAACTAACAAAATGGAGTAATTGTTAAGATGTATGCTTAGGATCGATCTCAACCCCTCTAGCTGGTTGCACATTGAAATGCATATACCGGCCTGCCAAGTTTTTTCTTTTGCACAAACTGGCATGTTTCACTGATAAGTTTTTTAGTCAGAGGACTTACATGGTTAGATTTTTAATTGCCAGTTTGCTTGGTCATCCACTAATCCGTTCATCCGTTCGCCGTGAGGAAGTACGAAGATAACGCGGCATATTTAGCAGTGCATGAGATCTGCCTTTAGCAGTGAGCTGTTCTTCTCAGAAGTCAAACGCCGGAGGCAGGGCCATCTGCAGCAACAATTCTTCATGTTTGCAAGTATCTTGAAGCTTATTACCAGGTGCTTCTCAAAACCTCGGTGTACGGTAGTACTTCGATTGTATAAACATTTGGTGTAAATTCCACTTTTTATTGTCCAGCTGTTGCAAAGTGTCAACAATTATATGATTTAAGATTTTGTTTTATCTTACCCTATATCTGTGTTTTACTCTACTGTTTACCCATTTAGCGTCCCTAGCCTGATAAGACGACCCCACATTGACATCCATGTGGTGGCTGACTCGGACACCACATAAATACCATGTCACAAAAGATAAGAAAATAACTTTATGAATTCTCGTAAATCTTTAAAATAATCATAGTCCACTCAGTTTACTCAGAGTTAACTGATACTTGTTCATAAACAGCTATCAGAATTATATTATAAATTATGATCCGAACATTTTTTCTTAAAGTTGAGTCCTGAATTTCAGTCTAAACAACTTCCAACTCAATTTGAAGAATTTTTTTTTCCTGTGTGGAACAAATGTCATTTAGTTGGAGTTAACACCGGTGAGATTATTTTTAGCAAGATCTAAGATTATTTCTATAATTATTGCCCAACATTTTTGTGAAGTGGCATCTGCACGGCGTCTCAGTCAGCAGCCGCATTTGTCGAAAAGGTATTTGTTGCAGTAAATTCCGTATATGCCACTGAAATTTTACCCGGATGCTCATATGCCACTTAACATTTTCCTCCCCCAAATCTGCCGCTGAAATTTTGCGTCGCTTACACATATACCCCTACCGTCAGTTGACCCGTGGTTAAGCGGGCTTTCTTTTTTGACACCTAAAGTCCTTGAGCGAGTTGATTCCCCGTGGAGTAGCTCTAGTTGTTTTGTTGACAAACTAGCATTCTTAATCCTCTTGAGCTCCGTGTACCCACATGTTTTAAGTTGAGGTTGGACCTTTTCGTCCTTGGAAATGGCCTTTCCAAATAATTTAAAAATAGGTATCCCCATCATCAAGGACCCACACCCCTAAAGGAGTCATGGCACAGTAATTCTTCAGTGCACCATCATGCCTCAACATAAAAAAAACATACAAAGATGGAAGACCAAGAGCTCTTCGTTTGAGGCCTTTTCCATTTCGCATAGAGCGAAAACACAACCGAGATGCCAACAACACTCCAGAACAGATCGATACATGTGCAATCCTCGCCATTGCAGGACTTGGGAGCACCACGCCACACTCTGAACGAACCTCGAAACCCAGAGTAACCGTCAGAAAAGAACTAGACTAACCACGCACCCTGCCTATGTATGTACACCAGAGAGTTAATCTGCCAAGCCTGTACACATCCTAACGAACAACAATGAACAATGGAAGAAAGGCGACGGAACAGACAATGAACAAGAACACCTAGGTAATGGCCAGACAGAAGAACAGAACAGATACATGAGGCAGAGTCGCAGGGGGTCGACCGATCGATGAACCGATCAGTCATGGCGGCAGAGCAGCACGACGACGCATCGCCAGATGATGCTCAGCCTCCCTCCTCCTCTTCTCTTTCTTCTTCCTCCTCCTCCTCCTCCTCCCTTTTCCTTGCCCTTCTTTTTCTCTTGGTTCCTCACATCGTTCATCCGGGCTGAAGATGGGGGCGGGAGCGCCAGGTGGGCGGGAAACGGAACCTCTCTGCTGCAATGGATCTGGCTGCGCTTTTGGCTGTGCTTTGTGTGGACCACAAGCCGGGGTTTTATACTAGGGGGATGAACAGGTGGCACAGAGGCATAGGCTCTCACATAGTAGTCCTCGCATAGTATATTTGCCTATTTATGCATATATCATTCATAATACTTCGGTTCTGACTTCTGAGCACGCACAAAGCTTCATCAGTGTTCAGATAATTGTTCCCAGTCCTTTGGAATGAATTGCAAAAAATCACCACATTTTAAGTTCACATTCGGATTTGCCATCACATTTCTTGGGCGCCCCAAAAATCTACTCCCTCCGTCCGGAAATACTTGTCATCAAAATGGAGAAAAGGGGATGTATCTAGATGTATTTTAGTTCTAGATACATCTCTTTTTATCCATTTTGATGACAAGTATTTTTGGACGGAGGGAGTATCAGTTTTCTTGTCAATTTTTTTAATAAACACTAATGATCAATTTAGGACGATTTAATCCAATTTCTGACAGAAATGGCCCACCTGTAAGCACTGACATGGCACTAAAAGTCAAAGAAAATTGTGTTGACTCTAAAATTAGACAGAGGGCCCACTCGTCAGGAACCCCTCCATCCTCCCGATCACACGAGCTCCACCTCTCTGGAGCCGCCCGTGTGTCCTCGACCAGATGGCCGGCGCCGCCCAGCCACCTCTCCTCCCGTGCCCCGCCCCTCCACCATCCACCATGGCTTCTCCCTTCCGGCGCCGGCCAGATCCACCGCCCCGCGTCCCATCCGCACAACCACATAACGGATCCCGCGATGCAGCCCCTCCCCTACCCCGACGAGGTTTGTCCTCCTCCTCCCTGGCGTGCGGCGATCTGGTCCCTAGCTCCGAGCTCTTCGGCATGCGGCGGCGCTGCGTTTCCTGATCGGGGCTTGGGTGCCCGCCAAGGAGCAACCACCCATGCTGCGGCCGCCGAGCTCCTGGCCTGGGCCGCCGCGACCAGAGAAGGCATCTTGTGGCTGCCCTGCTCGCCCTTGGCCGCTGGCGTGGCCACTGAAGTTGGCTTCCCGAGCCCCTCTATCCACGCCTATCTCCCCTCTGGCGGTGATAGTGCTCACGGGCACAACAACCTCCCTACAAGGGGTGCATTGTAATCTAATTTTGTTTCTAGGGTGATTTTTGCAATTTTTCAGGGACCCTTTTGTTAGTTCAGCTGATGACTGGTGGGCCCCATGTCTAACTTGACGATCAACAAACGGTGTTGACTGTTTTATGCCACGTCAACGTTTACAAGCGGGCCCTTTCTGTCAGAAATTGGATTAAATCGTCGCAAATTGATTATTAGTGTTTATTGGGAAAATTGGCAAGGAAACTAGTAAATTTTTGGGGCGCCCAAGGAATATAATGGCAAATCTGGATGTGAACTTAAAATGTGATGGTTTTTTGCAATTCACTCAGTCCTTTGCGTGCTTGTAAATTTCCTAATGGTTCCGAGTCACTCCTGTGTTTGAAAATTTTGTTCACAAATATGATTTTGATTGCTGATCATTTCCCTCTCACAAAGTAGTATGTCTGAAATTCACAAATTTCATACTAGTAATATTCTTCGAGTCCTTCGCGTGCTTACAATTTTTCAAAGATAAATAGCTTTGCGTAAAAAAATGCGTGGTGCTTGCAACTTCTTTTTTTGTGGTGCTTGCAACTTCGATTCTTTAGATTGTTCATGGTAAAAAATATGTTATTTTAGACGGAAGAGTGAGATAGAAACATGAACATTCTTACGTGCATTCTCTAGATTTTTTAATGCTGTCAGTACTATTTTTTATATTTTTTTGTTCAACCTAGCTAAAAACATTTGCTCCCGCATGGCATTTCGCCTCTCCGGAGGAATAGCTATTAGTATTATCAAATGGCCTTGATCTCACCCCATCTTTTCTGGTTTTTCTTTTGCGGGGTTGATATTACCCCGTTACTTCCTAATGGCGATCAAATGACCATATGATGTGGTAGTATAAGAGCATATTCAAAGCAGATCCTCAAATAACCTGCAATTGTTTGGACCGCGCGGTTCAGACGTGTTGTGCCATCCAACACGGGTCTGTATCGATCCGCCGAACGGTCCGGACGCATTTTTTTCTCGTAAACCGGAGACAAACTAAGAGGAACTTTGTTGGTTTTTTTTAGAAAAGGAGGATGACCCCCGGCCTCTGCATCTGGGAGATGCATGCGGCCACTTTATTGATTATTCTCATTGACCTTACAAAGTATTACAACAATATACCTGAATCCGCCATCTTGGCAACATATGCCACTACTCCTATCCATATGATGAAGGGATGCTAGCTGGGCCAAATACCCAGACCACTCATCTAAACCTACCATCAAAAGCCGGGAGCCCCAGCCGAGCCACATACCTGGTCTGGGGCACAAACCGGTCTGACGCACTCACATGTGTCGTCGCCGCCATCTTCCACAGGTCCATCTTCAGAGCAGATATTGAGCCTTCTACCTTGTTAGGCCACTCTGCCATCGACGCCACCATGACGCCAGACAGACACCTCCTCCTGCGCGAGTCCATCTACACGCATCGGGCGCCGAGTCTCCGCTGCGCCACGCCGCCGAGATCCGCCGTCTTCGACGCGGAGGAGGAAACACCGCTCCACCTCTGAGCGCATCGTCGGCCACCTGCCGCGATGTTGTGCAAGTCCAGCTCTGGGAAAGCACGCAGGGAATCACGATCTTCAAGACGACGCCCTCAGGAGGGGAAGCGATGCCATGCCATCGTCTGGTCCTGCACCGTAGGTCCTGGGCTTTCACCCGAAGAAAGTGACCCGAGAGCGGAGGAGGTCGGAGAACTCCACAACCGCCCAGGAGGAGAGCGACATCCGCAGACACCGCGCCGTCGGCTTTCGCCCGGAGCAACCCTACCTCCGCACCCTCACGCTGCCGGACGAGGATGGGGGAACCCCAGCGCCGCCAGCATGCAAACCCACTGGCCCAAGCACCTCATGCGCGGCGGCGGCGCCATCACCACGCACGACCACCAACCTCGCCGCCGGCCGAAGGCAACGGGCCAGATCGGCCGAGCCCGCCACGGCCAGATCTGAAACCTCGGGACGCCGTCGCATCGAGGCAGCCACGAGCAGCCGGCAGCCCATCACCTGCGAGAGGTCGAGGACGCCGCGCCGAGCAGCCGCCACGCCGGCCGGAGACGCCGAGGATGAGACTCCCACAACCACGGGCTCACACCGGCGACCTCGGCTGCCGAGCGAGCGGAGATCCCCGCCGCCACCGTCCTCCGACGCGGGCTTCGCCCGGCGGACTCATCCGGCGGCGGCGGGAGGGGGGGCGTGATGTAGAGGGGGGTGGCGACGGCGTTCCTAGGGTTCCCCCGAGCCGCCCTAGGGACGACGCGGGGGCGAGGCGTCTTTTTCTCTAACCAGTAAGTCGTATCAGTTAGTTCAGAGGAACTTTGTTGGTGCTCAGACAACAACCACGTTCGCGTCTGACTAACCTTACCCACCAAAAAAAACCTTCGATGCCCGCGTGCGCCTCTTGAAATAGTCGGCGCCACTCAGAGCACCAGTGCCACATTCGTGTCCGGCTAGAGCAGACGGGACCTCTCACTGGTGCCAGTATTGAAACGGCGCGCCGGCCGCTAGAGCGTTGCCTGCGTCGCTTCTCGGTGTAGGCGACTGCTCCACGTTTAAACGACACCTTGCCGGTCCGCCGCCCCTACATTAATGATATGGGGTTTCGAGGAACCTACTCCGGCGCCCCCCGTTCGTCCGTCTGCTGCCCACCATCAAAAGCACCATGGCGGCCCATTGCCTTCCCACCTGCTATATAAACTCTAGCTCCGGCCATAGCCGCACTCATTCTCCTCTAGTCCCTTACTCCTCTCTGCACCATACCCGTCGTGGCCTCCTCGCGCTCGAAAGCCCTCTGGGACACCCTCTCCTCAGAGCAGAAGAAGGAGATGGCCGCCATTGCTGTCGGCTGGCAGGCTGGCTAGTAGATGGAGGCCGACGACGCCCCAATGGAGGACGAGGCGGCGCTACCCTCCTCGTCGGTGCATGCGGGCATCGAGACCCTTGTGCATTACACGGAAATGCCGCGGGAGGAGGAGGAGGCCAAGTTCTGGCAAGCATAGACTGACCAGGCCTACAACCTCCGCCTCCTCGAGGAGCACCGGCGCGCGGAGGAGCTGCTCGTCGCGGCACATCCATGATCCATCGCGTCAGACGTGGACATGCCCGAACAAGAGGCGTTGCTCGAGTCCTAACGCTCCGCCCGCAGATCCACCGCAACCACTGGCGGTACCGCCGACGTCAAGCAGAGTTAGAAGCCGCCTACAGGGAGTTCGATGAGGTGGCGGGTGAGGTGTGGGGAAAGAGAGATAACAAGGAGGACATCGCCAGCTCCGCCCCGGTCGTGCCCCGCCACCATGAGTACGAAGTCGGCACGTCCACGGGCGGCGGGCGGCGGTGAGGAAGAGTATTGCATGGTAGGTCGACGCCGCTCGGGTCCCAAGAAGGCCACCGCTCCTCCCCTCCCATTGAAGCCAAGTTTGGTGGGCTGAACATCGTCGGCCGATTAGCCGCTTGGCGACGATGTGAAGGCGGACAACTTCACTTCTCGGGGCTCCAGAGGTGGAGGTTATGGAGGCGGAGCTGGAGAGCACTGAGGTGGAACTGGAGAAGACGAAGCTTCAGTTCTCGTGGCTCATGACCGGGCATGGGTCGGTGATCATTTAATTTAAGTTTAGAGTAGGGTTTAGTCCGTTTTATATGAAAATTGTAATGAATTTCTTATGGTTTATATGAAAATGTTCAAAATGTAATGAATTTCGTCCAATTTTAGTGAAACCCGCCGTGTTTGTACGAATTTCGTCTGGTTAGTTCAAACAGTGATCGAAATATATGCAGGCAGCGTTGGATGGCCGCCTCCGGCATGAGTGTCCGCGGACTGTTCCCCCCTGTCCGTGTACGGATGCCGGAGCAAATTTGCGGATCGACATTGGAGATGCCCTAATGTAGTAAGGGCTCCAACGTCATCTTCCTCACCTGCTTGGCATTGACGGTTTTTCCGGAATCGGCAATGACTGCTCACTTGCTTTATCCAATCAATTTGAACCAACAATGCATCAATGTGAATGGCTTGCCCTTGGTCTTGCCGTACAAGGCAGAGGCCTGGTTTGGCTAGCAAAGCAAGAGAACGAATGATCAACAAGTTGCAATATAGAGCCAATCAATCCAATTACCAACACATAGAGCAACACACAACGAAACTTACAAGCTTGAGGAGTGGCGGGCCACTTAGCCACTAGTTTGTTTTTCATATGCGCTGCAATACTTATTGCCTTGTATTGAATGGTGTCCACAATGGCCTAGCAACTTCGCCACTCTGCCCAAAAGCTTTGTCCTTTTGCTCCGTACCTTGAAACAGATGAACACTCGTGACCAACCATACCTCACATAATAATTCATCTTCTTTGTTCGAGTACGATGAATCTCTTCTTCTTTGTGTCCGCATTGGGCAAGTCCGATTCCGGCTACCGGGCCATTGGTGTATCTTGTTACGGCAACGACGAGTGGTCCTATTCGACTTCTCGATCCTCGTGGCCTCCGCCGTTGTGGATAATGTTCATCATCACCTCGTTGGTGGCCTACGTCGAGATTGAGGGAGGCATTCCACCAAACAGTGACCAGGCACCGCTGGACGAGGGCTCCTCAGACGAAAATCGTGACTTGACAAGCGTTGGCGACTCCATGAACATGTAAACAGTGTTGAGGTCTGCGGTGTATGGTGGAAGGTGGCCAGAGGCAGACGAGTGTTGCAACGATTGCGTCCTCAGTTGACCATTTAGATGTCCAGCGTAGTAGTACAACAGCTTGTACTTGGGGGAGGGTTGTGGTTGCCCAGGCGTCGCCGACACTGCGGTCGACTGTGAAGGAGGAGCTATGGCCTAAGTGGCTGCAGCCACGCCCGCGATCTTCTTGCTAGCCCTCTCCCTCAAGCGCCACCCTTGCCATTCCGTGGACTGGACCAAAGGGGTGGGCTTGTCTGGGTCCGGCAGGATGATGAACATTGTGAAGGGCCATCGAATCCGCGGACAGCGGTGGCGGATGACGGAACGGACGGGGCAGAGGCAATCAGGGCGAAGAGGGGGTTTTGGTGCGGTCAGAGTGGTAGAACAATGAATATGTGCGGAGTCCAGGTGGGGTTTTGGGTGTATCGGGGGTGTCAGAGTCTGACATGGAGGATGACCGGACTCTCCCAGAGCTCCCCCAAATTTGGGGCCAGCTTGTGGGATTTTGGATGTGTGGATCCATCTGGCCCAATTTGATGTCCATGTTGAAGGCCTAAAAATGACCGGATGGTCGGTCTGGACAATTTCGAGCATTTTGATGATTCGTGTTGGAGATGCCCTAACAAGTTTTGCCCATTCTAACACCTCAGACCACGGACCAACTGTGGTATCCCCATCCTTGAATCCTGGTGCTCGCATTTTATACTGAGTTTATTTCAGGATTTTCCGTGATGCGCGTTCACTGAGAGGAGACGTTCCCGTCGACTACGAGGCGCCTATGGCGACTTCGTAAAATCTCAAGATGATATGCTGGCTCAGTCTCTCGAAGGTGCTCATAGTGGTAGGGTATGCGTGCGTGCATTCATAGGGTGAATGTGTGCGCGTATATATGAGCGCTTTGCGTCTATACTGTGTTAAAAAATACATTAGACTGAATTTACTCCCACTATAAGGCTTAAACACACACCAAAACCAACACAGAGAGTCCCTTGTGGTATCTCTGCATCTGAATATACAGGCAGCCCTGTGCCTGCCCTCGTAGGAAGCTCTTCATGCCGCTCCACGGGCACCGCACATGCACATTGCACACGCACGATGCAGCGAAAACACCACCTCCCACCCTCACTCTCGTGTTGCGCGAGTTCCGACGACGCACGCTGCAAACCGGCTCCGGAGCCGGTAGAGAAGCCCGCCCAACACCGGGGCCCCTCCTGACACCGGATCAGCCAGCGAGCTCCGTGATCACCACGATGTCACGCAACCTCCTCCTCCTCCTGTTGAGATTCATCCAAGATAATCCCACATGCTACCTACGTGGACGTGTACGCATATGTGGTGGAGAATGGAGATGCATGCGCAGCTGCGGGCATGTGTGGTGGAGAATGAACGGAGATGGCATGTAAAAGCGCGGCTGCTGGTGGAAAAGCGCACGAAGCTGGAGGTAACACATCCGCACCGGCTCCAAGTTGGGTTCATTTTATAATGCACCATCATCCCATTCCCATGGTGATGATGTTAATTAAGGTGGGTATCCAGTGAAGCTGGCACGTACCTTTTGAGTTTAGTAACGGTACTTTTGAGGCCGTCCAGTGTGTGTGATCCATCATGGCATGATGATGCTGTTCTAGTTTTTATATCCAGGCATTGGGCTAGATTTCTTTAGATGCATTGGGCTGTTAGTAGTTGCGCAGACAATGTGCGGACAGGAAAAATAATTGATACTCGTAAGTTAGCTTCCAAAACAGTGGCAGCTTTGCATGTCGTAACAAAGTTGAAGGAATTCTTAAACGAACCTTTTGCTCGCGGACGAATGAACCATCTCTTTTCCGGCAAACAATTGCCCGCATCTGTCCGGACATATTCTTTTTGAGGGGCTTTTACGTATGTCTGGATCGTTGCCGCGCCCACTTTCAACACCCTGAAACCACACCCCCCCCCCCCCCCTCTCTTCGGTGCCCTTTCCCATCCGAAGCGGTCAACAGAACATTCATGTCGGCCCAGAGCAGGCACGACCTCTCACTCGAGCGGGCATTGAAGTGATGCGCCGGCCGCTGCACGCACCTTCTCTCCGCATTAAAATGGCATCCATCCATCCGCCTACATCCATTAAATCGGTGCGTTTGCCGAGGAATCTACTCCGGCGCCCGCATGCGAGTGTCACACATCCGTTCACCTACCGATTGGCATCAAACACCCTATCGCTTGGCGACCGGCCCCACCTGCTCTTTAAACGCGATCAGGCGTCTGACAACAACCGCATCACACCTCCGCTCTTGATCTCCTCGTCCGTGCACCGCACACGCCATGTCTTCGAGCTCTAAAGCCCCGTGGGACAGCCACTCCGGCGAACAGGAGAAAGAGCTCGCTGGCATTGCAGACAGTTGGCAGGCCCGCCGAGCCAGCTGGATACATGTTGGCTGGCCGGCAAGCTCTCCAGAGGGCAGCGAAGCGGACAAGCCAGTGGACGGCAAGTCGGCACCATCCCCCTTGCCGGTCTAGCCTGGCATTACCATGGGCAAGGCATGAGCGCATTCCACCGGCATAGTGATGGAAGAGCATGAGGAGGCGTTCCAGCAGGCGTAGGCCGACCAGAGATACAACCTCCGGCTCCACGACGGGCACCAGCTCTCGGAGGGGCAAGTTGCTGACCCGGGCATCGCAGCGGACATGGACGAGGGAAGGTGTTGCTCCTATCCTACTGTGCCACCTGCGACAGTGGCACCACGTCCTGCAGGGGGAGAAAGAATCTATTTTCATGGAGATCGACGCAATGGCAAAGGAATTTGACAACGGCACCGACAGCGTCGCCAGATCCGCGTCGGCCATGCCCCGCCGCCACGTCCACACCGTCGATGATTGTGAGGAAGAGTAGAACCTGGGAGGCCACTGGTGCCTGGGTCCCAGGAAGGCCATCGTCACCGTCTTGTCGGGCCTCACAGCTAGTGAGCTTGCCTACTTTGTGGAGGTGGAGGCTACATTTCTTCCCCTCCCGCTAAAGCTAAACTTGATGGGCTCATCACAAGCCGGCAAGCTTGCCCGCTTCACAGAGGCAAAGGCCACAACCACCATCTTACCCCGCCCCAAAACCAATTCTAATCCGTTCCGGTGACTTCGGGAGGCGGAGGCTAATCTTCCCCTCCCGCTGAAGCAATTACCTCCGGGGCTCACAGGGTTCCGATGAGCTTGTTGCCGGACATAGGAATGGCATGTCGTGGGAAACAGGCGCCGCCGCGGTGGGGATATATTAGGTTAGAATAGCCTAGTCCGCTATAAGTTAGTTGAAATATGTCTGAAATGTAAATGTTTTATTCCGGTTTGCATGTAATTCATCCGGTTTTGCATGTAATTCATCCGGTTTGTGATTAATCAGAGACCTCTCACTCTTGATTATGCTTTGAGATTAATCAGCGCCCACCCCGCAAAAAAGAAGAGATTAATCAGCGCCCACATGCTTCTCACTCTTGATTTTCTTTGTCAGATTATTGTTTCACCACTCCCTCCCCAGAAGCCAGGCTCCATCGTGGAAAGCGCGTTGAGAGGGGCCACGTCGGATGCATGCGACGGGCGAGGGGTACTTTTCTCTATTCAAAGTGCACTTTATTACTCTGTGCAAAATGATATCCCGTCCAACCTCCGGATCGTTGGATACACGTACTTTGCTCCGGCAACTGGCCGACTATCAATCCAAGTTCCTTCTGCTCGAGGTCACGTGACAGCCACATGTAATTAACTTAAGCTGCGTTTTCGCCGCTCACGAACGGGAAAAAAGGGTGTGTTATGTGTAAGGTCAGCGACGATCTTGGGAAGATCACAGGGTCACGTGCGACCGCTAGGGCCTGCGTTTAACCAGAGTTTAGTTGCCGAAGCTACCAGCTCAAAAACACTACACCGACGGAGGACTTGCGGGCTAATTACAGACTGATGCGTACCCCGGAAAGTCAAATGTGAGCTCGGGGTGCACGTCATCCTCCGTGCAGTAAAACTGAAGGTAGTAAGCAAATTTGAAGTTTTGGCAATGCACATGAACATGTGTTCCAACTGCGTGTGAATTTCACCAAGAGAAACACACATGTGGTGGTCTACACTACACAAGAACAAAAAATAATTCATGTTTTGTTCAAGTTCATTGGTAAAAAAGGTAGACTTTTCAATTTTGTTTACTATTTTTTTTATTTTACTATTCACCCATGAGCAGGGTGCCAAATCTCCATGTCCCATGAGGGGCAATGCCCCCCCCCCCCCCTCGCACTATTGCTACTTGTATCTTGAGATTGTTACGTAGAAACAAAACTTTAGTTTTTTTGTGTGTGCCGGCTAGAAAGAGCCGAGAGGCCCAACCCCAACTCTCGTGTTGTCCCCCGAGTGGTCGACCCGTGGTGACCCCAAACGCTGGTCGTCGGGGGTTCTCCACCGCACCTCCTTATCGTCGTCAGAACAAGAGGCAGAAACGATAGTCTTCCAAAGGAAGTGAGTAGCTTGCCGAGCTCTTGAGCGGAGGAGCTCACACTTTTTGGAGCGGGTGGCGACCCCGTAATCTGATGGGGTGCTTCATTTGTGGCCTCCAACAAATACCATGGGGTGCTTGTCGACGATTGGAGGACTTTGATCCCCCCCTACCCCCACACCGCTTGTGGCCTCAAACAAGTCGTCTGGCCCCCGGATTGGGTTGTGTTAAGTGCCCACATTCGGAGGAACAAGTTCCCCGAATGGCTACCCCATGCACCCTTGAAAAGCAAGGCGACTCATATCCACGAGGATGAAGGTGTCCAAGCCGCACAAGTCTAGGAGATGAAGACGGAAATGCAGGGTAGACCGACTGAGACGAGCAATAAATACCCAAGAGCCGAGACCCTGAAGGGGGGGAACTTCTACTTAGAAACTATATTGAAGCCCTAGGTTGCCTATAATAGATTCGATATATGACACCCCTTCTAGTTCGACCACCTTGAAACCCACTACTCCATATCAATGCCGAATGGCTCACATAATCTACTTATTGATACATGACCTTGAGATAAATTATGTATGATCCTTGTTTGATATGGCTATCTTGCGTCCAATTCCCTGCACACAAAAGAAAAAAAATACAGAATAGCCACAATAATCACTAATAGAAACGACCAAATTTTGTATTATCTTTAAAGTGGTAGCTAGGAAGAAAAAGGGAAAAAGGAAGCGAGAAGCGCACACTAGATAACCACATACATTGCTATGGGTGGCATTCGTGAACTCCATACAAACAGGATTAGGGTTATTACTTGCATCGCAAGGGCCCGAACCTGGGTAAAATCGCTTCCCCGTGCCCATCTGATAACTAAGGTAACACTCACTATCATACAAATCCACGTACATTAGTGTTCCGTTGTTCATGTACTTTGCAAAACACCACCAATGGTGTTATTAATTATGTCTTCGTGGAGTAACGGCACATCTAATGGATTTGCAGTGACACTACGCATAGTAAACCTATCTCATTACTATACTAATCTTTTGAATACTACGGAGAGCGCAGAAGCCCACCTGAAGCAGTGTTAAAATATTGAGTCGTGTGTAGCAGTTTGGAGCACAGGATTAGATTGTCAACTTGCTTGTGAGATCATTTAATTTGGTCATCATTAATCCGATCTCGCAAATGGGCATAACAAATCTTGTTCACGAGCCGTTCACACACATAGAGAAGGGGAAAACATCTACGCGCCACCTGCAAATTTGCATGCAGATTTGTTTCTTCATGGTGCCATGTCGTAATCCGTGGTTTGAGAGATCAATAAGCCGTTAATACATTCAATGAAAATAGTACCGTGAAACAAATATACACTAGGCTTACACATCTACAATTTCTGTATTGGCACATATCACCTATGTTCTAAATTATAAGATGTTTAGGATATTTTAGTATAGATTACACAGATTGAAAGTAATGAACAAACACGCTAAAACGCATTTATATACATTCGATTTATAAAAAAGGTAAAACATCTTATAATTTGAAACGGAGGGAGTACATCACAATTTCTCTTCAGGACAAAAAGGAAGGAATGAAAATAAAAAGATTAGCAATGCTCTAAGATTAAATAGTTTTCTAGTCTCCTACACATGATATCCCTAGCTAGGATGATCCACTTGGATTAGGTAGCATCATCACTAATCATATACAAGAACTAATCAAAGTTATAATCACGCATGCTAAGTAAGTAGTACAGTACGAGGGAAGTTGGGAGTTGCCGCTGATCCACGCGTGCACATGCATGATGCAGCACGGCCGCTCCGGGGGACAAATCGCCTCCGGAGCCGGTAGAGCTCGCCCAACACCGGGGCCCTCTTGACACCGGATCAGCTATAGGCTATAGCCAGCTCCATGATCAGCATGCTTCGGCGTCTACCGCCACTAGCTGCTAGCCAGCTTAATTCTTCCTCTGGGAAAGCGCAGCCGGTGGCCAGGCACCTTCGTTGAGGAACACATGAAGTTGAGATCCTCCCTCCGGTCGGATCTTGGATGTGTGCTCATGGTTGGTTGTTTATGTCATCAACTTGACTTGAGGGATCGATCATTTTATATTGCATGATGTCATGGCGATAATGGTGTTCAGTTGGATACTTTTGGGGTTTTTAATTTTTGGGAGGAGTACTTTTGGTATCTTTAGGAGCGCTTTTTTATTATTACTTTTGCGTTTAATATCCAGCAGTTTAAGTATTGGGTTTGGCTATTATTAGTCGCATGCGGCAAACATTGCACACACAGGAAAGATGATTGATACTCGCTCAGTTAACTTCCAATATAGTGGGAGCTCCGCAGGAAGAAACAAAATTGAAGGAACATTTTAAAACTGATTATTTACTGCTTGCGGATGAATGCAACTTTCCTTTTCGCACACATAACCTATGTATTCTTTTTTTTTAAGTGTGGAACCTTTGTAGTATTCTTTATTTGTGTCAACTTGTTAAAGATTAGTTGATTTAATTTTTCTTTCTTCTTGTGCCCTCTAGTTCACTAGTAGAAAACAGAGCTTTATTACCGGTTCGTAAGGGTCTTTAGTGCCGGTTCTGCAACCGGCACTAAAGGGTGGAGACTAAAGCCCCCCCCCCCTTTAGTACCGGTTAGGCACGAACCGCCACTAAAGGCCCACCACGTGGCGTGAGCTCGCGCCGTGGTATGGGGGACATTTAGTACTGGTTAGTGTTACCAACCGGTACTAAAGGTTTTTTTTTTGAAAATTTTGGGGGAAAAATTAATTTTCAATTTTCTGAATTATTTGATAATTTAGGTGGTGTTTGGTTCTCTAGTCCTAGGACTTTTTCTAGTCCCAACTAAAAAGTGCCTAGTCCCTAAAAAGTCCCTCCCTGTTCCAGAGAATAAAAGTCCCTAGTCCCTTCCTAGAGGTTATTAAATGATCATGTTGCCCCTAGTATATAGAAAAATAACAATCAAACAACACCATGGGGTGGCGGGCCAATGGGTGCATGAAGGGACATTGTTGAAAAAGTCCCAAAAAGACTCTCCTTGAGAGTCTTCTTCATTTAGTCCCAAATGCCTAGTTTAGCCCCTAAAAAATCCATCCGGTTTGGTAAAAAAGTCTCTAAGAGGGACTTTTTCTAGTCCCTACACAAAAAAGTCCCTGGAAACAAACACCCCCTTAGTCTCTAATCACCCCTCTTAACTGCTCAAGTGTGGATCACTCATTACAAATCGTCTAACTTCCTGACCGGTCACCCATCCTCTCACTCCCCCAGCCTGAGCACGCTTAACTTCGGAGTTCTATTCCCCCTACTTTCCAAGTCTGCACTTGTTGTTTTCCTCACTAATGTAAGTTGTAAATCCTATTAACCCTCAGCAGTTTAGCTTGAGCATTAGGTCACACGTTTCACCGTTTGAGCTTGAAACTATTATTCTAAAAAACAGTAATTATTTAGTAACACTAACATTTCTTGAATAAGTTTGATCGTAGTTTGATCATAGTTTGACCAGATTTGACCAAAATTCAAAAAATTAAAATAATTATTTAGTAACACTAATATTCTTGAATAATTATGTATTAACATTAATACTTCTTGAATAAGTAGTTTGACCATACTTTGACCAGATTTAACCAAAATTAAAAAAACTGAAATTTGAGCATATCTTTTTTTCCTTTTGGAATTTGAGGATTCTAAAAAATTGCAAACAGGTCGGATGCGGATTTTTGTGCTGAATTTTTTGATATATTATACATTTTTTTTCCGACATCGTATGCAAAAGTTGTAGCCGTTTTACATTTTCCCTACACTTTTTGCAAAACATGTCCAAATTTAAGTTTTCAAAATTTCCTAACTAGTAGATGTAGTAATATAACTACCTCTCGAAGTATTTTATTTTTTGAAGTTTTTATCATTTTCTTTTGATTTTTTCAAAACTGAAATGGCGATACACGGGGGGTGGGGGGGGGAGGGGGGTACAGTTTGGAAATTGCCCTATAGTCCCGGTTTGTATCTCCAACCGGGACTATAGATCAGACCCCTTTAGTCCCGGTTCATGGCACGAACCGGTAGTAAATGTTAGCCCTTTAGTACCGTTTTGTGCCACGAACCGGTACTGAAGGTGATCGTGGGGCCCCGGCCTGACGCCAGCCTGCCATCACCCGTTTAGTACCGGTTCGTGGCACGAACCGGTACTAAAGGTTCAACACGAACCGGCATTAATGCATAGCCGTTCGAACCGGCACTAATGGTACCATCAGTACCGGGCCAAAATCAAACCGGGACTAATGTGTCTCACATTAGGTCCTTTTTCTACTAGTGGTTGTGCATAATTTACATCTTACCCCCATTTAACAAGGTGTGCCTGTTTTAACACCTCATGCTCACTTGGCACGCCCATGCGGCAGCTAAGATGGTTCCCACATCAACTCCACATCACAGCATGTTTAAAAAAACTTACAGTAACTCTGTTAAAGTAAAAATATCATATCTGTCCCATTTTAACTTGGTATGAAGTTGACATTTCTTCCATAGTGTTTATAGTCACCATTCGGCATGAATGGTGAGCTATCTCAAAAACAATGAAAAATATAGCATTGTTCTCAAAATTATGCTGCAATTTTAAATTTTTGTGCATCCTATTCAAATAAAAATCCTTTGAAGTCATTTAACTTATTTTCCCCTTAAAAACCTAAAAAAAATCTGAATAATACATGCAAGATTTTTTGCCAATTTGCTAAGTATTTCTAAATTATCTCAAAATTCAGTTTAAATACAAACACATGATTCAAGAACTCGAAAGTTTCAACAAATATTAGTACCCTACATTTTAATTGTAGATTCTCACAAGTGTTATTACCGAATTTTCAGACCCTTCCCAAACTGTTCTGCTGGACGAACTGGGTGGGATCACACACGCATAACTAGTCCAAACCCAACGAATTACTATTTGACAGTTTGCAGAAAAGAAACTGGAATTTACTGGTGCACCAGACACAACGAACACATTTCCTTTTCAATGACAGAGGAGATATCGCTCATATCAAATCCCATATCTCTGCTTCTGAAGATACAATCATGCATACAAGTAGCAAGGGTGGTGGCTGACTCTGCGCTCCGTCCGCTCGGGTCTCATGCGCCAGCACATGTGACTAAGCTGCCGCTTTTGCAGATGATTTCTGACTAAGCTGCGCTTTTAGTGCCAACCTACCGTATTATAGCCCTTGTTAATTCACAGCCGGGTCAGCGGACGGGACGACGAAACCACATGCATATGCAAGGGACAGAGCTAGCTATGCCCCTGCTCGCACTCCTATTAATCTAGCTAATTATGGGGACGGCTCCCGTTGTGTTCCACAGTTCTCATATGATCGGAACTAGTAGCAGCTAGCTATGTGATATATGGTTGTATACAGTTCTACGATATGATATGATATGTGATTGTCCTAGGGACACGAAATCATATCTTACAGGCCAGAGCAAATACTTTATGTGGCACGCTAGCTAGTCTAGCAGTTTTCCTTTCCGGCGCGCGATTTAGGTTATGATTATAATAGCGAGAAGGGCGATAATATTTTGAAACTCCTGTCAAGTCATGTGTTACCATGGTCCCTGCATAGCTAAATATATACACGGGCGGAATTATTCAGGGGTTAGTATTTTGTGTTCTAGATATTATTCTATCTGCCGGATGAACCATACAATGCCGGAAAATCGAAACACCACACATCAAGATCGCATTTTAACCCCTATGTAATTTTGGTGATGTGTAACAAAGAGCCTAATTTCAGTGATGTAAAAGATCTTATATTAGTTTACAGAGGGAGTAATTGTGAGTCTGTACTTTTTAACATAATACAGACGCAGACGCTCATATATATGCATATACACTCATCACTATGAATGCACACACACACATCCTATTCCTATGAGCACTTCCAGGAGACTAAGCCGACACGCTACTCTCGTTAAACGCACATCGACGAAAGACCAAGAATAAATTCAGAAAAATGCAATCATCAATATCAAGTTTGGGACTTAAACTCTGATGGACAGGGGATACTATTATCATTTCTGTCCTTCTAACCATCCAACCACATGTTGGTTCACCTTGCGAATGTGTTCTAGCATGTTAACATTCCACGATGTGACAACCATGCAACAGGTTTTAGTTGACAGACATGCAAGCAGGTACGTAAAAAAAATAGTTAAGCGTGAAGGCAAGAGGACAGTGGTGGTAGTAGCACTACCATTGGTCACGATGAAGAGTAACTTAGACTAATAATAACATGTGCTATATGTTATTAGTCTATCTTATTACTTTCATAATGGAATACTCGGGTACTCCACCCCTCCACATTCAAAACTAATTGAGTATTTCAAAAAAAAGGAGAAAAATCCTGGAACTTTTCGGAATCAAATATGGCCAGGTATTGCATTTGTATAAAAGTTCGGCCAAGAAGTGATTCCCTTGACTTCAAGGAAAAAACATTATGATGACAATATAGCATGAATAGTACTTGTATCTAGCTTTTTTGGCAAATCTTTGACCCCTGACACAATGAAAGTCATTCCTTATTAATTTTTTTATACAACTGCAATACTTGGTCATGTTTGATTCCATAAAAAGTTCTGGGATTTTTAAACTTTTTTGAATTTATAAATTATTTTTGAATATAGGGGGGTGTGGCACCCGAATGCTCCTTTGTATTTGCGCGCGCGCGTGTGTGTACATACCTACATATATATATATATATATATATATATATATATATATATATATATATATATATTTGAATATATAGTAATATCATTCATCATCCAGGGTGCAAAATAAGTTATTCTTCACCCCCACGTAATCTTACAATCATTTCAAAAATAAATTACATTTGGAATACAAGTGGTTACATTCATATTAACTCACTGCGTAAAATTTTGCATAAGAAAAAAATATAGGTCATAAGACCAGAAAAATGCATTTTATGTACATTTTACACTATGTTTTTACGTTTCTAATTTTACATAAGGCACATACTGAAGAGCAATAATCTAATCCTGTACACCAGCACGCACAAAAAAGAAATCATCAAAACAAATATGCATGGTGAGCTCATGCTTCACAGGGTCGCGCACAATGGCAATAACACCTGTACTGTCAGACAAAAGCAGAGTATGTGTACTAGCAAAAACACCAAACTCCATATGTAACCACTGTAACTGAGTCACCTCTGGTTTCAAAATAGCCATAGCTCGCAACTCGGCCTCTACACATGAACGGGAAATTGTAGTCTGTTTCTTTCTCTTCTAGACAATGAGAGAACCACCAAGAAAAACACAATTAGCAAAAAGTGAATGATGACCTGAGGATCACTATCCCACATAGCACCAAATAGGCCTGAAGCTATATTGAACTAGAGGATCACTATCCCACATAGCACCAAATAGGCCTGGAGCTATAATGAACTAGAGCGGGGAAAGAACATGTTGTTAGAGATCATGCTGCGAAGATGTGGAAGAACACAATGGAGGCCTGAAGCTATTAGAGCAAAGACATCAATCCCAAGAAAATAGCGAAGATGGCCAAAATCGGACATAAAAAACTGCTCACTAATATGCCTTCATAATGGCAATATACTCAAGGTCATTGCCAGTGACGATCATGTCATCAACATATAGAAGAAGAAGAGTCCGACCTCGAGTAGAAAGGTGAAAAATAGCCTAGGATCATGATCACTTGCCGAAAATAAAGTGTTTTCCATTAATTAATTAGGAAACACTAGGTTCCCTTCATCGTCCTCAAGAGGTGTGTTGGGGGCTGGGGGCAGATCCTTTAGTGCAGACAAATTCAGGAGTGATGACAATGTTTTTTTTTTTGCGAGAAAACTTGCGATATATTTTACATGTCATGACAGTACAAAGAACGTCATGCTAAGGCCGCACGGGACCAGCACACCAAATCAGCAACCGTCATTGATGAAGAGAAGTATAGATCAAAAGAATCCAACATATAAACACACGAACAAAGACTGGATCCAAACAAGTCCACCGAAGACCAGCACCGACCGAATCCTGTAAGATCCACCGGAGACACACCTCTTCACACCCTCCGACGATGCTAGATGCATCACCGAGACGGGGGCTAGGTGTGGAGATCCATACCCCATCCCCAGGGAGCCGCCACCATCTCGTCTTCCTGAGTAGGACGCAAACCCTAGACAAACTCATAAAAACAACTAAATCCAGAGCAAGACCCCTCCTGCCGGTGAGGGCTGCGGTTTACCGTGCCTCCATGGCCTTAGGGCCACCAGAGATGAGGCGGACTAGCGGAAGGCAGAGGAATCCTAAGCCTCTTTTCTTGGAAGAGGAGGTGGCGGCTGACAATGATGATAATATAAATTTTAGCAAGTATAAAAATTCAGTAAAAAAACTTAAATATATGTGTACTTGGACGCCAAAGTGCCAATTTATATCAAACTAATATAAAGTTAGGACTACAACTTTTAAATTTCATAGTACTCACATATGTATACATGTGCAGTGGCGAATCTAGCACGGAAATGAAGGGTAGGCTCAAAGCAAGTTCCTAGGTCTAATTAGCAACGCATTGCAATTATTGGATGTAAAACACCTTGGTATAAATGGCAAGTATAGTATATTTAGTTGAAATAGGATTTTTGGAGGGTAGGCTTCAGCCTATTGAAGCCCCCCTGGTAGAATCGCCACTGTACATGTGCAACTATCAAATTTGTCTTTTGTAGATTTTTTTCTTACATAAACATTTATATGAAAGACTTAATGATTATAGTGATTACAAGGAAACTAGATGAAAAAACGGGCAAGATTACCTCAAAGGGATTATGAGCACAGAAATGTGCAAAGGATTAGGGGAAGCACATTAGTAGAAAACATAGAGGTATGGTCTTACCCGTTGACCCCATGAGATGCCAGGAGTGACCCTGACAAAAATGGAAAGGGGTGGAAGAGGACATCTAAAAACAGTAGGAAACTCTATGGTTTTGTACGGACCACGGATCTCAATGCCATCAGCGTTCTCTTGTTGCAGAAAACAATCACTAGACAATCTAATGAACCTTATAGAAAGATTTGCACCAAAATGTAATCATTGTTTCTGAAGACATCATTTTAGTTACAATTCTTACATTATGAATGATATATCATTGCTAAAGTTGACCATGCCAAGTATATAAAACCATGTTTATTACATTTAGCCGCTCAAGTACACGGGCTATCCAGCTAGTCAATACATAGGAAAAACAGGTTTTCCAATGCTGAAACAGTAGTCTCGGTGCCACAAGTATACATTTTAGTTGGTTAATTACTATACATCAAGACTTTTTTGGTTGTGTAGCCAACAACTAACTGAATGTGGACCAAATAATACACAGACTACTTTAGTACTCTTGTCGGTTCCATTTGGATCCTACCGTGCGCAAATTAAGCTCGTAAAAATGCTCACATTTGACATGGCCATATATGATCTTTGAAGGAACCAAGAACATTTGGTCACAATCACGCCTCTGCAGCAAAAATCACAAGATTGAAGACCAATAACATTTGACATGGCCTCCTTTTTTTTAGGCCTTTTCGTTTGCCAGAGAGGAAAAACACAACCGAGATGCCAACAGAGTACCCAGAACAGATCGATACATGTGCATCCTCGCCATTGCAGGACTTGGGAGCACCACGGCACACTACCAACAAACCTCGAAACCAAGAGTAACCGTCAGAATTCAGAAAACAACTACTACCTACGTCCCTGCCTATATGTACACCAAGGAGTTAATCTGTCGAACCTGCACAAGAAAAACCAAGATCGAAACAACAATACCTAACCTAGATACATGGTGGCTGGACAGAGGAGCAAGCAGAGATGATGTAACAGGGGCAGGGTCGCAGGTAAACATCGATCGGCGGAGCGAGCATCAGTCATGGTGGCAGAGCAGCATGACGACGCATCGCCGGATGATGTAGAGCCTGGCCCTGTGCTCCCGCAGCATCCTCGCCAGCCTTCCTCCTCCACTCCCACCTCCGCCTCCTCTTCCCTTTTGCTTCTCTTGCTTCCTCACATCATCGTTCATCCGAGCTGAACTCGAGGGCAAGAGGGCCAGGTGGCCTGGTGGCCTGGAAAGGGCCGGTGCGCCTCTCTTCTCTACTGGATCTCCTTATGCTTTGGCTGTGGTTTGTGTGGACCACTTCGACGTGCTTTTATACTCCATGGATCTCTAGTCTCTCCTCGCATCCTCGCCTACCTGGGCAGAGTATGATAATCCATGATCAACCAGAGGTTCGTTTGTGTGTGCGAGTCTGAGAGAGAGAGAGAGAGAGAGAGAGAGAGAGAGAGAGAGAGAGAGAGAGAGAGAGAGAGAGAGAGAGATGGAGCAGGATGAGTGCCAGGCACATGCAGCAGCGCCCTCTCTCAACTTGCGCTAATTACGCCGCGGCTGGAGCTGGCAATGGCAGCTTAACAATGCGTCCATCTTGACACCGAAGGAATCAGCTCGTTAATTACACGTTCCAGGATTCCTAATTCCTGTGGGATTCATTCTATCAAGGATGGAAATGGATGGGACTATGGAAGTAGCTGTCCAGGGCATGGATCTCGGATGTAATTCTCATGTTAATTTGGCTGTTCATGCCATCAACTTGGAAGATTGATCATCGTTTAATAATGATGATAATGCATACATGGTGCATCTCACGAATATAATGTTCCATTCTGGCACTTTGTTCATTCACGAGTTGATCATTTCGTATGGTAGCATGTGTGAGGCCGCGCAAGCAGGAAAATTAATACAAGACGTTTAATTAGTTGTCTTCCAGTGTAGTTGGGCGAACTTTATATGGATGTATAGTTATATATAAAGGTTAATCCAATGAAATAGTCATTTTGTAACTTAATATAAAACCTTTTTTTTTTGAAATTAGTTACAGAGGGAGTAGTACTCATGGATCGACCGGCAGTTGTGTCACTAGCTAGATGTAGATGTTCATCGCTGGCATAACACCAGTAAGGCCACCGCTTTAATATCTCCACGTCGGACGCCTAAGCGCACTTTTGTCCAATCAAAGTGCACTTTACTCTTAACAAAGGAATGATATCCCGTCCTCGCATCGCGGCAAGTTGACGTGCTCGCTCCCATCCCCGGGGTCACGTGATAGCCACATGCATGCAATTACTCTTTTGCTTAAGCTGAGTTCTCGTACGACGACCACACTGAGCAGTCCGTAAGTCGTTCGTTCGTTCATTCACAACCCGTCCCATCGATCGATCAGAATCAACCCCCAACGATTTTATTCCTTACTTCGGTTGTCTCTCCTCTTTCTTTAGAAGACAGAAAAAATCGGCATGCAATCCCCATCTACCATAGTTCGAGTTAATTCAGGGCACATCTCTCATGTAAAAATTGGAACACAACCTCTTTCTTCCCTTGACGCCAAGGCCTGACAAAAGTAGATGCAAATCCCATACCATCAATCTTCTCATAGTGAAATCATATTTTCTGCCTGTACCTACTCGAACCAGAAATCGCTCTTTGTAATCCTAGAATGGGAAGGGCAACTTCCCTGTACGTACTCCTCCCAGATCGCTCATATTGTAGTCTTGGAATGGTTCGAATCATTCACGGCGGCGGTGCGATTCCCTGGCTGCGTGGCCAGCAGCGACGACCCATGGGCATCAGCGGCGTGAGCACACCCACGGTGCCGAAGGCGGTGCAGTGGGCGTCGCGAGCGCAAAGGGCACTGTGCACGGCGTCCGTGATTTGGGCGGACTAGGGAAGCGTGCGCCGCCGCAGCATCGGCGATTCGGCGGACAAACACAATGATCCACTGATACCAATGAATTTTGTCAGTTGCCGGGTCTGGTGCTCAATCCACTAATTTGGAGAATTTGATTCTGTCCCACAAACACATTGTGGCCATGGATATATTCACGAATGCAGAGATTTCATGCCAAGAAGTCTGATGTGGAGGATGGGCGGGACTGTCGGGCACACGATGATCCAGTTTGTGGTAGGGTGGTCCGAGGGGTGCATGTGTGCACTCGCCTGGTTAGGAGGATGTAGGCGACAAGAAGTGCACCATCGACGTTGTTGCACGCGTCGTGGCGGGGACGCCCGTGTGGTGGATGTGCGTTTGCTGCTCGAGCTAGGCGCTGATGTGGAGGTTCCTGACGGAAACGAACGCCGCCGGAGCTGCTACTGGAGATACTAGCGGCACGCTGTTGGAGCTAGGAGGAGACGCGGAGGCCCCGGAGCCGACTCCTCTGTGCAGCTTGCTTACATGGTTGTGCATGATGGGGAGGCGGAAGGAACGGCACCTGGCGGCCAGGGCTGCTTCGTGTCACGGGCTCGGGCTCGATCTCTTCCTCAATCGTTTCCCCGGTGAGTTTTCATTGCTTCTTAGTTTTGGTTGTGCGTGGCTGAGATTTGTGGAACTCCAAACATATTAATTTCAAATTTATTGCGTTACTTGTAGCATGCCAAGGTTTGCATGGAACCCTACTAATATGAAATTTGAACATTTGCAGGTTGTTGTGATATATAGTTGCACGTTAATGATTTTTTGGTGGTTAGAAACTTGGAATCCAACCGTCCTAAATGAGTAGATGCAGTTCGAATCATCACCCCGAGTTGAATATAGTGATTTAGGCTATGTTGCCTGATTTATGTGTTGGTGGCTTTGGGTAGGTTGGTTTGAATCTAAATTCAGTAGCTGATGAAGGTAAATCCTTGAACAAAAAGTGAAGAAGTTTATGAGACAGTATATATATTTCATTCAACACCCACTTCCAACATTCCAAGAGTAAAGCTAGCAATCCTGATAGGAATGTTTAGTCATTGACGTTTTCCTGATATGTCAATGTCCGCATGCCTCTCTAAAAAATACTCTTCTCAGATTACTTGTTTGTGTTTTGTTCCCTCAGTACTGAGGAACGTGATGACACAACAACGACGGATGGGGTGAGGCAATAGAGGAAGAAGACACGAGGAGCAAAGCAGATAGAAAATAAATGAAGAACCATGCCTTTAATTTTATGATTGTGTTAACGTACCTTCTATTTACGTATATTTATTCATGTTTATTTCATGATATATTATGGTATTTTTTAATAAGGATCACTATCTACTTCCTCCAGGTGATAGAGGAAGAGGAAGACACAATTTGTAGGTGCATAATATTATGGCATGAATTGGTTCTTTGGCAAAATGTTCATGGATCAGAATTGGTGGGGGTTATTTAGTTCAGTTTAGAGGGCATTTTCCATTGCCATATTTTTGTCACCTTTGGTTTTCTATATTGGGCCTCATCTATGAATATTTTCGATTATGTTGTTTCCCATGGTTTTCCTATATGTAACAGTATGTCCGATCTTACAAGCTTGATCACTGAACTAGGTTCCTCCGATTAATAATAAATGGTTCAAGAGTTGTTTGTACTTTGAACCATTATTAGCGATGGATGTCCTAATAATTAATTAAGTTGTTTGTTTGCTTGCTTCTTGTGCATACAACAGGCTCGTTGACTTTATTTTTATCACAGTATGCAAGCTTCTAAGCGCTGGATCAAGGTCCTACTAATTAATTAAGGAGGTCGATCGCTTTCCTTTTTATCTCAGTAATGCAAGCTTTACATGGGATTGCCATATTGTGAATTAAAAGGAATCCAGTTCTTTTGGGCATGGTTTAGTTATTGATGAACAGAAGGCCATGTAAAGAGTAAATGGCAATGTAGCGTAACAGAACAAGTACATGGTGTTGTCTGCTGCAGAGTTGCAGCGTATTCCTGCATTTTGAAATATGGAATAGATATGATATGCTAGATATAAAGGTTCAGTTTGGAATCCTACTGTGTAGTTTGGTGTACTCTCAATATCATTTCAAGTATAAGGTTTTGTGATGAAGGGGGTCGAGCCATCAGGCGGCGGTGCCGTCAGGTGAGCTTGACTGGTTGCAGAGAGACGAGAGAAGAAGAGGAGTACTCGAGGAAGAGAGTAAGCAGTAAGTAGATTCTTATCTGGTCTAGCAATTGTCTTTTTTCCTCCGAAATAGGCAGCCAATCAGCCACGCCATTGCCACCTCACCACTCGGTGCTGCACAACCTGAGACATTGCGCCGCTACCGGACCCGTTGACAACCTAGGAGCACCGCCGCCAGGCGCCACCTCCCGAGCAGGGGCATCGCGTGCGGGGAATGTCAGGGCTGCCGCGCTAACACCAAGCGAGCAAGGCCCGATGGCGCACGCCGGCGGCGGAGAGAGGGGGTTAGGGGTAGGGGGAACTGGAGGGAGGGAGGGGAGCCTCACTCAGGGAGACGACGTGAGGGGGACCCCGCAAAGAGTATCCTGGGCAAAAGACATTAGATTAATAGAATAGCTTTCTGCTAAAGATTGAGATGAAGAGAAATTAGATTTTTGGTCAATTTTGGGAATTAGATGGTTGATACACGTCCAGTTCAAAAAATAATAATAGAAATAGTACATGTCCATGGTTGAGTGTTATTTTCAATTAATCGATCCAAGGGGAAAATGTGAGCACTATATTGATGCATTAGTATGTCATACCATATCAAGAATCTCGGGAGTTTAGAATGAACTGTTGATGGAAAAGAATATGACTTTGGTATTTGCATGCTAGGTTTTGCTCTTATCTGAAGTCCCGTGAGTACTTTCTTTTGATAAATTTGAACATGTAAATTTGCATTGCGATTTCTTAGCACATTCCTCACAAAAGGTGACATTAAGCAGTTTAAAGATGCTTGTGAGAGGCAGCACATCCTATACAACATCTTGTTGTTATTTTTTCCTTTTGCCTTAGGGTTGGAACTCCCTTGTAAATTCCTAATTTTTAATCTTTGAAAAATAGGATGGCCCTCTTATCTTCTGTATTGACATATATACTTATATTCTTCATATAAGACAAGAGGGCCATCCTATTTTTCTCGGCGAAGTTACATTCAACAAAGATGTTTATTTGTGATATTGTTTCATGTAGTGTCCTACGATACCACCCAAGATAGATATCGTGAATTTGTATTGTTTACATAAAGTATTTTTATATTTTCTTAATTTGTAGCATAGAGATGTTAATCTAAGTGTATAGTCAAGGAAGTAAAGGGGGATATGCATGTAAAATGCTCACAAGTCAGATGCATACTCCTTTAGGACTTCATATATATTTTTTAAAAAGTTCTTCTTTATGACCGTGTTCCATCGGATGTCTGCTACCTTCGCCGCCACCCTTGCACCGGACCTTCCCTCTACTGTCGGACTACACACTGCACCTACGAAGCAAAAAGAGTCGGGCAGCCATCAATACTCCTTTTTTGAGGGACATTGTCAACAATGACACGCAATAATCTTCAGCCATCAATGCTTATCACTTTCGAACGACACTGTTATTTAAGCCGACTCGCTCCTCGCATGGCAAGATGGGACTAAACCTCCTATGGCACGAACATTTTAACCTATAGTTATGTTTACATATGCTATCTATAGATTTTTTTAAATGACCGTGGCAATCGCACGGGCTTTTTACTAGTTAACTTAGTGCGTCTCGTACTATCGCCGTTTTAATTCACGGGACAGCGACCGTACGACAATCTTGAGAAAATTTCAGGCGTCGTGTGCACTTGCGATGATGCCGCGTTTGAGCAGAGCCCTGTTACTGCCGGACCAAAAGAAAAAAAAAAGAAACCTTGCAGGAAGCGTGGAGTGGAGCCTTCATGCATGCCGCTCCACGGTGCACATGCACGACAGCAGGATGCAGCAAAGCAGAGCGAGCATGCATGCTCTCCCACTCTCTGTTGCGACTTGCGAGAGTTTCGATGACTAGGACATCTCCGATACCGATGCTCAAACCGTCTGCATATGTTCGGATCACGCTATTCGGACATATTATGTCATCCAATATGAATCTGTATCGGTCCGTTTATTGGTTCGGACGTATCTTTTCTCGTAAACCGAAGACAAATTAAAGGGGCTTTGTGGGCGTCCGGACTGCTGCCACGTCCGCTTCTGCCATAACCCACAAAACCGATCTCCCTCACCCCTGCTTGCTTTCTATCCAAAACAGTCAAAGCCGTTCCAGAGCGTCAGTGCCTCATTCTTTCCCGACCAGAGCGAACGCGACCTCTCACTGGCGCCTGCATTGAAGTGGGGCGTTAGCCGAGAGAGCTTCGCGGGTATGCGGTGCGCTAGCCGAGAGAGCGCCGCCCGCGCCGCTTCCCGGTGCATGCGATTGCTTCGCATTCAAAAGACACCGCGGCCGCCCGCCATCCGTTTGGCGCCCACATATATGACACGAGGTTGCCGAGGAACCTACTCCAACCCCACCCGTCCGTCCGTCCACCATTGCCATTCGTCCGCCAGATAATCTGCAGCCTTGGCCATTACCGCAGTCATTCGTCTCCGGTCCCTTTCTCCTCTCCACACCACTCCCATCATGCCTCCTCGCGGTCCAAAGCTCTTCTGGACGGACTGTCGCCAGAGCAGAAGAAGGAGATGGCTACCATTAATTGCTACCGGCTGGCAGGCCGACAGGCAGCCGACAGGCAGCCGACAGGCCGGTGACGTCCAAATGGAGGACGTGGTAGAGGACGAGCCGGCACCACTCTCGCCGGTGCATTTGCAGCATGACCATCGGCGAGGCCTGTGCCCATTACATGGACATAGAGTGAGAGAAGCAATTCCGGGAGGCGCGGCCGACGCGGCCTACAACCTCCAGCTCCTCCAAGAACACCAGCAGGCGGAGAAGCGCAGCTTGCCGCCGGTAGGGCGATCGCGCCGGACACGGCCGTGGCGGAGCAGGCAACACTGCTCGAGTCCTATCGCTCCGCCCACGAGATCCGCCTCGCCCGCTGGAGGTATGGTCAATATGAGGCGAAACTGGAGGGTGACTACAAGGAGTTCGACGAGGCAGACGAGGTGTGGCGCAAGACCGACAACGAGGACATCGCCAATGCCAGACCCCGCCGCCACGACCACGTAGCCAGAACGTCCTCAGGCGTCGCCAGCAGCGAGAAGAGTAGTGCATGGTAGGTCACCGCCGCCCGCGTCTCAGGAAGGCCACCGATCTTCCCCTCCCGCCGAAGCCAAGCTTGGCGGGCTGATAATCGTCGGCCTATTAGTCGCTCAAGCTGCGGTGGCGGAGGCTATGAAGGCAGAGATGGAGAGCGCTGAGGCGGAACTGGAGGAGGCGAAGGCAAGTGCCGGAGCTTCAGTTTTCGGGGCTCATGGCCGGACATGGGGAACGGGCACCGGTGATCATTTAGATTAGGTTTAGAATAGAAGTTTGTCTGAAATTATACCTTCAGAGTCAGACGGGCTCCGCTTTTAGTTCAAGTATGTCTGAAATATAATGAATTTTGTTCGGTTTATATGAAGTCCGCTATGTTTGCATGAATCTATTTCGGTTTATATGAAATCCGTCGTGTTTGCATGAACTTTGTCCGGTTAGTTTGTATGAATTTTGTCTGATTAATTTGAATCGTTATTGAAATACATGCGGGCAGCATTGAATGGAAGCCTTCAGCATCATTATTCGCGGACTGATTCTCTGTGGGCAGACAAATGCCGAAATAAATTTGTGGATTAGTGTCGGATGCAATCAAGCTGCAGGGGACAAAGCGCCTCTGTGTAGCCGGTAAAAAGAGCACCGGGCCCCTCTTGACACACACCGGATCAGCATCGTTACTACTTGCGAGGGTTCCGATGACTCACGCTCCAGGGGACAAGGCGCCTCTGTATAGCCGGTAAAGAGCACCGGGTCCCTCTCGACACACACCGGATCAGCTAGCTAGCCAGCTCCTTGATCATGATGTGCCTTTAATGTCACTACTTCCTCGGTTCCTCCTGCTGATTCTCTGGAGATAATCTCACATGCATGCCGCCATGGACATGGTTTCTCGGAAGGAAGGCGATGGGGTGGGTGGACGGAAAAGCGCAGGCAGCTGGTGGAGATATTTCCTGAAACGGATGGAAAAGCGCGGCTGTGCTGGCGGAGATATTTCTTCAGCTGGTGGCCAGGCAGGCAGTTGAGGGACACATGAATCATCCTTCGCCCGGCCGGATCTCGGATGTGTGTGCTCTGCCGCTGCTCCTCTTCTGTTTGCCTGCTCAATTATGTCACCAAAGTTGGGGGGATTTGCACGCATTATGTCAAGGTGACAATAATTAAGTGCAATATCCGAGCTGGTATTTCTTTAGGTTGATAACGACACTTTTTTTTAGTTCAGTTCTAGTGCTAGTACTATAATGCATGACGTCACCATGATAATGTTAAGTGAGACTAAGCTGGTACTTTTGGCTTTTGTATTTGGACACAGCATGAAAAAACAGCCGATGATTTGGAGTCCAATATAATGGGAGTACTCGCTTAGAAAAAAAACGTATGTATGCGATAAGCTACCCAAGTAGATTCCCGTTGTCTCTTTGAGGCGGTGAGGTTAGGGTTTCGCATCATATGGGGAGATTAGGTGTCAGATGTTTCAGATCTATGCAAGTGTTCAATGACGATGATTGTGGCTCCAGGGCGCTTGTCCTTACGGGCGCGTGCACGAAGACTTACATCGACAAGGTCAAGCCGAGTCTGGTAAAGCAGCGGTGACAGCGGCGCGTCATCAGCTCATCTGGCGGCAACAGTGGTCTTGGAATCTTGGCGTAGTTTTTGTTATGCTTGTACTTTTGGTGAACTTTTATAATAAATCTGATCATTTTTGCAAAAAAAAAATTAGGGAAGTAATCATTGATCAAAATCTTCTTTTATAGCATATACTATATAGTAATACACATTATTGTATTATGAAACAAAGGGAGTAGTAAATCAGTTTCGCTGGCTACCAATTTGTGCTGAAATATCGAAGATTACCCCCATTTAAATTGTTTACGCTCCTCTTACGCCCATTTAAATTGCTATATAGTGATTTATATATATACACATCAAGCTCAAAAAACTTATATTTTTCAGATAAACAAAGATATCTCACCGCGTCGGGACTGTCGAGCTGACGGTACGTGCTCTCTGTCTGCTCGGGGCGGTCATGTGCCAGGCTCATGCGCAGTCCTATAGCGCGCTTAATTTCGTTTACTTCTACCATGCCATGTGCAAGGGGCCTCGTGCGTTCGAACAAAGCTAATTAAGCTTAGCTGCTATACTTAAGTCTTAATTTTTTTTAAGAAAAAAAGATGACCCCCGGCCTCTGCATCTGGGAGATGCATACGGCCACTTTATTGATTATTCACGAGGACCTTACAAAGTATTACAACAAAATGCCTGAATCCGCCATCTTGGCAATATATGTCAAATACCCGGTCTACTCACCTAAGCCTATCATTAAAAGTCAGAAGCCTCAGCCGAGCCACATACCGGGCCTGGGGCATAAACTGGTCTGACGCACTCACATGTGTCGTCGCCGCCATCTTCCACAGGTCCGTTTTCAGAGCAGATATTGAGGCTTCTACCTTGTCAGGCCACTCCGCCATCGACGCCACCTTGACGCCAGACAACTACCTCCACCTGCGCGAGTCCATCACCGCGCATCGGGCGCCGAGTCTCCACTGCACCACGCCGCCGAGATCCGCCGTCAATATGAAGGATGAAGTACCGCTCCACCAAAAAAGGCGCCCGCTGGTCCCTCGAACCCGTGTACGCCTCCAAGAATGACGCCCCCAAGGAGGAAACGACACCAACGCGCTGCTGTCATCCGATCAACTGATCTAGGGTTTCCCCCGGAGGTAGCGGATAGAGGTCTAGAGCTTCTCCACGGTGATATCTTCAAGAAGGTAATGACACCACAGGGTGCCACCAACGCCGGTCTTGGCATCAAGCCGAGCACAAGGTTTTGACCCGGATCCGCTCGAAGAATCTCCATCACGTATTGTGTGCACGGATCGTCGCCGATCTGAGCCGCCGCACATGGAGCAGGCCGCACCGGTCAAATCAGATCTGTCCGGAGGGCACAACCCGCGGTGCCGACCCAACCACCAGGCCCTCCATGCCGCCACCGCCGATCCGAGGTCAGATGGTATGTCGCCGCAGACCCGGCCGCTGCCATCGAACGCCGCCACGCAGCCCCGAGGCAGGGCCGGCTGCCGCACCCCATCATCGCCGCCCTTGGCCGAGGCAGCCGCCGCCGGAAGGCAGGCCCGCCGCGCCGTCAGGCCAGATCGGCCGTGCCGCCCACGCTGCGGAGCTCCACACCGCCCGCACGGCGCAGGCAAGAGGGAAGACCCCCGCCACCGCCATCAACCCCGGGCTAAAGCCGGCGACGTCCTTCGGCGGCGGCGGAGGAAGGGGAGGACGAACGGGGACCTCGACCATGCATGGCTTGGCTTCCAGCTCACGGGTGCTAATTGATCGCAAATGAAGTTTAATTAGTCATCCATGACTCGGCATGTAGTTCATACTGTATATTCAGGTGGCCGACAGGGCCAAGTAGAAGGAAGAAGGATCGTGTATAGATATTATTCCATTTTGCGCAATTAAGTGTCCGTGGACTTGGAGTATTTAACCAAAAACTACCACATTTCACGAAAACGTGACACAAAAGTATCACTTTACGATTTTGTGCGGAAAACTACCATTTTTATCCTAATCCGTGGCAAAAAAACTACCAAGTCTCGAAACCGGTCGCTTCGCCCGTGCTAAGCATCAAATTGGCCAGCCGGTCCCACGTTTCAGGTGCCACTGTGGCCAACCGCCGCCCGCCGCGTGTTAACGGCGCGTCCGCGGTCGGAAATGGCGTTGTCGGTTTGCGTTCAATGCACCAAAACGTGGGACCGGCCATTTGATGCTAATCCTCTGACGACGCCGTTTTCGATCGCGGACGTGCCGTTAACGTGCGGCGGGCATCGGTTGGCCACCGTGGCGCCTGAAATGTGGGACCGACTGGTTAGTTTGGTGCTTAGCGCGGGTGAAGCGACCGGTTTCGAGACTTGATAGTTTTTTGCCACGGATTAGAACAAAAAATATAGTTTTCCACACAAAATCGTAAAGTGGTAGTTTTTTGTCACGTTTTTGTGAAATGTGGTAGTTTTTGGTTAAATACTCGTGGACTTGCGATCTGGCTGTTGAAGTAAGAGAGCAGCACCAAGATCTACACCAATTCACGTACACATTTCGAATTTTACAAAAGCTGCTCGGTTTTTACCACGTCAAAATAATAGGAGAATACAACCAAAATTTGCTCCAACAATCCACACCACTGGTTAGTAAAATGCGCAAATTACACTTCTTGGTGACACTGACAAAATGATATATACTCCGCCATTGTAGGTACCATTCTCGACCTTCCAGTCAGAATATAAGAGAGTTCTTGGACGTGTCGCATTGCCGCCCTTCTTCCACAGTAGATTGTCGTGTACCCCCACCCCACCCACCCCCAGCGGCGGCCCCAGTCTACCGGATGGCAGCGCCAATCTGTCAAATAAGGTTTTCTCCCCATCTCAATGGTTTAGGTTGTGGCAGCGTCGACAACTCGTTGTCCAGATTCATGTGACAGCCCTCCAGATGACAAGGTTAGGGTTTGCATGGTTTGAGGCGTGGCGGCAGCGGCAGCCTCCCTTTGCAATTTGGTCCTTAGGCACCTTCTCGGTCACATTGGTATGGCCTCTGGTGCTCGCTTGAGGTCTGTGACCTTTTTTTGAAAGTTGGCATCTTGGATTTGTGGATCTTTTGGCGATGGTTTCATGGTTTTTCTCTCAAGACCGCTGGTCTGGTAGGTTAGTGGCATTGATTGCATTCCGTCCGCGATCAATAACGATTGGATGGCTCTGGCGATGGAGGGGCAACAATGGCAATGTCCCATCATCCCGTTCATGATGAAGAAGCCGATTGAGCTCTCAAGGTATATGTTCTTTATTTTTATAAGTGTCTACATTGCTAGTTTCATCAATATATCCGTCAAAACAAAGTGATCCTGAAAATATACCCGGAAAAACAATGAGGCTGTCACTTTCCATTTCAATTCCAAAATGTGGCATTTTAGGTTTTCTCTCGCTCTCTGGCTAATAAGTCACAAGTCTGGCCCCACAAGTCTGGCCCCATCATGGAAAGCGCGCCAAGAGGAGTTAGGTGGACCTCCACGTCGGATGCACATCACGAGCAAACGGCACTTTCCTCCAACAAAAGTGCAGCTTACCCTAATACAAAATGATATCAAGTACTCCCACCAACCTACCAATCGTGATTAAGGTAAACGTTACCAGCGGTGCTCCATCTGACCCGGCGGGGTCTCATGTACTCTGCGATGCCCACATGCAAATATTCGGAGTACTACAACTAAAGGGCCACACTGCAAGCCATAAACGAGGTCAGTGACGTACGGTACGACGATCTTTGGAAAATCGCGGGCAACACATTCTACGTACATTGCAAGAGGGCCGCGTCTGAACGGAGCCACCTGCTACTAAGCTCATTAGCAGGCTACTGTGCTTTGCTATTCTGGGCGCAGGGACAGCTCCCGTTTGGCTTCAGAGTTCTCTCATGCATGCATCAGAGATGATATGTTTGTCTAAGGCTGGTCATAGTGGGGAGTAATTTAGACTAGTGTTATGCATATGATACTAGTCTAAGTTACCATCTTCATAATGTAAAGTAACATAATAGTAGTATCATAGATGATTTTATTTATTAATTTATAGACTCATCTTGTCTTAGAAAGTGTTATGTTACAGTAACATATTATGTTACTACCTCTCATTAATTATTTGCCACATAAGTAAAATTTTCTTGGAGTGCGCTATGTTACTAGCTAAGTTACTCCCACTATGACCAGCCTAATACCTCAACTAACTAGCTAGCTATTACTAGTAGATGATGGGTTTGAATAGCTCTAGGATATGTGTGATTGGTGATGGTGCTATCTAATCCAAGCTCATCATCCTAGTGACAGGAGATCATATTCAGGGGACCGGGGGAGCAATATTCAATTTCATCCCGCTTTTAGTTAGTGCACTTTTTTACGCCTACGTGTTTCAACGCTTTGTCACGTTGACTCCTTCGGTTGTTGAGACAACACCGCCCACTTGTAAAATGAGACCGACTATATACTTCAGACGCCTGAAATAAATGTAAGGGCATCTTCAACACCGATTCTCAAACTGCACGCATATATTTGAAATACGTGGTCCGAATCATGAAAGACATTCAACACAGTTCTTTATCAATCCGCCGAGCGGTCCGGATGACGTTTTCCCCGTAAACTGGAACCAAACATGAGAGCTTTGCGGGAGTCCGCACACGATACATGTCGGACTCTTAGACCCATGGCTCATCCAAAATGAACGCAGAGCCCGCTCTTTTGTAGCATCCCGCACTGTTTTTGCGCCAAAATCTCCACCCATTTCTTCCATCACGCCGCTCTCCACTCAATTCTTGCCCTTTTCTCCTACTTTCTTCTTCATTGCCGCCGCCGACGCATGGAACTAGAGTAGGCCCTGCTGGAGATGGAGGTGGTGGAGGTGCGGGAGGATACGAGCATCACCCTCGCCAGAAGAAACTCGATGCAGCAAAATCATCGCGTCAAAGCGAAGGCCAGAAAGGAGGCAATGCTTGTGAAGCGGAAGGCCGGTGGAGGGCGTGCTGATGGCGTCCATGGCGGTGGGCGTGCTGGTTGCGGACGTGGTGGAGGTGGCGCAGATGGTGTCGCCAACCATCCAGAGGTCACCATGGTCAGAGCATTACAAGCCTCCGTACTACTACGCCCCCAAGCAGCTTGCTAGCCAGTTCACGGCAACCGCCGCCGGGCATGTGCCTTACATCGTCGGCGTCAACGCGGGGCTGTTGCTCTTCTCAGAGTCTGCTTAGCCACAGCTCGGCCATGCACGGGCGGCGGGCGGGGAGCACATTGGTGCCAACACGTTGTTCGCTACTATGCCTAAAGCCGGTGGGAAGGCGCACGGCGATGCGGACGCGGAGATGTTGGGCATCATCCACAAAGGCAACAGAGGAGGATGCTATGAGGACGGACAGGTGAAAGACTCGGATCCCAC
The DNA here is from genome assembly GCF_018294505.1 of Triticum aestivum. Taxonomy (NCBI): domain Eukaryota; kingdom Viridiplantae; phylum Streptophyta; class Magnoliopsida; order Poales; family Poaceae; genus Triticum; species Triticum aestivum. The sequence goes on from NC_057794.1 coordinate 549,364,495, forward strand.
ACAGTCTAGCAACTACACCCACACGCGACAGGGCTAATCCCAGGTCGGCATGCAGTAGACCGGCATGGGTACACATCAGCAGGAGAATTGGGCCGCGGGATAGGCGGATGAGGAGGAGGTGGAGGAGGATGAGGACAGAGAAGACGATGATTCGAATGGTTTTGGTGGCTATCCGGAGAAGAATAGTAGAGGAGAAAGCTTCAAAGTGCGGGAGGATGAGGCTGTTGTACGATGCATGGTTGACCACTAGCCTCGATCCGATCCATGTCATGGAGTAAAATGGCTTAAATTTTTGGGTCAACATTCACATATGGCTTCGTGAACACAAATATTTCACGCCCTACTCCGATGTGGTCATCCGCAATTGTGAACCAAAGCCCCTCAACCATCGATGGTACACCATCCAAGAGACCGTGTCGAAGTATTCCGGCCACTTGGCGCATCTCATCGCACGGTGCCCCAGTGGTGCCAAAACCACCGACCAAGTAAGTTGTTGTACATCACTTGCCGGATATGCATAGTTGTATTGATCATTTGTAGCGGATATGCTTTTGTAAATATGAATAGTTTTGGCACCGGATATGCATACTTTTGTTGATCATTGGTCGAATATGCATACTTTTGTTGATCACTAGCCGGATATGCATAGTTTTGTTGATCACTGGCCGGATATGCATAGTTTTGTTGGTTGATCACTAGTCGAATATGAACAGTTTTGAAAGGATGCGGATGTATCCTAGAGGGGGGTGAATAGGCGGTTTAAAAACAGTTACGGTTTAGACTTGAACAAATGCGGAATAAAACCAACTTTTAATTTGTCAAGCACAAAACCTAAATATATTAGGCTCAACTATGTGCACCAACAACTTATGCTAATCAAGATAAACAACTAAATGATATCAAGATATATAAATTCAAGCACAAAGGATATCACAAAGTAAGTGCAAGTAAAGGGCTCGGGCAAGAGATAGCCGAGGCACGCAGTGATGACCATGTATCTCAAAGTTCACACCCTTGTGGGTGCTATTCTCTGTTAGAGCAGTGTGGAGGCACAATGCTTCCCAAAATGTCACTATGGACATCATATTCTCCTCACACCCTCGCATAATACAAGGTGCCATGTCTTCACAAAGGGACCCTTGAGGGTGGTCACCGAACATGTACAAACGACAACCCTTGGGGGGCGGTCATCGAACCCATACAAATTGATCGGGCAATCTCCACAACTTATATAATCTCATAGTCAGAGGAACATGTATAAGTTATGAAGAAAGCAGTAGCAATAAAACTAAACGATCATTATGCTAAGCTAACGGATGGGTCTTGTTCATCACATCATTCTCTAATGATATGATCCCGCTCATCAAATGACAACACATGTCCATTGCTAGGAAACTTAACAATCTTTGATTAACGAGCTAGTCAAGTAGAGGCATACTAGGGACACTCTGTTTTTCTATGTATTCATATATGTACTAAGTTTTCGGTTAATAGAATTCTAGCATGAATAATAAACATTTATCATGATATAAGGAAATATAAATAACAACTTTATTATTGCCTCTAGGGTATATTTCCTTCAGTCTCCCACTTGCACTAGAGTCAATAATCTAGTTCACATCGTCATGTGATTTCACACCAATAGTTCACATCTTTATGTGATTAGTTCACATCTCCATGTGACTAACACCCAAAGGGTTTACTAGAGTCAATAATCTAGTTCACATCGCTATGTGATTAACACCCAAAGAGTAATCATGTTTTGCTTGTGAGAGAAGTTTAGTCAACGGGTTTGCCACATTCAGAGCCATATGTATTTTGCAAATTTTCTATGTCTACAATGCTTTGCATGAAGCTACTCTAGCTAATTGCTCCCACTTGCAATATGTATCTAGATCGAGACTTAGAGTCATCTAGATCGGTGTCAAAGCTTGCATCGACGTAACTCTTTACGACGAACTCTTTGTCACCTTCATAACAGAGAAACATTTCCTTATTCCACTAAGGATATTTTTGACCGCTGTCCAGTGATCCACTCCTAGATCACTATTCTACCATCTTGCCAAACTTATGGTGAGGTACACAATAGGTCAGGTACACAGCATAGCATACTTTATAGAATCTATGACTGGGGCATAGGGAATGACTTTTCATTCTATTTCTATTTTCTGCCGTGGTCGGGTTTTGAGTCTTTACTCAACTTCACACCTTGCAACATAGGCAAGAACTCCTTCTTTGACTTTTCCATTTTGAACTACTTCAAAATCTTGTCAAGGTATGTACTCATTGAAAATATATCAAGCGTCTTGATCTATCTCTATAGATCTTGATGCTCAATATGTAAGTAGCTTCATCGAGGTATTTCTTTGAAAAACTCTTTTGAAACACTCCTTTATGCTTACAGAAAATTCTACATTATTTCTGATCAACAATATGTCATTCACATATACTTATCAGAAATGATGTAGTGCTCCCACTCACTTTCTTGTAAATACAGGCTTCACCGCAGGTCTGTATAAAACCATATACTTTGATCACTTTAGCAAAGTATATATTCCAACTCCGAGATGCTTGCACCAGTCCATAGATGGATCGTTGTAGCTTGCACACTTTGTTAGCACCTTTAGGATTGAAAAAACCTTCTTGTTGCATCATATACAACTCTTCTTTAAGAAATCCATTAAGGAATGCAGTTTTGACATCCATTTGCCAGATTTCATAAAATGTGGCAATTGCTAACATGATTCGAACAGACTTAAGCATCGCTACGAGTGAAAAAAATCTCATCTTGAACTTGTCAAAAACCTTTTGCGACAATTCAAGCTTTGTAGATAGTTACACTACTATCAGTGTCCGTCTTCCTCTTGAAAATCCATTTATTCTTAATGGCTCACCGATCAACTGGCAAGTCAATCAAAGTCCATACGTTGTTCTAATACATGGATCTCATCTCAGATTTCATAGCTTCAAGCCATTTTGCGGAAGGGCTCATCATCGCTTCCTCATAGTTTGTAGGTTCGTCATGGTCAAGTAACATGACCTCCAGAACAGGATTATCATACCACTCTGGTGCGGAACGTATTCTGGTTGACCTACGAGGTTCGGTAGTAACTTGATCCGAAGTTTCATGATCATCATCATTAACTTCCTCACTAATAGGTGTAGGAATCACTAGAACTGATTTCTGTGATGAACTACTTTCCAATTCGGGAGAAGGTACAATTACCTCATCAAGTTTTACATTCCTCCCAATCACTTCTTTCGAGAGAAACTTCTTCTCTAGAAAGGATCCATTCTTAGCAACGAATATCTTGCCTTCAGATATGTGATAGAAGGTGTACCCAACAGTTTCCTTTGGGTATCCTATGAAGACGCATTTCTCCGATTTGGGTTCGAGCTTATCAGGTTGAAACCTTTTCACATAAGCATCACAGCCCCAAACTTTAAGAAACAACAACTTAGATTTCTTGCTAAACCACAGTTCATATGGTGTCGTCTCATCGGATTTAGATGGTGCCCTATTTAACGTGAATGCAGTTGTCTCTAATGCATAACCCCAAAACGATAGTGATAAATCGGCAAGAGACATCATAGATTGCACCATATCTAATAAAGTTCGGTTATGACGTTCGGACACACCATTACGTTGTGGTGTTCCAGGTGGCGTGAGTTGCGAAACTATTCCGCATTGTTTCAAATGAAAACCAAACTCATAACTCAAATATTCTCGTCCACGATTAGATCGCAGAAACTTTATTTTCTCATTACGATGATTTTCCACTTCACTCTAAAATTCTTTGAACTTTTCAAATGTTTCAGACTTATGTCTCATCAAGTAGATATACCCATATCTGCTCAAATCATCTATGAAGATCAGAAAATAACAATACCCTCATCGGATTGCATACATCAGTATGTATTATTTCCAATAAGTCAGTTGATTGCTCCATTGTTCCGGAGAACGGAGTTTTAGTTATCTTGCCCACGAGGCATGGTTCGCAAGCATCAAATGATTCATAATCAAGTGATTCCAAAAGCCCATCAGCATGGAGTTTCTTAATGCGCTTTACACCAATATGACCTAAACGACAGTGCCACATATAAGTTGCACTATCATTATTAACTTTGCATCTTTTGGCTTCAATATTATGAATATGTGTATTACTATGATCGAGATTCAATAAACCATTCACCTTGGGTGTATGATCTCAGAAGGTTTTATTCATGTAAACAGAATAACAATTATCATTGACTTAAATGAATAACCGTATTGCAATAAGCATGATCCAATCATATAATGCTCTACGCAAACACCAAATAACATTTATTTTAGGTTCAACACTAATCCTGAAGGTAAAGGGAGTGTGCGATGGTGATCATATCAACCTTGGAATCACTTCCAACTCACATCATCACCTCGCCCTTAACCAGTCTTTGTTTATTTTGCAACTCCCGTTTTGAGTTCCTACTCTTAGTAACTGAACCAGTATCAAATACTGAGGTGTTTTTATAAACACTAGTAAAGTACACATCAATAACATGTATATCAAATATATACTTTTGTTCACTTTGCCATCCTTCTTATCCGCCAAGTATCTAGGGCAGATCCACTTCCAGTGACCATTTCCTTTGCAGTAGAAGCACTCAGTTCCAGGCTTGGGTCTAGCTTTGAGCTTCTTCATGGGAGTAGCAACTTTCTTGCTATTCTTCTTTGAATTTCCTCTTTATTTCCCTTTGCCCTTTTTCTTGAAACTAGTGGTCTTGTTAACCATCAACACTTGATGCTATTTCTTGCTTTCTACCTTCGCCGATTTCAGCATCGCAAAGAGCTTGGGAATTACTTTCGTTATCCCTTGCATATTATAGTTCCTCACTGAGTTCTAGTAACTTGGTGATAGTGTCTAGAGAACTTTGTCAATTACTATCTTATCTAGAAGATTAACTCCCACTTGATTCAAGCAATTGTAGTACTCAGACAATCTGAGCACATGCTCACAAGTTGAGCTATTCTCCTCCATCTTGTAGGCAAAGTACTGTCAGAGGTCTTCTACCTCTCGACACGGGCATGAGTATGAAATACCAATTTCAACTCTTAGAACATCTTATATGCTCTATGGCGTTCAAAACGTTTTTGAAGTCCCGGTTCTAAGCCGTAAAGCATGGTGCACTAAACTATCAAGTAGTCATCATACCGAGCTTTACCAAATGTTCATAACGTCTGTATCTGCTCCTGCAATAGGTCCGTCACCTAGCGGTGCATCAAGGAAATAATTCTTCTGTGCAGAAATGGGGATAATCCTCAGATCACGGACCTAGTCCGCATCATTGCTACTATCATCTTTCAACATAGTCTTTCTTTAGGAACATATCAAAAATAAATGGGGAGCTACATCGCGAGCTATTGATCTACAACATAGTTATGCAAATACTATCAGGACTAAGTTCATGATAAATTAAAGTTCAATTTATCATATTACTTAAGAACTCCCACTTAGATAGACATCCCTCTAGTCATCTAAATGATCACGTGATCGAAATCAACTAAACCATGTCCGATCATCATGTGAGATGGAGTAGTTTTCAATGGTAAACATCACTACGTTGATCATGTCTACTATATGATTCACACTTGACCTTTCGGTCTCCAGTGTTCCGACGCCATATCTGCATATGCTAGGCTCGTCAAGTTTAACCCGAGTATTCCGCGTGTGCAAAACTAGCTTGCACCCATTGTATGTGATCGTAGAGCTTATCACACCCGATCATCACGTGGTGTCTCGGCACGACGAACTGTCGCAACGGTGCATACTTAGGGAGAACACTTATACCTTGAAATTTAGTGAGAGATCATCTTATAATGCTACCTCTGAACTAAGCAAAATAAGATACATAAAGGATAAACATCATATGCAATCAAAATATGTGACATGATATGGCCATCATCATCTTGTGCCTTTCATCTCCATCTCCAAAACACCGTCATGATCTCTATCATCACCGGCATGACACCATGATCTCCATCATCTTGATCTCTATCAACGTATCGTCACATGGTCGTCTCACCAACTATTGCTTTTGCAACTATTGCTATCGCATAGAGATAAAGTAAAGCAATTATATGGCGCTTGCATCTTATGCAATAAAGAGACAACCATAAGGCTCCTGCCAGTTGCCGATAACTTTAACAAAATATGATCATCTCATACAACGATTTATATCTCATCACGTCTTGACCATATCACATCACAACATGCCCTGCAAAAACAAGTTAGACGTCCTCTACTTTGTTGTTGCAAGTTTTACGTGGCTCCTACAGGCTGCGAAAGAACCGTTCTTACCTGCGCATCAAAAACCACAACATAGTATAGTGATTGCTTTTTGATCTTCGGAAAGAACCGTGTTCATTGAAGCCGATTCAACTAAAGTTGGAGAAATAGACACCCACTAACCACCTATGTGTGAAGCACGGCGGTAGAACCAGTCTCGCGTAAGTGTACGCGTAATGTCGGTGTGGGCCGCTTCATCCAACAATACCACCAAATCAAGAATCAACTAGTAACAGCAAGCAATATGTATATATACTCATGCCCACAACTCCTTTGTGTTCTAGTCGTGCATATAACATCTACGCATAGACCTGGCTCGGATGCCACTGTTGGGGAACACGTAGTAATTTAAAAAAAAATCCTATGCACACGCAGGATCATGGTGATGCATAGCAACGAGAGGGAAGAGTGTTGTCCATGTACCCTCATAGACCGTAAGAGGAAGCATTATGACAACGTGGTTGATGTAGTCGTACGTCTTCACGATCGACCGATCCTAGCACCGAAGGTACGACACCTCCGCGATCTGCACATGTTCGGCTCGATGACGTCCCATGAACTCATGATTCAGTAGAGTGTCGAGGGAGAGCTTCGTCAGCATGACGGCGTGATGACGGTGATGATGATGCTACCGGAACAGGGCTTCGCCTAAGCACTGCTACGATATGACCGAGGTGGATAGTGATGGAGGGGGGCACCGCACACGGCTAAGATATCAATGATCAACTTGTGTGTCTATGGGGTGCCCCCTGGCCACGTATATAAAGGATGGAGGGAGGAGGAGGCCAGCCCTCATAGGGTGCGTCCAAAGTGTGGAGTCCTACTAGGACTCCCTAGTCCTAGTAGGATTCCACCTCCCACATGGAATAGGAAAAAGGGAAGGGAGAAGGAGAAGGAAGGAAGGGGCGCCCCCTTTCCCTAGTCCAATTCAGACCAGTCCATGGGGAAGGGGCACGGCCACCCTTGAGGCCTTTCTCTCCTTTCCCGTATGGCCCATTAAGGCCCAATACGAATTCCCGTAACTCTTCGGTACTCCAAAAAATACCAGAATCACTCGAAACCTTTCCGATGTCCGAATATAGCCTTCCAATATATCGATCTTTACGTCTCGACCATTTAGAGAGACCTAGTCATGTCCCCAACCTCATCTGGGACTCCAAACAAACTTGGTACATCAAAACACATAAACTCATAATACCGATCGTCACCGAACGTTAAGCGTGCGGACCCTACGGGTTCGAGAACTATGTAGACATGACCGAGACACGTCTCCGGTCAATAACCAATAGCGGAACCTGGATGTTCATATTGGCTCCCACATATTCTACAAAGATCTTTACCGGTCAAACCGCATAACGATATACGTTGTTCCCTTTGTCACCGGTATGTTACTTGCCCGAGATTCGATCGTGGGTATCCTCATACCTAGTTCAATCTCATTACCGGAAAGTCTCTTTACTCGTTCCGTATTGCATCATCCTGCAACTAACTCATTAGTCACAATGCCTGCAAGGCTTAGAGTGATGTGCATTACCGAGAGGGCCCAGAGATACCTCTCCGATACACGGAGTGAAAAATCCTAATCTCGATCTATGCCAACTCAACAAACACCATCGGAGACACCTGTAGAGAATCTTTATAATCACCCAGTTACATTGTGATGTTTGATAGCACACAAGGTGTTCCTTCGGTATTCGAGAGTTGCATAATCTCATAGTCAGAGGAACATGTATAAGTTATGAAGAAAGCAGTAGCAATAAAACTGAACGCTCATTATGCTAAGCTAACAGATGGGTCTTGTCCATCACATCATTCTCTAATGATCTGATCCCGTTCATCAAATGACAACACATGTCCATGGCTAGGAAACTTAACCATCTTTGATTAACGAGCTAGTCAAGTAGAGGCATACTAGGGACACTCTGTTTGTCTATGTATTCACACATGTACTAAGTTTTCGGTTAATAGAATTCTAGCATGAATAATAAACATTTATCTTGATATAAGGAAATATGAATAAATCCTTTATTATTGCCTCTAGGGCATATTTCCGTCAAAGGCCCCCTTTTATAGGACCCCGCATATCTAACCGTTGCGGTGCAAATTTACACATGACCGGTACAGCTGCTCAAGGCGGAAATGCTAACTGCAGTGCCTAGTTCGGTACAACTGCCAGTGTCGCTGAATAAAGTTCAGTCGGGACAATCGGACGAGTACCGTAGTGTACCGCCCTGGTACCCAAACATCATCACCCATTTTCGATACAAAGAGCGGTACATGGTTCGAAACAACTGCTATGTTCGGGCTTCAGCAATCGCTAAGTCCTGGGCGGTTCAACTGCCGAAGAACACTGGTTATACCGCTGTAAAGATTCCATCGGGAACTATTGGGCGACTACCACTGACTACCGCATAGCAACCCGAAAGGAATCACCCTTTTCTGGTGCATGGGGCTGTACATACATCACCCGGAACAACCGCTCAGAAGTGCTAGAGTAGAGTGTCTAAGTCTCTGGTGGTACAACTGCTACCTCTTGAGCATGCATTGGTTTCCCTTGAAGAGGAAAGGGTGATGCACCAAAGTAGCGTAAGTATTTCCCTCAGTTTTTGAGAACCAAGGTACCAATCCAGTAGGAGACTACACGCAAGTCGCCTAGTACCTGCACAAACAAACAAGAACCTCGCAACCAACGCGATAAAAGGGTTGTCAATCCCTTCACCGTCACTTATGAAAGTGATATCTGATAGAGATAATAAGATAAATATTTTTGGTATTTTTGTTATATAGATTGAAAAGTAAAGATTGCAAAATAAATAGTAAACTAGAATTGTAGAGCAGAAACTTATATAATGTAAAGTAGACCCGGGGGCCATAGGTTTCACTAGTGGCTTCTCTCAAGATAGCATATATTACGGTGGGTGAACAAATTACTATCGAGCAATTGATAGAAAAGCGCATAGTTATGATGATATCTAGGAATGATCATGAACATAGGCATCACGTCCGTGTCAAGTAGACCGAAACGATTCTGCATCTACTACTATTACTCTACACATCGACCACTATCCATCATGCATCTAGAGTATTAAGTTCATAAGAACAGAGTAACACATTAGGCAAGATGACATGATGTAGAGGGATAAACTCAAGCAATATGATATAAACCCCATCTTTTTATCCTCGATGGCAACAATACAATACGTGCCTTGCTGCCCCTGCTGTCACTGGGAAAGGACACCGCAAGATTGAACCCAAAGCTAAGCACTTCTCCCATTGCAAGAAAGATAAATCTAGTAGGCCAAACCAAACTTATAATTCGAAAGACTTGCAAAGATATCAAATCATGCATATAAGAATTCAGAGAAGAATCAAATATTGTTCATAGATAATCTTAATCATAAACCCACAATTCATCGGATCTAGGCAAACACGCCGCAAAAAGAATTACATCGAATAGATCTCCAAGAACATCGAGGAGAACTTTGTATTGAGATCCAAAGAGAGAGAATAAGCCATCTAGATAATAACTATGGACCCGAAGGTCTGTGGTAAACTACTCACACGTCATCGGAGAGGCTATGGTGTTGATATAGAAGCCCTCCGTGATCGAATCCCCCTCCAGCAGATTGCCGAAAAAGGTCCCTAGATGGGATCTCACGGGTATAGAAGGTTGTGGCGGTGGATAAGTGGTTTCGTGGCTCCCTTGGATGTTTTCAGGATATAAGAGTATATATAGGCAAAAGAAGTAGGTCGGTGGAGCTGCGAGGGGCCCACGAGGGTGGGGGTGCGCCTGGCCCCCTGGGCGCGCCGCCCTACCTCGTGGCCGCCTCGCTGCTTCCTTGACGTCCACTCCAAGTCTCCCGGATTACGTTTGTTCCAAAAAATATCCTCGCGAAGGTTTCATTCCGTTTGGATTCCGTTTGATATTCCTTTTCTGCGAAACACTAAAATAGGCAAAAAAAAAACAACAATTTGCACTGGCCCTTCGGTTAATAGGTTAGTCCTAAAAATAATATAAAAGTGCATAATAAAGCCCATTAAACATCCAAACAAATAATATAATAGCATGGAACAATCAAAAATTATAGATACGTTGGAGACGTATCAAGCATCCCCAAGCTTAATTCCCGCTCGTCCTCGAGTAGGTAAATTATAAAAACATAATTTTTGATGTGGAATGCTACCTAACATAATTTCCAATATATTTCCCTTTATTGCGGCATGAATGTTTATATCCGAAAGATTCTAGACAGAAGTTCAATATTTTGACATAAAAATAATAATACTTGAAGCAATGCTAACCAAGCAATCATGTCTTATCAAAATAACATAGCCAAAGAAAGCTTATCCCTACAAAATCATATAGTTTGGCCATGCTTCATTTTCGTCACACAAAATGCTCCCATCATGCACAATCCCGATGACAAGCCAAGCAATTATTTCATACTTTATCCTTTTCAAACTTTTTCAACTTTCACACAATATATGAGCGCGAGCCATGGACATAGCACTATGGGTGGAATTGAATATGATGATGGAGGTTGTGTGAGAAAACAAAAAAGGAGAAAGTCTCACATTGACGCGGCTAATCGACGGGCTATGGAGATGCTTGCTACCTCTTGAGCACTGCGTTGGTTTTCCCCGAAGAGGAAGGGATGATGCAGCAAAGTAGCGTAAATATTTCCCTCAGTTTTTGAGAACCAAGGTATCAATCCAGTAGGAGGCTACGCGCGAGTCCCTCGCACCTGCACAAAACAAATAAATCCTCACAACCAACACAAATAGGGATTGTCAGTCCCTATAAGGCCACTTATGAGAGTGAGATCTGATAGGTATGATAAGATACTATTTTTGGTATTTTTATGATAAAGATGCAAAGTAAAATAAAGGCAAAGTAAATTGCAAAGGAAATAACTAAGTAGTAGGAGATCAATATGATAAAGATAGACCCGGGGGCCATAGGTTTCACCAGTGGCTTCTCTCGAGAGCATAAGTACTCTACGGTGGGTGAACAAATTACTGTTGAGCAATTGACAGAATTGAGCATAGTTATGAGAATATCTAGGTATGATCATGTATATAGGCATCACGTCCGAGACAAGTAGACCGACTCCTGCCTGCATCTACTACTATTACTCCACTCATCGACCGCTATCCAGCATGCATCTAGAGTATTAAGTTAAACACAGAGTAACGCCTTAAGCAAGATGACATGATGTAGAGGGATAGACTCATGCAATATGAAGAAAACCCCATCTTGTTATCCTTGATGGCAACAATACAATACGTGCCTTGCTGCTCTTACTGTCACCGGGAAAGGACACCGCAAGATTGAACCCAAAGCTAAGCACTTCTCCCATTGCAAGGAAGATCAATCCAGTAGGCCAAACCAAACTGATAATTCGAAGAGACTTGCAAAGATAACCAATCATACATAAAAGAATTCAGAGAAGATTCAAATATTATTCATAGATAGACTTGATCATAAACCCACAATTCATCGGTCTCAACAAACACACCGCAAAAAGAAGATTACATCGAATGGTTCTCCACAAGAGAGGGGGAGAACATTGTATTGAGATCCAAAAAGAGAGAAGAAGCCATCTAGATACTAACTATGGACCCGTAGGTCTGAGCTAAAATACTCACACTTCATCGGAGGGGCTATGGTGTTGATGTAGAAGCCCTCCGTGATCGACGCCCCCTCCGGCGGAGCTCCGGAACAGGCCCCAAGATGGGATCTCATGGATACAGAAAGTTGCGGCGGTGGAATTAGGTTTTTGGCTCCATATCTGATCCTTTGGGGGTACGTAGGTATATATAGGAGGAAGGAGTATGTCAGTGGAGCAACAGGGGGCCCACGAGGGTGGAGGGCGCGCCTGGGTGGGGGGGGGGGGGTAGGCACGCCCCCCTAACTCATGGCCTCCTGTTTTATTTCTTGACATAGGGTCCAAGTCTCCCTGGTCTTATTCGTTGAGAAAATCATGTTCCCGAAGGTTTCATTCCGTTTGGACTTTGTTTGATATTCCTTTTCTTTGAAACCCTAAAACAGGCAAAAAACATCAATTCTGGGCTGGGCCGCCGGTTAATAGGTTAGTCCCAAAAATAATATAAAAGTGGATAATAAATCCCAATAATGTCCAAAACAGTAGATAATATAGCATGGAGCAATCAAAAATTATAGATACGTTGGAGACGTATCAAGCATCCCCAAGCTTAATTCCTGCTCGTCCTCAAGTAGGTAAATGATAAAAACAGAATTTTTGATGCGGAGTGCTACTTGGCATAATTTTAATGTAATTCTTCTTAATTGTGGTATGAATATTCAGATCCGAAATATTCAAGAAAAAAGTTCATATTGACATAAAAATAATAATACTTCAAGCATACTAACAAAGCAATTATGTCTTCTCAAAATAACATGGCTAAAGAAAGTTATCCCTACAAAATCATATAGTTTGGCTATGCTCTATCTTCACCACACAAAATATTTAAATCATGCACAACCCCGATGACAAGCCAAGCAATTGTTTCATACTTTTGACATTCTCAGAACTTTTTCAATCTTCACGCAATACATGAGCATGAGCCATGGATATAGCACTATAGGTGGAATAGAGTGGTGGTTATGGAGAAGACAAAATGGGAGAAGATAGTCTCACATCAACTAGGCATATCAACGGGCTATGGAGATGCCCATCAATAGATCTCAATGTGAGTGAGTAGGGATTGCCATGCAACAGATGCACTAGAGCTATAAGTATATGAAAGCTCAAAAAGAAACTAAGTGGGTGTGCATCTGCTACCTCTTGAGCAATGCGTTGGATTTCGCCGAAGAGGAAGGGATGATGCAGCAAAGTAGCATAAGTATTTCCCTTAGTTTTTGAGAACCAAGGTATCAATCCATAGGAGGCTACGCTCGAGTCCCTCGTACCTACACAAAAACAATAGCTCAACACAACCAACACGCTTAGGGGTTGTCAATCCCTTCATGGTCACTTACGAAAGTGAGATCTGATAGAGATGATAAATAATATATTTTTTGGTATTTTTGGAATAGAGATGCAAAGTAAATAAAGTAAAAGCAAAGTAAAAGCAAAGCAATAATAAAGTGATGGAGATTTATATGATGAGAAAGAGACCCGGGGGCCATAGGTTTCACTAGTGGCTTCTCTCAAGAGCATAAGTATTCTACGGTGGGTGAACAAATTACTATTGAGCAATTGACAGAATTTAGCATAGTTATGAGAATATCTAGGTATGATCATGTATATAGGCATCACGTCCGAGACAAGTAGACCGAAACGATTCTGCATCTACTACTATTACTCCACTCATTGACCGCTATCCAGCATGCATGTAGAGTATTAAGTTAAAAATAGAGTAATGTCTTAAGCAAGATGACATGATGTAGAGGGATAGCTTCATGCAATATGATAAAAAACCCATCTTGTTATCCTCGATGGAAACGATACAATACGTGCCTTGCTGCCCCTTCTGTCACTGGGAAAGGACACCGCAAGATCGAACCCAAAGCTATGCACTTCTCCCATGGCGGGAACAACCAATCTAGTAGGCCAAACCAAACTGATAATTCGAAGAGACTTGCAAAGATAACCAATCATACATAAAAGAATTCAGAGAAGATTCAAATATTATTCATAGATAGACTTGATCATAAACCCACAATTCATCGGTCTCAACAAACACACCGCAAAAAGAAGATTACATCGAATAGATCTCCACGAGAGAGGGGGAGAACATTGTATTGAGATCCAAAAAGAGAGAAGAAGCCATCTAGCTACTAGCTATGGACCCGTTGGTCTAAAGTAAACTACTCACACTTCATCGGAGGGGCTTGGATGATGATGTAGAAGCCCTCCGTGATCGATGCCCCCTCCGGCGGAGCTCCAGAACAGGCCCCAAGATGGGATCTCACGGATATAGAAAGTTGCGGCGGTGGAATTAGGTTTTTGGCTCCGTCCCCGATCGTTTGGGGGTACGTGGATATATATAGGAGGAAGAAGTACGTCGGTGGAGCTTCGAGGGGCCCACGAGGCAGGGGAAGCGCCCTAGGGGGCGCCCCCTACCCTCGTGACCACCTCGTGGCTTTCTTGACGGAGGGTCCAAGTCTCCGGGATCTTATCTGATGAGAAAATCACGTTTCCGAAGGTTTCATTCCGATTGGAGTCCGTTTGATATTTCATTTTTTCGAAACCCTAAAACAGGCAAAAAAACAGCAATTCTGGGTTGGGCCTCCGGTTAATAGGTTAGTCCCAAAAATAATATAAAAGTGGATAATAAGGCCCAATAATGTCTAAAACAGTAGATAATATAGCATGGAGCAATCAAAAATTATAGATACGTTGGAGACGTATCAAGCATCCCCAAGCTTAATTCCTGCTCGTCCTCGAGTAGGTAAATGATAAAAATAGAATTTTTGATGCGGAGTGCTACTTGGCATAATTTCAATGTAAGTCTTCTTAATTGTGGCATGAATATTCAGATTCAAAAGATTCAAGACAAAAGTTCATATTGATATAAAAATAATAATACTTCAAGCATACTAACAAAGCAATTTTGTCTTCTCAAAATATCATGGCCAAAGAAAGCTATCCCTACAAAATCATATAGTCTGGCTATGCTCTATCTTCACCACACAAAGTATTTAAATCATGCACAACCCCGATGACAAGCCAAGCAATTGTTTCATACTTTTGACATTTTCAAAAAAAAAATGATCTTCACGCAATACATGAGCATGGGCCATGGATATAGCACTATAGGTGGAATAGAATGGTGGTTGTGGAGAAGACAAAAAGGGACAAGATATTCTCACATCGACTAGGTGTATTAACGGGCTATGTAGATGCCCATCAATAGATATCAATGTGAGTGAGTAGGGATTGCCATGCAACGGATGCACTAGAGCTATAAGTATATGAAAGCTCAAAAGAAACTAAGTGGGTGTGCATCCAACTCGCTTGCTCACGAAGACCTAGGGCATTTTGAGGAAGCCCATTATTGGAATATACAAGCCAAGTTCTATAATGAAAAATTCCCACTAGTATATGAAAGTGACATAATGAGAGACTCTCTATCATGAAGATCATGGTGCTACTTTGAAGCACAAGTGTGGTAAAAGGATAGTAACATTGTCCCTTCTCCCTTTTTCTCTCATATTTTTTTATTTGGGCCTTTCTCTTTTTTATGGCCTCTTTTTTTATTTTTTTTCGTCCGGAGTCTCATCCCGACTTGTGGGTGAATCATAGTCTCCATCATCCTTTCCTCACTGGGACAATGCTCTAATAATGATGACCATCACACTTTTATTTACTTACAACTCATGAATTACAAATCGATTCTTAGAACAAAATATGACTCTATATGAATGCTTCCGGAGGTGTACCGGGATGTGCAATGACTCATGAGTGACATGTATGAAAGAATTATGAAAGGTGGCTTTGCCATAAATACAATGTCAACTACATGATCATGCATAGCAATATGACAATGATGGAGCGTGTCATAATGAAAGGAATGGTGGAAAGTTGCATGGCAATATATCTCAGAATGGCTATGGAAATTCCATGATAGGCAGGTATGGTGGCTGTTTTGAGGAAGGTATTTGGTGGGTGTATGATACCGGCGAAAAGTGCGCGGTATTAGAGAGGCTAGCAATGGTGGAAGGAAGGAAAGTGCGTATAATCCATGGACTCAACATTAGTCGTAAAGAACTCATATACTTATTGCAAAAATCTAGAAGTTACCAAAGCAAAGTATTATGCGCATGCTCCTAGGGGGATATATTGGTAGGAAAAGACCATCGCTTGTCCCCGACCGCCACTCATAAGGAAGACAATCAATAAATAAATCATGCTCCGACTTCATCACATAAAAGTTCACCATACGTGCATGCTACGGGAATCACAAACTTTAACACAAGCATTTCTCAAATTCACAACTACTCAACTAGCATGACTCTAATATCACCATCCTCATATCTCAAAACAATTATCAAGCATCAATTTCTTCTTAGTATTCAACACACTCATACGAAAGTTTATTATTAATCTTGCATACCAAGCATATTAGGATTTTAAGCAAATTACTATGCTATTAAGACTCTCAAAATAATCTAAGTGAAGCATGAGATATCAATAGTTTCTATTAAACAAATCCACCACCGTGCTCTAAAAGATATAAGTGAAGCACTAGAGCAAAACTATAAAGCTCAAAAGATATAAGTGAAGTACATAGAGTATTCTATCAAATTCCAAATCATGTATGGCTCTCTCAAAAGGTGTGTACAGCAAGGATGATTGTGGTAAAATAATAAGAAAAGACTCAAATCATAAAAGACGCTCCTAGCAAAACACATATCATGTGGTGAATAAAAATATAGCTCCAAGTAAAGTTACCGATAGAAGTAGACGAAAGAGGGGATGCCTTCCGGGGCATCCCCAAGCTTTGGCTTTTAGGTGTCCTTAGATTATCTTGCGGGTGCCATGGGCATCCCCAAGCTTAGGCTCTTGCCACTCCTTGTTCCATAATCCATCAAATCTTTACCCAAAACTTGAAAACTTCACAACACAAAACTTTAAGTAGAAAACTCGTGAGCTCCGTTGAGAAAGAAAACAAAAGACCACTTCAATGTACTGTAATGAAATCATTCTTTATTTATATGCGTGTTAAACCTACTGTATTCCAACTTCTCTATTGATTATAAACTATTTTACTAGCCATAGATTCATCAAAATAAGCAAACAACACATGAAAAACAGAATCTGTCAAAAACAGAACAGTCTGTAGTAATCTGTAGCTAGCGCAAGATATGGAACCCAAAAAATTCTAAAATAAATTGCTGGACGTGAGGAATTTATCTATTAATCATCTGCAAAAATACTTAACTAAATATCTCTTTCCAAATAAAAATGACAGCAGTTCTCGTGAGCGCTAAAGTTTCTGTTCTTTACAGCAAGTTCAACAAGACTTTCCCCAAGTCTTCCCAATGGTTATACTTGGCACAAACACTAATTAAACACAAAAAAGACAACCAAAACAGAGTCTAGATAATTTATTTATTACTAAACAGGAGCAAAAGGCAAGGAATAAAAATAAAATTGGGTTGCCTCCCAACAAGCGCTATCGTTTAAAGCCCCTAGCTAGGCATAACAATCAAGAATAGATCTAGGTATTGTCATCTTTGGTAGGCAATCCATTAGTGGCTCTCGTGATAGATTCATATGGTAATTTTATTTTATTTCTAGGGAAGTGTTCCATTAGCTTTTTTAATGGAAATTTAAATCTAATATTCCCTTCCTTCATATCAATATTTGCACCAACCGTTCTAAGGAAAGGTCTACCGAGAATAATACGGCAAGAAGGATTGCACTCTATATCAAGAATGATAAAATCTATGGGCACATAATTCCTATTAGCAACAATGAGAACATCATTAATTCTTCCCATAGGTTTATTAATAGTGGAATCCGCAAGATGCAAGTTTAGAGAGCAATCATCAAAATCACGGAATTCTAGGAAATCACACAAAGTTTTGGGAATAGTAGAGACACTAGCACCCAAATCACACAAAGCATAAAAATCATAATTTTTAATTTTAATTTTAATATTTGGTTCTCACTCATCATAAAGTTTTCTAGGGATAGAAACTTCCAATTCAAGTTTTTCTTCATAAGATTGCATCACGTCATCAACGATATGTTTAGTAAACGCTTTATTTTGACTATAAGCGTGAGGAGATTTTAGCACGGATTTCAACAAGGAAATACGATCAATCAAAGAGCAATTGTCATAGTTAAATTCCTTGAAATCCATAATAGTGGGTTTAGCAACATCTAGGGTTTTAATTTCTTCAATCCCACTTTTATCAAATTTAGCATCAAGATCAACAAATTCCGAATTCTTAGAACACCTTCTAGGTAAAGGTGGATCATATTCAGTCCCATCATTATCAAGATTCATATTGAAAAAACAAAGATTTAATAGGGGACACATCAATAACTTTTAGATCTTCATCATTATTTTCATAGGAACTAGAAGAACACGCTTTTATAAAGGCATCTTTCTTAGCACGCATCCTAGCGGTTCTTTCTTTGCACTCGTCAATGGAAATTCTCATGGCTTTGAGAGACTCATTGATATCATGCTTAGATGGAATAGATCTAAGTTTCAAAGAATCAACATCAAGAGCAATTCTATCAACGTTCCTAGCCAAATCATCAATCTTAAGCAATTTTTCTTCAATCATAGCATTAAAATTCTTTTGTGAAGAAATAAATTATTTAATATTAGATTCAAAATCAGAGGGCATCTTCTTATAATTTCCATAATAATTGTTGTAGGAATTACAATAATTATTAGAGGGATTAATAGGATAAGGCCTAGGATTGAAATTTCCTCTATACGCGTTGTTACCAAAATTGTTCCTACCAACAAAATTCACATCCATAGATTCATTATTATTCTCAATCAAAGTAGACAAGGGCATATCATTAGGACCAGAAGAAACACTCTTATTAGCAAATAATTTCATAAGTTCATCCATCTTTCCACTCAAAACATTAATTTCTTCTATCGCATGCACCTTTTTAGTAGATCTTTCAGTATGCCATTGAGAATAATTAACCATAATATTATCTAGGAGTTTAGTAGCTTCTCCTAAAGTGATTTCCATAAAAGTGCCTCCCGCGGCCGAATCTAAAAGATTTCTACAAGCAAAATTCAATCCGGCATAAAATTTTTGTATAATTATCCACAAATTCAAACCATGAGTAGGGCAATTACGTATCATTAATTTCATTCTCTCCCAAGCTTGTGCAACGTGTTCATGATCAAGTTGTTTAAAATTCATAATGTCGTTTCTAAGAGAGATGATCTTAGCGGGAGGAAAATACTTAGAGATATAAAAGCCTCTTTGCACTTGTTCCATGAATCAATACTATTTTTAGGCAAAGACAAAAACCAAGCTTTAGCACAATCTCTAAGCGAAAAAGGAAATAGCTTCAATTTAACAATATCATTATCGACATCTTTTTTCTTTCGCATGTCACACAAATCAACGAAGCTATTAAGATGTGTAGTGACATCTTCACTACGAAGGCCGGAGAACGGATCATTCATGACAAGATTCAACAAAGCAGTATTAATTTCACAAGATTTAGCATCGGTAAGAGGAGCAATCAGAGTGCTAAGGAAATCATTATTGTTGATATTGGTGAAGTCACACAATTTAGTATTATCTTGAGCCATCGCGACAAACAAGCAATCCAACACACGAGCAAACAAAGAGCAAACAGGCAAAAGAGGCAAATAGAGAGGGAGGATAGAGAGAGAGGGCAATAAAACGGCCAAGGTGAAGTGGGGGAGAGGAAAACGAGAGGAAAATGGCAAATAATGTAATGCGGGAGATAGGGATTGTGATGGGTACTTGGTATGTTGACTTTTGCGCAGACTCCCCGACAACGGCGCCAGAAATTCTTCTTGCTACCTCTTGAGCACTGTGTTGGATTTCCCCGAAGAGGAAGGGATGATGTAGCAAAGTAGCGTAAGTATTTCCCTCAGCTTTTGAGAACCAAGGTATCAATCCAGTAGGAGGCTACGCTCGAGTCACTCGTACCTACACAAAAACAATAGCTCAACGCAACCAACGCGCTTAGGGGTTGTCAATCCCTTCACGGTCACTTACGAAAGTGAGATCTGATAGAGATGATAAATAATATATTTTTTTGGTATTTTTGGCATAGAGATGCAAAGTAAATAAAGTAAAAGCAAAGTAAAAGCAAAGCAATAATAAAGTGATGGAGATTGATATGATGAGAAAGAGACCCGGGGGCCATAGGTTTCACTAGTGGCTTCTCTCAAGAGCATAAGTATTCTATGGTGGGTGAACAAATTACTATTGAGCAATTGACAGAATTTAGCATAGTTATGAGAATATCTACGTATGATCATGTATGTAGGCATCACGTCCGAGACAAGTAGACCGACTCCTTCCTGCATCTACTACTATTACTCCACTCATCAACCGCTATCCAGCATGCATCTAGAGTACTAAGTTAAAAACAGAGTAACGCCTTAAGCAAGATGACATGATATAGAGGGATAGTTTCATGCAATATGATAAAAAAACTCATCTTGTTATCCTCGATGGCAACGATACAATACGTGCCTTGCTGCCCCTTCTTTCACTGGGAAAGGACACCGCAAGATCGAACCCAAAGCTAAGCACTTCTCCCATGGCAAGAACAACCAATCTAGTAGGCCAAACCAAACTGATAATTCGAAGAGACTTGCAAATATAACCAATCATACGTAAAAGAATTCAGAGAAGATTCAAATATTATTCATAGATAGACTTGATCATAAACCCACAATTCATCGATCTCAACAAACACACCGCAAAAAGAAGATTACATCGGATAGATCTCCACGAGAGAGGGGGAGAACATTGTATTGAGATCCAAAAAGAGAGAAGAAGCCATCTAGCTACTAGTTATGGACCCGTAGGTCGGAAGTAAACTACTCAAACTTCATCGGAGGGGCTTGGATGATGATGTAGAAGCCCTCCGTGATCGATGCCCCCTCCGACAGAGCTCCGGAACAGGCCCAAGATGGCATCTCGTGGATACAGAAAGTTGCGGTGGTGGAATTAGGTTTTTGGCTCCGTCCCCGATCGTTTGGGGGTACGTGGATATATATAGGAAGAAGAAGTACGTCTATGGAGCTTCGAGGGGCCCACGAGGCAGGGGGCCCGCCCTAGGGGGGGGGCTACCCTCGTGACCACCTCGTGGCTTTCTTGACGGAGGGTCCAAGTCTCTTGGATCTTATCTGATGAGAAAATCACGTTTCCGAAGGTTTCATTCCGTTTGGACTCCGTTTGATATTCCTTTTCTTCGAAACCCTAAAACAGGCAAAAAAAACAACAATTCTGGGCTGGGCCTCCGGTTAATAGGTTAGTCCGAAAAATAATATAAAAGTGGATAATAAATCCCAATAATGTCTAAAATAGTAGATAATATAGCATGGAGCAATCAAAATTATAGATACGTTGGAGATGTATCAGCATCCAACTTGCTTGCTCATGAAGACCTAGGGCAATTTTGAGGAAGCCCATCATTGGAATATACAAGGGAAGTTCTATAATGAATGATTCCCACTAGTATATGAAAGTAATAACATGAGAGACTCTCTACTATGAAGATCGTGGTGCTACTTTGAAGCACAAGTGTGGTAAAAGGATAGTAACATTGTCCCTTCTCTCTTTTTCTCTCATTTTTTATTTTTTTATTTTTTTATTTGGGCCTTTTCTCTTTTTATATGGCCTCTTTTTTGGGCTTCTTTGGCCTCTTTTTGTTTTTCGTCCGGAGTCTCATCCGGACTTGTGGGGGAATCATAGTCTCCATCATCCTTTCCTCACTGGGACAATGCTCTAATAATGATGATCATCACACTTTTATTTTTCTTACAACTCAACAATTACAACTTGATACTCAGAACAAAATATGACTCTATATGAATGCCTTCGGCGGTGTACCGGGATATGCAATATGACAATGATGGAGTGTGTCATAATAAACGGAACGGTGGAAAGTTGCATGGCAATATATCTCGGAATGACTATGGAAATGTCATAATAGGTAGGTATGGTGGCTGTTTGGAGGAAGGTATATGGTGGGTGTATGATACCGGCGAAAGGTGCGCGGTATTAGAGAGGCTAGCAAAGGTGGAAGGGTGAGAGTGCGTATAATCCATGGACTCAACATTAGTCATAAAGAACCCATATACTTATTGCAAAAATCTACAAGTTATCAAAGCAAAGTATTACGTGCATGCTCCTAGGGGGATAGATTGGTAGTAAAAGACAATCGCTCGTCCCCGGCCGCCACTCATAAGGAAGGCAATCAAAAAATAAATCATGCTCCGACTTCATCACATAACGGTTCATCATACGTGCATGCTATGGGAATCACAAGCTTCAACACAATTATTTCTCAAATTCACAACTACTCAACTAGCATGACTTTAATATCACCATCTTCATATCTCAAAACAATTATCAAGTATCAATCTTATCATAGTATTCAACACACTCATAAGAAAGTTTTATTATTAATCTTGTATACCAAGCATATTAGGATTTTAAGAAAATTACCATGCTATTAAGACTCTCAAAATAATCTAAGTGAAGCATGAGAGATCAATAGTTTCTATAAAACAAATCCACCACCATGCTCTAAAATATATAAGTGAAGTACTAGAGCAAAATCATATAACTCAAAAGATATAAGCGAAGCACATAGAGTATTCTAACAAATTCCAAATCATGTATGGCTCTCTCAAAAGGTGTGTACAGCAAGTATGATTATGGTAAACTAACAAGAAAAGACTCAAATCATACAAGACGCTCCAAGCAAAACACATATCATGTGGTAAATAAAAATATAGCTCCAAGTAAAGTTACCGATAGAAGTAGACGAAAGAGGGGATGCCTTCTGGGGCACCCCAAGCTTTGGCTTTTAGGTGTCCTTAGATTATCCTAGGGGTGACATGGGCATCCCCAAGCTTAGGCTCTTGCCACTCCTTGTTCCATAATCCATTAAATCTTTACCCAAAACTTGAAAACTTCACAACACAAAATTTAAAGTAGAAAATCTCGTGAGCTCCGTTAGTGAAAGAAAATAAAAGACCACTTCAAGGTACTGTAATGAACTCATTCTTTATTTATATTGGTGCTATACCTACTGTATTCCAACTTCTCTATGGTTTATAAACTATTTTACTAGCCATAGATTCATCAAAATAAGCAAACAACACAAGAAAAACAGAATCTGTCAAAAACAGAATAGTCTGTAGTAATCTGTAGCTTGCACAAGATATGGAACCCAAAAAATTATAAAATAAATTTATGGACGTGAGTAATTTATCAATTAATCATCTGCAAAAATAATTAACTAAATAGCACTTTAAAAATAAAAATGACAGCAGTTCTCGTGAGCGCTAAAGTTTCTGTTTTTACAGAAAGTTCAACAAGACTTTCCCCAAGTCTTCCCAACGGTTCTACTTGGCACAAACACTAATTAAACACAAAAAACAACCAAAACAGAGGCTAGATAAATTATTTATTACTAAACAGGAGCAAAAAGCGAGGAATAAAAATAAAATTGGGTTGCCTCCCAACAAGAATAAAAATATGGATCTAAATTGGGTTGCCATCTTTGGTAGGTAATTCTTTGATGAGGCATCTACCATCTTTAGGAATTTATTTATTTTTACTAATTATCAAAATTTTAGGCACAAGATCAAAAAATTCAATTGTAACAAATGGTTCCTTAATGATAGCAAAAATATTGGGATGAATACTTATAGATTTGAGATCCGCATTTTCCTTACTAGAGGATTCACCCTTATTTTAAGGAACATACATAAGCTTGGCAATTTTAGTGGGAGGACTTGGAGTATTCTTTACGGAAGAAAAAGCAGTTCCCAAGTTGGTGATAATACCTTCAAGTTTATCGATCCTAGTGGAATCATGATTTATTTTCTCAATAACTATTGGTTCCTTTTCTTTAATATTTTTCAAAGTAACTCCTACTTTAGATCCATATTGAGAGATTCGGCTGTGGATCTTTTTATCCAAATTTTCAATTAACTCTACGGTAGCAACCTTATTTTCAATAATTTCAAGCCTTTGCATTACATGCTCCAAAGTTAATATAGTTCCATCAACCAAGAGAGGGGGTGAGCCAAATAAATCTAACATAGCTTTATAAGAACCAAAAGTATGGCTATCCAAAAAGTTCCCTCCGGTAATAGTATCAAGAACATAACGGTGCCAAGGAGTAATGCCTACATAAAAATTGCGAAGGAGAATGGTATTAGATTGCTTCCTAGTAGATCTATTTTGAGCATTGCAAATTCTATACGAAGCATATTTTAGATTTTCACCCTCCCTTTGCTTAAAATTTAGAATTTCATTATCGGGAGACAACGGAGAAGATAACGGACTAGCCATAACGAGAAGCAAAAAAACTAACACACAAGCAAACAGAAAGCAGGCTGGCAAAAAGGGGCAAATAGAGAGGGAGAGGGAGGATAGAGAGAGAGGGCGAATAAAACGGTAAGGGTGAAGTGGGGGAGAGGAAAACGAGAGGCAAATGGCAAATAATATAATGCGGGAGATAAGGGTATGTGATGCGTACTTGGTATGTTGACTTTTGCGTAGACCTCCCTGGCAACGGCGCCAAAAATCCTTCTTGCTACCTCTTGAGCACTGCGTTGGTTTTCCCCGAAGATGAAGGGATGATGCATCAAAGTAGCATAAGTATTTCCCTCAGTTTTTGAGAACCAAGGTATCAATCCAGTAGGAGGCTACACGCGAGTCCCTCGCACCTGCACAAAACAAATAAATCCTCGCAACCAACGCAAATAGGGGTTGTCAGTCCCTATAAGGCCACTTACGAGAGTGAGATCTGATAGATATGACAAGATAATATTTTTGGTATTTTTATGATAAAGATGCATAGTAAAATAAAGGCAAAGTAAATAGCAAAGGAAATAACTAAGTAGTAGGAGATCAATATGATAAAGATAGACCCGGGGGCCATAGGTTTCACTAGTGGCTTCTCTCGAGAGCATAAGTATTCTACGGTGGGTGAACAAATTACTGTTGAGAAATTGACAGAATTGAGCATAGTTATGAGAATATCTAGGTATGATCATGTATATAGGCATCATGTCCGAGACAAGTAGACCGACTCCTTCCTGCATCTACTACTATTACTCCACTCATCGACCGCTATCCAACATGCATCTAGAGTATTAAGTTAAAAACAGAGTAACACCTTAAGCAAGATGACATGATGTAGAGGGATAGACTCATGCAATATGAAGAAAACCCCATCTTGTTATCCTCGATGGCAATAATACAATACGTGCCTTGCTGCCCTTACTATCACCGGGAAAGGACACCGCAAGATTGAACCCAAAGCTAAGCACTTCTCCCATTGCAAGAAAGATCAATCCAGTAGGCCAAACCAAACTAATAATTCGAAGAGACTTGCAAATATAACCAATCATACATAAAAGAATTCACAGAAGATTCAAATATTATTCATAGATAGACTTGATCATAAACCCACAATTCATCGATCTCAACAAACACACCGCAAAAAGAAGATTACATCGAATGGTTCTCCACAAGAGAGGGGGAGAACATTGTATTGAGATCCAAAAAGAGAGAAGAAGCCATCTAGCTACTAACTATGTGTTGGGGAACGTTGCAGAAAACAAAAAATTTCCTACGGTTTCACCAAGATCCATCTATGAGTTCATCTAGCAACGAGTGATCGGATTGCATCTACATACCTTTGTAGATCGCGAGCGGAAGCGTTCAAAGAACGGGGATGAGGGAGTCGTACTCGACATGATCCAAATCACCGGAGATCCTAGCGCCGAACGGACGGCACCTCCGCGTTCAACACACGTACGGTCAGCGTGACGTCTCCTCCTTCTTGATCCAGCAAGGGGGAAGGAGAGGTTGATGAAGATCCAGCAGCACGACGGCGTGGTGGTTGATGCAGCAGTCACCGCAGCAGGGCTTCGCCGTTCTCTACAGAGGAGGAGGAGGTCTTGGAGGGGAGAGGGAGGCGCCAGAGGCATGGGGTGCGGCTGCCCTCCCTTCCCCCCTCTATATATAGGTTCCCCAAGGGGGGGTGGCCCTGGAGATCCAATCTCCCAAGGGGGCGGCGGCCAAGGGGGGTGGAGTGCCCCCCAAGGCAAGTGGGGCGCCCCCCACCCTAGAGTTCCCAAACCTAGGTGCAGGGGGAAGGCCCAAGGGGGGCGCACCAGCCCACTAGGGGCTGGTTCCCCTCCCATTTCAGCCCATGGGGCCCTCCGGGATAGGTGGCCCCACCCGGTGGACGACCCCCGGGACCCTTCCAGTGGTCCCGGTACAATACCGGTGACCCCAAAACTTGTCCCGATGGCCGAAATAGCACTTCCTATATATATAATTCTTTACCTCCGGACCATTCCGGAACTCCTTGTGACGTCCGGGATCTCATCCGGGACTCCGAACAACTTTCGGGTTACTGCATATACATATCTCTACAACCCTAGCGTCACCGAACCTTAAGTGTGTAGACCCTACGGGTTCGGGAGACATGTAGACATGACCGAGATGGCTCTCCGGTCAATAACCAACATCGGGATCTGGATACCCATGTTGGCTCCCACATGCTCTTCGATGATCTCATCGGATGAACCACGATGTCGAGGAGTCACGCAACCCCGTATACAATTCCCTTTGTCAATCGGTACGTTACTTGCCCGAGATTCGATCGTCGGTATCCCAATACCTCGTTCAATCTCGTTACCGGCAAGTCACTTTACTCGTACCGTAATGCATGATCCCGTGACCAGACACTTGGTCACTTTGAGCTCATTATGATGATGCATTACCGAGTGGGCCCAGAGATACCTCTTCGTCATACGGAGTGACAAATCCCAGTCTCGATCCGTGTCAACCCAACAGACACTTTCGGAGATACTCGTAGTATACCTTTATAGTCACCCAGTTACGTTGTGACGTTTGGTACACCCAAAGCACCCCTACGGTATCCGGGAGTTACACGATCTCATGGTCTAAGGAAAAGATACTTGACATTGGAAAAAGCTCTAGCAAAACGAACTACACGATCTTGTGCTATGCTTAGGATTGGGTCTTGTCCATCACATCATTCTCCCAATGATGTGATCTCGTTATCAACGACATCCAATGCCCATAGTCGGGAAACCATGACTATCAGTTAATCAACGAGCTAGTCCACTAGAGGCTTACTAGGGACATATTGGTGTCTATGTATTCACACATGTATTAGGATTTCCGGATAACACAATTATAGCATGAATAAAAGACAATTATCATGGACAAGGAAATATAATAATAATCCTTTTATTATTGCCTCTAGGGCATATTTCCAACAGTCTCCCAGTTGCACTAGAGTCAATAATCTAGTTACATTATGATGAATCAAACACCCATAGAGTTCTGGTGTTGATCATGTTTTGCTCGTGGAAGAGGTTTAGTCAATGGATCTGTGACATTCAGAACCGTATGCACTTTACAAATTTCTATGTCTCCATCTTGAACATTTTCACGGATGGAGTTGAAGCGACTCTTGATGTGCTTGGTCTTCTTGTGAAACCTGGGCTCCTTGGCAAGTGCAATAGCTCCAGTGTTGTCACAGAAGAGTTTGATCGGCCCCGACGCATTGGGTATGACTCCTAGGTCGGTGATGAACTCCTTCACCCAAATTGCTTCATGTGCTGCCTCCGAGGCTGCCATGTACTCCGCTTCACATGTAGATCCTGCCACTACGCTCTGCTTGCAGCTGCACCAGCTCACTGCCCCACCATTCAACATATACACGTATCCGGTTTGTGACCAGATCTGTGTCGAAGCTAGCGTCGACGTAACCCTTTACGACGAGCTCTTCGTCACCTCCATAAACGAGAAACATGTCCTTAGTCCTTTTCAGGTACTTCAGGATATTCTTGACCGCTGTCTAGTGTTCCTTGCTGGGATTACTTTGGTATCTTCCTACCAAACTTATGGCAAGGTTTACATCAGGTCTGGTACACAGCATCGCATACATAATAGACCCTATGGCTGAGGCATAGGGGATGACACTCATCTCTTCTATATCTTCTGCCGTGGTCGGACATTGAGCTGAGCTCAATTTCATACCTTGCAACATAGGCAAGAACCCCTTCTTAGACTGATCCATATTGAACTTCTTCAATATCTTATCAAGGTATGTGCTTTGCGAAAGACCTATGAGGCGTCTTGATCTATCTCTATAGATCTTGATGCCTAATATATAAGCAGCTTCTCCAAGGTCCTTCATTGAAAAACTCTTATTCAAGTAGGCCTTAATGTTGTCCAAAAGTTCTATATCATTTCCCATCAAAAGTATGTCATCTACATATAATATGAGAAATGCTACAGAGCTCCACTCACTTTCTTGTAAACGCAGGCTTGTCCATAGGTCTGCATAAACCCAAACGCTTTGATCATCTCATCAAAGCGAATGTTCCAACTCCGAGATGCTTGCACCAGCCCATAAATGGATCGCTGAAGTTTGCATACCTTGTTAGCATTCTTATGGTCGACAAAACCTTCCGGCTGCATCATATACAGTTCTTCCTTAAGATAACCGTTAAGGAATGCCGTTTCGACGTCCATTTGCCATATCTCATAATCATAGTATGCGGCAATTGCTAACATGATTTGGACAGACTTCAGCTTCGCTACGGGAGAGAATGTCTCATCGTAGTCAACCCCTTGAACTTGTCGATAACCCTTAGCAACAAGTCGAGCTTTATAGATGGTAACATTACCATCTGCCTCTGTCTTCTTCTTAAAGATCCATTTGTTTTCTATCGCTCACCGATCATCGGGCAAGTCTGTCAAAGTCCATACTTTGTTTGCATACATGGATCCTATTTCGGATTGCATGGCTTCAAGCCATTTGTTGGAATATGGGCCCGCCATCGCTTCTTCATAGTTCGAAGGTTAACCATTGTCTAACAACATGATTTCCAAGACAGGGTTGCCGTACCACTCTGGTGCGGAACGTGTCCTTGTGGACCTACGAAGTTCAGTAGCAACTTGATCTAAAGTTTCATGATCATCATAATTAACTTCCTCTCTAGTTGGTGTAGGCACCTCAGGAACATTTTCTTGAGTTGCACCACTTTCCGGTTCAAGAGGTAATACTTCATCAAGTTCTACTTTCCTCCCACTTACTTCTTTCGAGAGAAACTCTTTCTCTAGAAAGGATCCATTCTTGGCAACAAAGATCTTGCCTTCAGATCTGAGGTAGAAGGTATACCCAATAGTTTCTTTAGGGTATCCTATGAAGACGCATTTTTCCGACTTGGGTTCGAGCTTTTCAGGTTGAAGTTTCTTGACATAAGCATCGCATCCCCAAACTTTTAGAAATGACAGCTTAGGTTTCTTCCCAAACCATAATTCATACGGTGTCGTCTCAACGGATTTTGACGGAGCCCTATTTAAAGTGAATGCGGCAGTCTCTAAAGCATAGCCCCAAAATGACAGCGGTAAATCGGCAAGAGACATCATAGATCACACCATATCCAATAGAGTGCGATTACGACGTTCGGACACACCATTACGCTGAGGTGTTCCAGGCAGCGTGAGTTGTGAAACTATTCCACATTTTCTTAAGTGTGTACCAAATTCGTGACTCAAATATTCTCCTCCACGATCTGATTGCAAAAACTTGATTTTTCTGTCACGTTGATTCTCAACCTCACTCTAAAATTCCTTGAACTTTTCAAAGGTTTCAGACTTGTGTTTCATTAAGTAGACATACCCATATCTACTCAAGTCATCAGTGAGGGTGAGAACATAACGATAGCCACCACGAGCCTCAACACTCATTGGACCGCACACATCAGTATGTATGATTTCCAATAGGTTGGTTGCTCACTCCATTGTTCCTGAGAACGGAGTCTTGGTCATCTTACCCATGAGGCATGGTTCGCACGTGTCAAATGATTCGTAATCAAGAGACTCTAAAAGTTCATCTGCATGGAGCTTCTTCATGCGTTTGACACCTATGTGACCAAGGCGGCAGTGCCACAAGTATGTGGGACTATCATTATCAACCTTACATCTTTTGGTATTCACACTATGAATATGTGTAGCATTACGCTCGAGATTCATTAAGAATAAACCATTCACCATAGGAGCATGACCATAAAACATATCTCTCATATAAATAGAACAACCATTATTCTCGGATTTAAATGAGTAGTCATCTCGAATTAAACGAGATCCTGATACAATGTTCATGCTCAAAGCTGGTACTAAATAACAATTATTGAGGTCTAAAACTAATCCCGTGGGTAAATGTAGAGGTAGTGTGCCGACGGCGATCACATCGACCTTGGAACCATTCCCGGCGCGCATCGTCACCTCGTCCTTCGCCAGTCTCCGTTTATTCCGTAGCTCCTACTTTGAGTTACAAATGTGAGCAACCGCACCGGTATCAAATACCTAGGAGCTACTACGAATACTGGTAAGGTACACATCAATTACATGTATATCACATATACCTTTTGTGTTGCTGGCCTTCTTGTCCGCTAAGTATTTGGGGCAGTTCCGCTTCTAGTGACCACTTCCCTTGCAATAAAAGCACTCAGTCTCGGGCTTGGGTCCATTCTTTGGCTTCTTCCCGGCAGCTTGCTTACCGGGCGCGGCAACTCCCTTGCCGTCCTTCTTGAAGTTCTTTTTACCCTGGCCTTTCTTAAACTTGGTGGTTTTATTGACCATCAACACTTGATGTTCCTTTTTGACTTCTACCTCTACTGATTTCAGCATTGAAAATACCTCAGGAATGGTCTTTTCCATCCCCTGCATATTGAAGTTCATCACAAAGCTCTTGTAGCTCGGTGGAAGCGACTGAAGGATTCTGTCAATGACCGCGTCATCCGGGAGATTAACTCCCAGCTGAGTTAAGCGGTTATGTAATCCAGACATAGTGAGTATGTGCTCACTGACAGAACTATTTTCCTCCATCTTACAGCTGAAGAACTTGTCGGAGACTTCATATCTCTCGACCCGGGCATGAGCTTGAAAAACCATTTTCAGCTCTTCAAACATCTCATATGCTCCGTGTCTCTCAAAACGCTTTTGGAGCCCCGGTTCTAAGCTGTAAATCATGCTGCACTGAACGAGGGAGTAGTCATCAGCACGTGTCTGCCAAGCATTCATAACGTCTTGGTTCTGTGGGACAGGTGCGTCACCTAGCGGTGCTTCTAGGACATAATCTTTCTTTGCAGCTATGAGGATGGTCCTCAGGTTCCGGACCCAGTCCGTATAATTGTTGCCATCGTCATTCAGCTTGGTTTTCTCTAGGAACGCGTTGAAGTTGAGGACAACGTTGGCCATTTGATCTACAATACATGTTGTAAAGATTTTAGACTAAGTTCATGATAATTAAGTTCATCTAAATCAAATTATACAATGAACTCCCACTCAGATAGACATCCCTCCAGTCATCTAAGTATAACATGATCCGAGTTAGCTAGGCCATGTCCGTTCATCACGTGAGATGGACTAGCCAATATCGGTGAACATCTTCATGTTGATCGTATCTTCTATACGACTCATGGTCGACCTTTCGGTCTTCTGTGTTCTGAGGCCATGTCTGTACATGCTAGGCTCGTCAAGTCAATCTAAGTGTTTGCATGTGTAAATCTGTCTTACACCCATTGTATGTGAACGTTGGAATCTATCACACCCGATCATCATGTGGTGCTGCAAAACAACAAACTGTCGCAATGGTGCACAGTTAGGGAGAACACTTTCTTGAAATTATTATGAGGGATCATCTTATTTACTACCGTCGTTCTAAGTAAACAAGATGCAAAAACATGATAAACATCACATGCAATCAAATAATAATAGTGACATGATATGGCCAATATCACATAGCTCCTTTGATCTCCATCTTGGGGCTCCATGATTATCTTGTCACCGGCATGACACCATGATCTCCATCATCATGATCTCCATCATCGTGTCTCCATGAAGTTGCTCGCCAACTATTACTTCTACTACTATGGCTAACACGTTTAGCAATAAAGTAAAGTAATTTACATGGCGTTTCTCAATGACACGCAGGTCATACAAAAAATAAAGACAACTCCTATGGCTCCTGCCGATTGTCATACTCATCGACATGCAAGTCGTGATTCCTATTATGATAGCATGAACATATCATACATCACATATATATCATTCATCATTCATCACAACTTTGGCCATATCACATCACAAAACACTTGCTGCAAAAACAAGTTAGACGTCCTCTAATTGTTGTTGCAAGTTTTGCGTGGCTGCAATAGGGTTCTAGCAAGAACGTTTTCTTACCTACGTGAAAGCCACAACGTGATTTGTCAACTTCTATTTACCCTTCATAAGTACCCTTTTCATTGAATCCGCTCCACTAAAGTGGGAGAGACAGACACCCGCCAGCCACCTTATGCAACTAGTGCATGTCAGTCGGTGGAACCGGTCTCACGTAAGTGTACGTGTAAGGTTGCTCCGGGCCGCTTCATCCCACAATACTGCTGAAGCAAAATAAGACACGTAGCGGCAAGAAAGTTGACAACATCTACGCCCACAACAAATTGTGTTCTACTCGTGCAAAGAGAACTACGCATAGACCTAGCTCATGATGCCACTATTGGGGAACGTTGCAGAAAACAAAAAATTTCCTACGGTTTCACCAAGATCCATCTATGAGTTCATCTAGCAATGAGTGATCGGATTGCATCTACATACCTTTGTAGATCGCGAGCGGAAGCGTTCAAAGGACGAGGATGAGAGAGTCGTACTCGACGTGATCCAAATCACCGGAGATCCTAGCACCGAACGGACGGCACCTCTGCATTCAACACACGTACGGTCATTGTGACGTCTCCTCCTTCTTGATCCAGCAAGGGGGAAGGAGAGGTTGATGAAGATCCAGCAGCACGACGGCGTGGTGGTGGATGCAGCAGTCACCGCAGCAGGGCTTCGCCGTTCTCTACGGAGGAGGAGGAGTCTTGGAGGGGAGAGGGAGGCGCCAGAGGCATGGGGTGCGGCTGCCCTCCCTTCCCCCTCTATATATAGGGTCCCCAAGGGGGGGGGGCCTGGAGATCCAATCTCCCAAGGGGGCGGCGGCCAAGGGGGGTGGAGTGCCCCCCAAGGCAAGTGGGGCGCCCCCCACCCTAGAGTTCCCAAACCTAGGTGCAGGGGGAAGGCCCAAGGGGGGTGCACCAGCCCACTAGGGGCTGGTTCCCCTCCCACTTCAGCCCATGGGGCCCTCCGGGATAGGTGGCCCCACCCGGTGGACCCCCGGGACCCTTCCGGTGGTCCCGGTACAATACCGGTGACCCCGAAACTTGTCCCGATGGCCGAAATAGCACTTCCTATATATAATTCTTTACCTCAGACCATTCCGGAACTCCTTGTGACGTCCGGGATATCATCCGGGACTCCGAACAACTTTCGGGTTACTGCATATACATATCTCTACAACCCTAGCGTCACCGAACCTTAAGTGTGTAGACCCTACGGGTTCGGGAGACATGTAGACATGACCGAGATGGCTCTCCGATCAATAACCAACAGCGGGATCTGGATACCCATGTTGGCTCCCACATGCTCTTTGATGATCTCATCGGATGAACCACGATGTCGAGGATTCACGCAACCCCGTATACAATTCCCTTTGTTAATCGGTACGTTACTTGCCCGAGATTCGATCGTCGGTATCCCAATACCTCGTTCAATCTTGTTACCGGCAAGTCACTTTACTCGTACCGTAATGCATGATCCCGTGACCAGACACTTGGTCACTTTGAGCTCATTATGATGATGCATTACCGAGTGGGCCCAGAGATACCTCTCCGTCATACGGATTAACAAATCCCAGTCTCGATCCGTGTCAACCCAACAGACACTTTCAGAGATACACGTAGTATACCTTTATAGTCACCCAGTTACGTTGTGACGTTTGGTACACCCAAAGCACCCCTACGGTATCCAGGAGTTACACGATCTCATGGTCTAAGGAAAAGATACTTGACATTGGAAAAAGCTCTAGCAAAACGAACTACACGATCTTGTGCTATGCTTAGGATTGGGTCTTGTCCATCACATGATTCTCCCAATGATGTGATCTCATTATCAACGACATCCAATGCCCATAGTCAGGAAACCATGACTATCAGTTAATCAACGAGCTAGTCAACTAGAGGCTTACTAGGGACATATTGGTGTCTATGTATTCACACATGTATTACGATTTCCGGATAACACAATTATAGCATGAATAAAAGACAATTATCATGAACAAGGAAATATAATAATAATCCTTTTATTATTGCCTCTAGGGCATATTTCCAATACTATGGACCCGTAGGTCTGAGGTAAACTACTCACACTTCATCGGAGGGGCTATGGTGTTGATGTAGAAGCCCTCCGTGATCGATGCCCCCTCCGGCGGAGCTCCAGAACAGGCCCCAAGATGGGATCTCGTGGATACTGAAAGTTGCGGCGGTGGAGTTAGGTTTTTGCCTCCGTATCTGATCATTTGGGGGTACATAGGTATATATAAGAGGAAGGAGTACGTCGGTGGAGCAACAGGGGGCCCACGAGGGTGGAGGGCACGCCTGGGGGGGGGGGGGTAGGCGCGCCCCCCTACCTCGTGGCCTCCTCTTTTATTTCTTGACGTAGGTTCCAAGTCTCCCTGGTCTTATTCGTTGAGAAAATCACGTTCCCGAAGGTTTCGTTCTGTTTGGACTTCGTTTGATATTCCTTTTCTTCGAAACCTTAAAACAGGCAAAGAAACAGCAATTCTAGGTTGGGCCTCCGGTTAATAGGTTAGTCCCAAAAATAATATAAAAGTGGATAATAAAGCCCAATAATGTCTGAAACAGTAGATAATATAGCATGGAGCAATCAAAAATTATAGATACGTTGGAGACGTATCAAGCATCCCCAAGCTTAATTCCTACTCGTCCTCGAGTAGGTAAATGATAAAAACAGAATTTTTGATGCAGAGTGCTACTTGGCATAATTTTAATGTAATTCTTCTTAATTGTGGTATGAATATTCAGATCCGAAAGATTCAAGACAAAAGTTCATACTGACATAAAAATAATAATACTTCAAGCATACTAACAAAGCAATTATGTCTTCTCAAAATAACATGGCTAAAGGAAGTTATCCCTACAAAATCATATAGTCTGGCTATGCTCTATCTTCACCATACAAAATATTTAAATCATGCACAACCCCGATGACAAGCCAGGCAATTGTTTCATACTTTTGAAATTCTCAAAACTTTTTCAATCTTCACGCAATACATGAGCATAAGCCATGGATATAGCACTATAGGTGGAATAGAGTGGTGGTTGTGGAGAAGACTAAAAGGGAGAAGATAGTCTCCCATCAACTAGGCATATCAACGGGCTATGGAGATGCCCATCAATAGATCTCAATGTGAGTGAGTAGGGATTGCCACGCAACGGATGCACTAGAGCTATAAGTGTATGAAAGCTCAAAAAGAAACTAAATGGGTGTGCATCCAACTTGCTTGCTCATGAAGACCTAGGGCAATTTTGAGGAAGCCCATCATTAGAATATACAAGCCAAGTTCTATAATGAAAGATTCCCACTAGTATATGAAAGTGATAACATGAGAGACTCTCTACTATGAAGATCATGGTGCTACTTTGAAGCACAAGTGTGGTAAAAGGATAGTAACACTGTCCCTTCTCTCTTTTTCTCTCATTTTTTTATTTATTTTATATATTTTTTATTCGGGCCTTTTCTCTTTTTTTTGGCCTCTTTTTTTTGGGGGGGGGGGGTGTTCTTTGGCCTCTTTTTATTTTTCTTCCGGAGTCTCATCCCGACTTCTGGGGGAATCATAGTCTTCATCATCCTTTCACTGGGACAATGCTCTAATAATGATGATCATCACACTTTTATTTTTCTTACAACTCAACAATTACAACTCGATACTTAGAGCAAAATATGACTCTATATGAATGCCTCCGGCGGTGTACCGGGACATGCAATATGACAATGATGGAGTGTGTCATAATAAACGGAATGGTGGAAAGTTGAATGGCAATATATCTCAGAATGGCTATGGAAAATGCCATAATAGGTAGGTATGGTGGCTGTTTTGAGGAAGGTATATGGTTGGTGTATGATACCGGCGAAAGGTGCGCGGTATTAGAGAGGCTAGCAAAGGTGGAAGGGTGAGAGTGCATATAATCCATGGACTCAACATTAGTCATAAAGAACTCATATACTTATTGCAAAAATCTTCAAGTTATCAAAGCAAAGTATTACGCGCATGCTCCTAGGGGGATAGATTGGTAGGAAAAGACCATCGCTCGTCCCCGACTGCCACTCATAAGGAAGGCAATCAAAAAAAATCATGCTCCGACTTCATCACATAACGGTTCACCATACGTGCATGCTACGGGAATCACAAGCTTCAACACAAGTATTTCTCAAATTCACAACTACTCAACTAGCATGGCTTTAATATCACCATCTTCATATCTCAAAACAATTATCAAGTATCAAACTTATCATAGTATTCAACACACTCATAAGAAAGTTTTATTATTAATCTTGTATACCAAGCATATTAGGATTTTAAGAAAATTACCATGCTATTAAGACTCTCAAAATAATCTAAGTGAAGCATGAGAGATCAATAGTTTCTATAAAACAAATCCACCACCGTGCTCTAAAAGATATAAGTGAAGTACTAGAGCAAAATTATATAACTCAAAAGATATAAGCGAAGCACATAGAGTATTCTAACAAATTCCAAATCATGTATGGCTCTCTAAAAAGGTGTGTACAGCAAGGATGATTGTGGTAAACTAACAAGCCAAGACTCAAATCATACAAGATGCTCCAAGCAAAACACATATCATGTGGTAAATAAAAATATAGCTCCAAGTAAAGTTACCGATAGAAGTAGACGAAAGAGGGGATGCCTTCTGGGGCATCCCCAAGCTTTGGCTTTTAGGTGTCCTTAGATTATCTTGGTGGTGCCATGGGCATCCCCAAGCTTAGGCTCTTGCCACTCCTTGTTCCATAATCCATCAAATCTTTACCCAAAACTTGAAAACTTCACAACACAAAACTTAAAGTAGAAAATCTCGTGAGCTCCGTTAGCGAAAGAAAATAAAAGACCACTTCAAGGTACTGTAATGAACTCATTCTTTATTTATATTGGTGTTATACCTACTGTATTCCAACTTCTCTAAGGTTTATAAACTATTTTACTGGCCATAGATTCATCAAAATAAGCAAACAACACAAGAAAAACAGAATCTGTCAAAAACAGAACAGTCTGTAGTAATCTGTATCTAGCGCAAGATCTGGAACCCTAAAAATTCTAAAATAAATTTCTGGACGTGAGTAATTTATCTATTAATAATTTTCAAAAAGAATTAACTAAATAGCACTTTCCAAATAAACATGACAGCAGTTCTCGTGAGCGCCAAAGTTTCTGTTTTTTACAGCAAGTTCAACAAGACTTTCCCCAAGTCTTCCCAACGGTTCTACTTGGCACAAACACTAATTAAACACAAAAAACAACCAAAATAGAGGCTAGATAAATTACTTATTACTAAACAGGAGCAAAAAGCGAGGAATAAAAATAAAATTGGGTTGCCTCCCAACAAGCGCTATCGTTTAACGCCCCTAGCTAGGCATAACAAGCAAGAATAGATCTAGGTATTGCCATCTTTGGTTGGTAATTCTTCGATGAGGCATCTACCATCTTTAGTAATTTCTTTATTTTTACTAATTATCAAACTTTTAGGCACAAGATCGAAAAATTCATTTGTAACAAATGGTTCCTTAATGATAGCAAAAAGATTGGGATGAATACTTATAGATTTGAGATCCGCATTTTCCTTACTAGAGGATTCACCCTTATTTTTAGGAAAATACATAAGCTTGGCAATTTTAGTGGGAGGACTTGGAGTATTCTTTACGGAAGAAAAAGAGGTTCCCAAGTTGGTGATAATACCTTCAAGTTTATCGATCCTAGTGGAATCGTGATTTATTTTCTCAATAACTATTGGTTCCTTTTCTTTAATGTTTTTCAAAGTAACTCCTACTTTAGATCCATATTGAGAGATTCGGCTGTGGATCTTTTTATCCAAATTTTCAATTAACTCTATGGTAGCAACCTTATTTTCAATTATTTCAAGCCTTTGCATTACATGCTCCAAAGTTAATATAGTTCCATTAACCAAGAGAGGGGGTGAGCCAAATAAATCTAACATAGCATTATAAGAATCAAAAGTATGGCTACCCAAAAAGTTCCCTCCGGTAATAGTATCAAGAACATAATGGTGCCAAGGAGTAATGCCTACATAAAAATTGCGAATGAGAATGGTAGTAGATTGCTTCCTAGTAGATCTATTTTGAGCATTGCAAATTCTATACCAAGCATCTTTTAAATTTTCACCCTCCCTTTGCTTAAAATTTAGAATTTCATTCTCGGGAGACAACGGAGAAGATAAAGGACTATCCATAACGACAAGCAAACAAACTAACACACAAGCAAACAGAAAGCAAGCGGGCAAAAAGAGGCAAATAGAGAGGGAGAGGGAGGATAGAGAGAGAGGGCGAATAAAACGGCAAGGGTGAAGTGGGGGGAGAGGAAAACGAGAGGCAAATGGCAAATAATATAATGCGGGAGATAAGGGTATGTGATGCATACTTGGTATGTTGACTTTTGCGTAGACCTCCCTGGCAACGGCACCGGAAATCCTTCTTGCTACCTCTTGAGCACTGCGTTGGTTTTCCCCGAAGATGAAGGGATGATGCAGCAAAGTAGCATAAGTATTTCCCTCAGTTTTTGAGAACCAAGGTATCAATCCAGTAGGAGGCTACGCGCGAGTCCCTCGAACCTGCACAAAACAAATAAATCCTCGCAACCAATGCAAATAGGCGTTGTCAGTCCCTATAAGGCCACTTACGAGAGTGAGATCTGATAGATATGATAAGATAATATTTTTGGTATTTTTATGATAAAGCTGCAAAGTAAAATAAAGGCAAAGTAAATAGCAAAGAAAACAACTAAGTAGTAGGAGATCAATATGATAAAGATAGACCCGGGGGCCATAGGTTTCACTAGTGGCTTCTCTCGAGAGCATAAGTATTCTACGGTGGGTGAACAAATTGCTGTTGAGAAATTGACAGAATTGAGCATAGTTATGAGAATATCTAGGTATGATCATGTATATAGGCATCACGTCCGAGACAAGTAGACCGACTCCTGCCTGCATCTACTACATAAAAGAATTCAGAGAAGATTCAAATATTATTCATAGATAGACTTGATCATAAACCCACAATTCATCGGTCTCAACAAACACACCACAAAAAGAAGATTACATCGAATGGTTCTCCACAAGAGAGGGGGAGAACATTGTATTGAGATCCAAAAAGAGAGAAGAAGCCTTCTAGCTACTAACTATGGACCCGTAGGTCTAAGGTAAACTACTCACACTTCATCGGAGGGGCTATGGTGTTGATGTAGAAGCCCTCCGTGATCGATGCCCCCTCCGGCGGAGCTCCGGAACAGGCCCCAAGATGGGATCTCGTGGATACTGAAAGTTGCGGTGGTGGAATTAGGTTTTTGGCTCCGTATCTGATTGTTTGGGGGTACGTAGGTATATATAGGAGCAATTCTGGGCTGGGCCTCTGGTTAATAGGTTAGTCCCAAAAATAATATAAAAGTGGATAATAAAGCCCAATAATGTTCAAAACAGTAGATAATATAGGATGGAGCAATCAAAAATTATAGATACGTTGGAGACGTATCAATGCCCATCAATTGATGTCCATGCAAGGAATTGGGATTGCCATGCAACGGATGCACTAGAGCTATAAATATATGAAAGCTCAACAAAAGAAACTAAGTGGGTGTGCATCCAACTTGCTTGCTCACGAAGATCTAGGGAATTTTGAGGAAGCCCATTATTGGAATACAAGCCAAGTTCTATAATGAAAAATTATCACTAGTATATGAAAGTGACAACATAAGAGACTCTCTATCATTAAGATCATGGTGCTACTTTGAAGCACAAGTGTGGAAAAAAGATAGTAACATTGCCCCTTCTCTCTTTTTATCTCATTATTTCTTTGGTCTCTTTTTTATGGCCTTTCTCTTTTTTTCGAAGAACTTTCCTCACGTGGGACAATGCTCTAATAATGAAAATCATCACACTTTTATTTACTCACAACTCAAGAATTACAACTCGATACTTAGAACAAAATATGACTCTATGTGAATGCCTCTGGCGGTGTACCGGGATATGCAATGAATCAAGAGTGACATGTATAAAAGAATTATGAAGGTGGCTTTGCCACAAATACGATGTCAACTACATGATCATGCAAGGCAATATGACAATGATGGAGCGTGTCATAATAAACGGAACGGTGGAAAATTGCGTGGCAATATATCTCGGAATGGCTATGGAAATGCCATAATAGTTGGTATGGAGGATATTTTGAGGAAGATATAAGGAGGGTTATGTGTGATAGTGCATATCATATCACGGGGTTTGGATGCACCGGAGAAGTTTGCACCAACTCTCGAGGT
The DNA here is from genome assembly GCF_018294505.1 of Triticum aestivum. NCBI lineage: Eukaryota > Viridiplantae > Streptophyta > Magnoliopsida > Poales > Poaceae > Triticum > Triticum aestivum. The sequence goes on from NC_057794.1 coordinate 549,405,077, forward strand.
GAGAAATGGCAATGCACGGTACCGAAGAGGCTAGCAATGATGGAAGGGCGAGAGTGCGTATAATCCATGGACTCAACATTAGTCATAAAGAACTCACATACTTATTGCAAAAATCTACAAGTCATCAAAACCAAGCACTACATGCATGCTCCTAGGGGGATAGATTGGTAGGAAAAGACCATCGCTCGTCCCCGACCGCCACTGATAAGGAAAGCAATCAAAGAACACCCCATGCTTCAAATTTGTCACACAACTTTTACCATACGTGCATGCTACAGGACTTGCAAACTTGAACGCAAGTATTTCTCAATTCCACAATTACTCAACTAGCACAACTCTAATATTACCATCTTTATATCTCAAAACAACTATCAAGTATCAAGCTTCTCATAACATTTAATGCACTCTATATGAACGTTTTTATTATACCCATCTTGGATGCCTATCATATTAGGACTAATTTCATAACCAAAGCAAATTACCATGCTGTTCTAAAAGACTCTAATAATATAAGTGAATCATGAGAGATCATTAATTTCTATAAAATAAAACCACCACCATGCTCTAAAAAGATATAAGTGAAGCACTAGAGCAAAATTATCTAGCTCAAAAGATATAAGTGAAGCACATAGAGTATTCTAATAAATTCCGATTCATGCGTGTCTCTCCCAAAAGGTGTGTACAGCAAGGATGATTGTGGTAAACTAAAAAGCAAATACTCAAATCATACAAGACGCTCCAAGCAAAACACATATCATGTGGTGAATAAAAATATAGCCTCAAGTAAAGTTACCGATAGATGGAGACGAAAGAGGGGATGCCTTCCGGGGAATCCCCAAGCTTAGGCTTTTGGTTATCCTTGGATTTTACCTTGGGGTGCCTTGGGCATCCCCAAGCTTAGGCTCTTGCCACTCCTTGTTCCGAAATCCATCAAATTTGTACCCCAAAACTTGAAAACTTCACAACAAAAAACTCAACAGAAAATCTCACGAGCTCCGTTAGTATAAGAAAACAAATCACCACCTTAAGGTACTGTAATAAACTCATTCCTTATTTATTTGGTGTTAAACCTACAACATTCCAACTTCTCTATGGTTCATACCCCCCCCCCCCCGATAATACCCATAGATTCATCAAAATAAGCAAACAACACACGAAAAACAGAATCAGTCAAAAACAGAATAGTCTTTAGTAAAATGTAGTCTCGAATACTTATGTAACTCCAAAAATCCTGAGAAATTAGGACATCCTAAATAATTTGTATATTGATCTACTGCAATTGGAATCAGTATTTTATCGCTCTCTTGTTAAAAATGAAAATAATTCTCGTGTGTACATACTTTCTGTTTTTTTCCAGCAAGATCAAATAACAATCATCCAAGAAGATCCTAAAGGATTTACTTGGCACAAACACTAATTAAAACATAAAAAACACAATCATAATAGAGGATAGATGATTTATTTATTACTAAATGGGAACAAAAAGCAAGGAACAAATGTAAAATTGGGTTGCCTCCCAACAAGCGATATCGTTTAACGCCCCTAGCTAGGCATAAAGGCAAGAATAGATATAGGTATTGTCATCTTTGGTAGGAAATTCTTCAATTGAAGACTTATAGCCCTTAGGAGGTTCTTTATTTTTGCAAATGATCAAACTCCTAGGTAGGAAATAAGGAAATTCACTTGTAGCAAAAGGTTCCTTAACGATATCTAAAAAGTTGGCGTGAACACTTATTGATTTGAGATCTTCATTTTTCTTACTAGAAGATTCACCCTTATTCTTAGGAACATAGATAAATTTGGCAACTTTGGAAAGAGGAGGATTTGAGGTGTTTTTAACGGCAAAAAAAGCGGACCCCAAGTTGGTAATAATCTCTTCGAGTTTTTCAATTCGAGTGGAATCTTGATCTATCTTTTCATTAACTATGGGTTCCTTTTCCTTAAGATTTTTCAGAGTAACTCCTGTTGGGGAACGTAGTAATTTCAAAATTTTCCTACGCACACGCAAGGTCATGGTGATGCATACCAACGAGAGGGGAGAGTGTGATCTACGTACCCTTGTAGACCGATAGCGGAAGCGTTAGCACAACGCGCTTGATGTAGTCGTACGTATTCACGGCCCGACCGATCAAGCACCGAAACTACGGCACCTCCGAGTTTTAGCACACGTTCAGCTCGATGACGATCCCCGGACTCCGATCCAGCAAAGTGTCAGGGTAGAGTTTCGTCAGCACGACGGCGTGGTGATGATCTTGATGTACTACCGTCGCAGGGCTTCGCCTAAGCACCGCTACAATATTACCGAGGATTATGGTGGAAGGGGGCACCGCACACGGCTAAGAATATGATCACGTGGATCAACTTGTGTGTCTAGGGGTGCCCCCTGCCCCCGTATATAAAGGAGCAAGGGGAGGAGGCCGGCCGGCCCCTATTGGCGCGCCAGGAGGAGTCCTCGTCCTAGTAGGAGTAGGACTCCTACTAGGAGGGGGAAGGAAGTTGGGAGGGAGAAGGAAAGGGGGGCGCCGCCCCCCCTCTCCTAGTCCAATTCGGACCAGGCGGAGGAGGCGCGCGGCCCACCCTGGCTGCCCCTCTCTCTCTCCACTAAGGCCCATATGGCCCATTACTTCTCCCGGTAGAGTTCCGGTAACCCTCCGGCTCTCCGGTTTTCTCCGAAATCACCCGGAACACTTCCGGTGTCCGAATATAGCCGTCTAATATATCAATCTTTATGTCTCGACCATTTCGAGACTCCTCGTTATGTCCGTGATCACATCCGGGACTCCGAACTAACTTCGGTACATCAAAACTCATAAACTCATAATATAACTGTCATCGAAACCTTAAGCGTGCGGACCCTACGGGTTCGAGAACAATGTAGACATGACCGAGACACGTCTCCGGTCAATAACCAATAGCGGAACCTGGATGCTCATATTGGCTCCTACATATTCTACGAAGATCTTTATCGGTCAGACCGCATAACAACATATGTTGTTCCCTTTGTCATCGGTATTTTACTTGCCCGAGATTCGATCGTCGGTATCTCAATACCTAGTTCAATCTCGTTACCGGCAAGTCTCTTTACTCGTTTCGTAATACATCATCTCGCAACTAACTCATTAGTTGAAATGCTTGCAAGGCTTATGTGATGTGCATTACCGAGAGGGCCCAGAGATACCTCTCCGACAATCGGAGTGACAAATCCTAATCTCGAAATACGCCAACCCAACATGTACCTTTGGAGACACCTGTAGAGCTCCTTTATAATCACCCAGTTACGTTGTGACGTTTGGTAGCACACAAAGTGTTCCTCCGGCAAACGGGAGTTGCATAATCTCATAGTCATAGGAACATGTATAAGTCATGAAGAAAGCAATAGCAACATACTAAACGATCGGGTGCTAAGCTAATGGAATGAGTCATGTCAATCACATCATTCTCCTAACACTAGTAGAAAACGGAGATTTAAAACCGGTTCGTAAGGGCCTTTAGTGCCGGTTCCATAACCGGCACTAATTGGTGGGCACTAAAGCCCCCCCCCCTTTAGTACCGGTTCGGCATGAACCGGCGCTAAAGTGCCACCATGTGGCGTGAGCTCGCGCCCTGGTATGGGGGACCTTTAGTACCGGTTGGTGTTACCAACCGGTACTAAAGGTTTTTTTTTGAATTATTTTTTGAAAATTTTGGAAAAAAAATTTGATTTTTTTTATTTTTAATTTTTCTGAATTATTTGGTGATTTAGTCTCTAATCACCTCTCTTAACTGCTCAAGTGTGGATCACTCATTCCAAATCATCTATCTTCCCGACCGGTCACCCATCCCTCTCACTACTCCAGCCCAAGCATGCTTAACTTTCGGGTTCTATTCTCCTTTGTTTCCAAGTTTGCACTTGTTGTTTTCCTGACAATAGTAAGATGTCAATCCTATTAACCCTCAGGAGTTTAGCTTGAGCATGAAGTCACACATTTCACTATTTGAGTTTGAAACAATTATTCTAAAAAACAGTAATTATTTAGTAACACTAATATTTCTTGAATAAGTTTGACCATAGTTTGACCAAAGTTTGACCACAGTTTGACCAGATTTGACCAAAATTCAAAAAATTGAAATAATTATTTAGTAACACTAAGATTCTTGAATAATTATGTAGTAACATTAATACTTCTTGAATTAGTAGTTTGACCAGATTTAACAAAAAAAATTAAACAAAACTTAAATTTGACCATATCTTTTTTTTCCTTTTGGAATTTGAGGATTCTAAAAAATTGCAAATAGGCCATAGGCCGTCTCCATCGGATGCGGATTTTTGTGATGAATTTTTTGATATATTATACGTTTTTCCCCGACATCGTATGCAAAAGTTATAGCCCTTTTACATTTTCCCTACACTTTTTGCAAAACATGTCCAAATTTAAGTTTTCAAATTTTCCTAACGTGTAGATGTAGTAGTATAACTACCTCTCGAAGGATTTTATTTTTTGAAGTTTTTATCATTTTCTTTTGATTTTTTCAAAACTGAAATGGCGATACACGGGGGGGGGGGGGGGGGGGTAGAGTTTGAAAATTGCCCTATAGTGCCGGTTTGTGTCTTCAACCGGGACTATAGGTTAAGACTCTGTAGTGCCGGTTGGTGACACAAACCGGTACTATAGGTTAGACCTTTAGTACCGGTTTGTGTCACAAACCGTCACTAAAGGTGCTCGTGGGGCCCTAGCCTGACGCCAGCCTGCCACCACCCCTTTAGTACCGGTTCGTGGTACGAACCGGTACTAAAGGTTCATTACGAACCGGCACTAATGCATAGCCATTCGAACCGGCACTATTAATCACATTAGTGCCGGTTTTTTTACAAACCGGCACTAATGTGCTTCACGTTTGACCCTTTTTCTACTAGTGTAATAATCTGATCCTGTTAACCAAATGACAACACATGTCTATGGTTAGGAAACATAACCATCTTTGATTAATGAGCTAGTCAAGTAGAGGCATACTAGTGACGTTTGGTTTGTCTATGTATTCACACAAGTATTATGTTTCCGGATAATACAATTCTAGCATGAATTATAAACATTTATCATGATATAAGGAAATAAAATAATAACATTATTATTGCCTCTAGGGCATATTTCCTTCAGTCTCCCACTTGCACTAGAGTCAATAATCTAGATTACACAGTAATGATTCTAACACCCATGGAGCTTTGGTGCTGATCATGTTTTTCTCGTGGAAGAGGCTTAGTCAACGGGTCTGCTACATTCAGATCCGTATGTATCTTGCAAATCTCTATGTCTCCCACCTGAACTAGATCCCGGATGGAATTGAAGTGTCTCTTGATGTGCTTGGTTCTCTTGTGAAATCTGGATTCCTTTAGCAAGGCAATTGCACCAGTATTGTCACAAAAGATTTTCATTGGACCCGATGCACTAGGTATGACTCCTAGATCGGATATGAACTCCTTCATCCAGACTCCTTCGTTTGCTGCTTCCGAAGCAGCTATGTACTCCGCTTCACATGAAAATCCCGCCACAACGCTTTGTTTAGAACTGCACCAACTGACAGCTCCACCGTTTAATGTAAACACATATCCGGTTTGCGATTTAGAATCGTCCGGATCAGTGTCAAATCTTGCATCAACGTAACCATTTACGATGAGCTCTTTGCCACCTCCATATATGAGAAACATATCCTTAGTCCTTTTCAGGTATTTCAGGATGTTCTTGACCGCTGTCCAGTGATCCACTCCTAGATTACTTTGGTACCTGCCTGCTAGACTTATAGCAAGACACACATCAGGTCTGGTACACAGCATTGCATACATGATAGAGCCTATGGCTGAAGCATAGGGAACATCTTTCATTTTCTCTCTATCTTCTGCATTGGTCGGGCATTGAGTCTTACTCAATTTCACACCTTGTAACACAGGCAAGAATCCTTTCTTTGCTTGATCCATTTTGAACTTTTTCAAAACTTTGTCAAGGTATGTGCTTTGTGAAAGTCCAATTAAGCATCTTGATCTATCTCTATAGATCTTAATGCCCAATATGTAAGCAACTTCACTGAGGTCTTTCATTGAAAAACTCTTATTCAAGTATCCCTTTATGCTATCCAGAAATTCTATATCATTTCCGATTAGTAATATGTCATCTACATATAATATCAGAAATGCTACAGAGCTCCCACTCACTTTCTTGTAAATACAGGCTTCTCCAAAAGTCTGTACAAAACCAAATGCTTTGATCACACTATAAAAATGTTTATTCCAACTCCGAGAGGCTTGCACCAGTCCATAAATGGATCGCTGGAGCTTGCACACTTTGTTAGCTCCCTTTGGATCGACAAAACCTTCTGGTTGCATCATATACAACTCTTCTTGCAGAAATCCATTCAGGAATGCAGTTTTGACATCCATCTGCCAAATTTCATAATCATAAAATGCGGCAATTGCTAACATGATTTGGACAGACTAAAGCATCGCTACGGGTGAGAAGGTCTCATCGTAGTCAATCCCTTGAACTTGTCGAAAACCTTTTGCGACAAGTTGAGCTTTGTAGACAGTAACATTACCGTCAGCGTCAGTCTTCTTCTTAAAGATCCATTTATTCTCAATTGCTTGCCGATCATTGGGCAAGTCAACCAAAGTCCATACTTTGTTCTCATACATGGATCCCATCTCAGATTTCATGGCTTCAAGCCATTTTGCGGAATCTGGGCTCACCATCACTTTTCCATAGTTCGTAGGTTCATCATGATATAGTAGCATGACTTCCAGAACAGGATTACCGTACCACTCTGGTGCGGATCTTACTCTGGTTGATCTACGAGGTTCAGTAGTATCTTGTTCTGAAGCTTCATGATCATCATCATTAGCTTCCTCACTAATTGGTGTAGGTGTCACAGAAACTGGTTTCTGTGATGTACTACTTTCCAATAATGGAGCAAGTATAGTTACCTCATCAAGTTCTACTTTCCTCCCACTCACTTCTTTCGAGAGAAACTCCTTCTCTAGAAAGTTTCCGAATCTAGCAACAAAAGTTTTGCCTTCGGATCTGTGATAGAAGGTGTATCCAATAGTTTCCTTTGGATATCCTATGAAGACACATTTCTCCGATTTGGGTTCGAGCTTATCAGGTTGAAGCTTTTTCACATAAGCATCGCAACCCCAAACTTTCAGAAACGACAACTTTGGTTTCTTGCCAAACCATAGTTCATAAGGCGTCGTCTCAACGGATTTTGATGGTGCCCTATTTAACGTGAATGCGGCCGTCTCTAGAGCATAACCCCAAAACGATAGCGGTAAATCAGTAAGAGACATCATAGATCGCACCATATCTAGTAAAGTACGATTACGATGTTCGGACACACCATTACGCTGTGGTGTTCCGGGTGGCGTGAGTTGCGAAACTATTCCGCATTGTTTCAAATGTACACCAAACTCGTAACTCAAATATTCTCCTCCACGATCAAATCGCATGAATTTTATTTTCTTGTTACGATGATTTTCAACTTCACTCTGAAATTCTTTGAACTTTTCAAATGTTTCAGACTTATGTTTCATTAAGTAGATATACCCATATCTGCTTAAGTCATCTGTGAAGGTGAGAAAATAACGATATCTGCCACGAGCCTCAACATTCATCGGACCACATACATCTGTATGTATGATTTCCAACAAATCTTTTGCTCTCTCCATAGTACCGGAGAACGGTGTTTTTGTCATCTTACCCATAAGGCACGGTTCGCAAGTACCAAGTGATTCATAATCAAGTGGTTCCAAAAGCCCATCAGTATGGAGTTTCTTCATGCGCTTTACACCGATATGACCCAAACGGCAGTGCCACAAATAAGTTGCACTATCATTATCAACTCTGCATCTTTTGGTTTCAACATTATGAATATGTGTGTCACTACTATCGAGATTTAATAAGAATAGACCACTCTTTAAGGGTGCATGACCATAAAAGATATTACTCATATAAATAGAACACCATTATTCTCTGATTTAAATGAATAACCGTCTCGCATCAAACAAGATCCAGATATAATGTTCATGCTTAACGCTGGCACCAAATAACAATTATTTAGGTCTAATACTAATCCAGAAGGTAGATGTAGAGGTAGCGTGCCGACCGCGATCACATCGACTTTGGAACCATTTCCCACGCGCATCGTCACCTCGTCCTTAGACAATCTTCGCTTAATCTGTAGTCCCTGTTTCGAGTTGCAAATGTTAGCAACAGAACCAGTATCAAATACCCAGGTGCTAATGCGAGCATTAGTAAGGTACACATCAATAACATGTATATCACATATACCTTTGTTCACCTTGCCATCCTTCTTATCCGCCAAATACTTGGGGCAGTTCCGCTTCCAATGACCAGTCTGCTTGCAGTAGAAGCACTCAGTTTCAGGCTTAGGTCCAGGTTTGGGTTTCTTCTCTTGAGTAGCAACTTGCTTGTTGTTCTTTTTGAAGTTCCACTTCTTCTTCCCTTTGCCCCTTTGCTTGAAACTAGTGGTCTTATTGACCATCAACACTTGATGCTCCTTCTTGATTTCTACCTTCGCAGCTTTCAGCATTGCGAAGAGCTCGGGAATAGTCTTATTCATCCCTTGCATATTATAGCTCATCATGAAGCTCTTGTAGCTTGGTGGCAGTGATTGGAGAATTCTGTCAATGACGCAATCATCTGGAAGATTAACTCCCAATTGAATCAAGTGATATTGTACCCAGACATTTTGAGTATATGCTCACTGACAGAACTATTCTCCTCCATCTTGCAGCTATAGAACTTATTGGAGACTACATATCTCTCAATCCGGGAATTTGCTTGAAATATTAACTTCAACTCCTGGAACATCTCATATGCTCCATGACGTTCAAAACGTCGTTGAAGTCCCGATTCTAAGCCGTAAAGCATGGCACACTAAACTATCGAGTAGTCATCAGCTTTGCTCTACCAGACGTTCATAACATCTGGTGTTGCTCCAGCAGCAGGCCTCGCACCTAGCGGTGCTTCCAGGATGTAATTCTTCTGTGCAGCAATGAGGATAATCCTCAAGTTATGGCCAGTCCGTGTAATTGCTACCATCGTCTTTCAACTTTGCTTTCTCAAGGAACGCATTAAAATTCAACGGAACAACAGCATGGGCCATCTATCTACAACCAAACATAAACAAGCAAGATACTATCAGGTACTAAGTTCATGATAAATTTAGGTTCAATTAATCATATTACTAAAGAACTCCCACTTAGATAGACATCCCTCTAATCCTCTAAGTGATTACGTGATCCAAATCAACTAAACCATGTCCGATCATCACGTGAGATGGAGTAGTTTCATTGGTGAACATCGCTATGTTGATCATATCTACTATATGATTCACGCTCGACCTTTCGGTCTCCGTGTTCCGAGGCCATATCTGTATATGCTTGGCTCGTCAAGTATAACCTGAGTATTCTGCGTGTGCAACTGTTTTGCACCCATTGTATTTGAATGTAGAGCCTATCACACCCGATCATCACGTGGTGTCTCAGCACGAAGAACTTTCGCAATGGTGCATACTCAGGGAGAACACTTCTTGATAATTAGTGAGAGATCATCTTAAAATGCTACCGTCAATCAAAGCAAGATAAGATGCATAAAAGATAAACATCACATGCAATCAATATAAGTGATATGATATGGCCATCATCATCTTGTGCTTGTGATCTCCATCTTCGAAGCACCGTCGTGATCACCATCATCACCGGCGCGTCACCTTGATCACCATCGTAGCATCGTTGTCGTCTCGCCAATCTTATGGTTCCACGACTATCGCTACCGCTTAGTGATAAAGTAAAGCATTACATCGCAATTGCATTGCATACAATAAAGCGACAACCATATGGCTCCTGCCAGTTACCGATAACTTGGTTACAAAACATGATCATATCATACAATAAAATTTAGCATCATGTCTTGACCATATCACATCACAACATGCCCTGCAAAAACAAGTTAGACGTCCTCTACTTTGTTGTTGCAAGTTTTACGTGGCTGCTACGGGCTTAAGCAAGAACCAATCTTACCTACGCATCAAAACCACAACGACAGTTTGTCAAGTTGGTGTTGTTTTAACCTTCGCAAGGACCGGGCGTAGCCACACTCGGTTCAACTAAAGTTGGAGAAACTGTCACCCGCTAGCCACCTTTGTGCAAAGCACGTCGGGAGAACCGGTCTCGCGTAAGCGTACGCGTAATGTCGGTCCAGGCCGCTTCGTCCAACAATACCGCTGAACCAAAGTATGACATGCTGGTAAGCAGTATGACTTATATCGCCCACAACTCACTTGTGTTCTACTCGTGCATATAACATCAACACATAAAACCTAGGCTCGGATGCCACTGTTGGGGAACGTAGTAATTTCAAAATTTTCCTACGCACACGCAAGATCATGGTGATGCATAGCAACGAGAGGGGAGAGTGTGATCTACGTACCCTTGTAGACCGACAGCGGAAGCGTTAGCACAACGCGCATGATGTAGTCGTACGTCTTCACGGCCCGACCGATCAAGCACCGAAACTACAGCACCTTCGAGTTTTAGCACACGTTCAGCTCGATGATGATCCCCGGACTCCGATCCAGCAAAGTGTCGGGGTAGAGTTCCGTCAGCACGACGACGTGGTGACGATCTTGATGTACTACCGTCGCAGGGCTTCGCCTAAGCAGCGCTACAATATTATCGAGGATTATCGTGGAAGGGGGCACCGCACATTGCTAAGAATATGATCACGTGGATCAATTTGTTTGTCTAGGGATGCCCCCTGCCCCCGTATATAAAGGAGCAAGGGGAGGAGGCCGGCCGGCCCCTATTGGCGTGCCAGGAGGAGTCCTCCTCCTAGTAGGAGTAGGACTCCTACTAGGAGGGGGAAGGAAGTGGGGAGGGAGAAGGAAAGGGGGGCGCCCCCCCCCCCCTCTCCTAGTCCAATTCGGACCAGGGGGAGGAGGTGCGCGGCCCACCCTGGCTGCCCCTCTCTCTCTCCACTAAGGCCCATATGGCCCATTACTTTTACCGGTAGGGTTCCGGTAACCCTCCGGCTCTCCGGTTTTCTCCGAAATCACCCGGAACACTTCCGGTGTCCGAATATAGCCGTCTAATATATCAATCTTTATGTCTCGACCATTTCGAGACTCCTCGTTATGTCCGTGATCACATCCGGGACTCCGAACTAACTTCGGTACATCAAAACTCATAAACTCATAATATAACTGTCATCGAAACCTTAAGCGTGCGGACCCTACGGGTTCGACAACAATGTAGACATGACCGAGACACGTCTCCGGTCAATAACCAATAGCGGAACCTGGATGCTCATATTGGCTCCTACATATTCTATGAAGATCTTTATCGGTCAGACCGCATAACAACATACGTTGTTCCCTTTGTCATCGGTATTTTACTTGCCCGAGATTCGATCGTCGGTATCTCAATACCTAGTTCAATCTCGTTACCGGCAAGTCTCTTTACTCGTTTCGTAATAAATCATCTCTCAACTAACTCATTAGTTGAAATGCTTGCAAGGCTTATGTGATGTGTATTACCGAGAGGGCCCATAGATACCTCTCTGACAATCGGAGTGACAAATCCTAATCTCGAAATACGCCAACCCAACATGTACCTTTGGAGACACCTGTAGAGCTCCTTTATAATCACCCAGTTACGTTGTGACGTTTGGTAGCACACAAAGTGTTCCTCCGGCAAACGGGAGTTGCATAATCTCATAGTCATAGGAACATGTATAAGTCATGAAGAAAGCAATAGCAACATACTAAACGATTGGGTGCTAAGCTAATGGAATGGGTCATGTCAATCACATCATTCTCCTAATAATGTGATCCCGTTAATCAAATGACAACACATGTCTATGGTTAGGAAACATAAACATCTTTGATTAATGAGCTAGTCAAGTAGAGGCATACTAGTGACGTTTGATTTGTCTATGTATTCGCACAAGTATTATGTTTCCGGATAATACAATTCTAGCATGAATAATAAACATTTATCATGATATAAGGAAATAAAATAATAACATTATTATTGCCTCTAGGGCATATTTCCTTCAATTTCTACCTCCGCAGCTTTCAGCATTACGAAGAGCTCGGGAATAGTCTTATTCATCCCTTGCATATTATAGTTCATCACGAAGCTCTTGTAGCTTGGTGGCAGTGATTGGAGAATTCTGTCAATGATGCAATCATCTGGAAGATTAACTCCCAATTGAATCAAGTGATTATTATACCCAGACATTTTGAGTATATGCTCACTGACAGAACTGTTCTCCTCCATCTTGAAACTATAGAACTTATTGGATTCTTCATATCTCTCAATCCGGGAATTTGCTTGAAATATTAACTTCAACTCCTGGAACATCTCATATGCTCCATGACGTTCAAAACATCATTGAAGTCCCGATTCTAAGCCGTAAAGCATGGCACACTGAACTATCGAGTAGTCATCAGCTTTGCTCTGCCAGACATTCATAACATCTGGTGTTGCTCCAGCAGCAGGCCTGGCACCCAGCAGTGCTTCCAGGACATAATTCTTCTATGCAGCAATGAGGATAATCCTCAAGTTACGGACCCAGTCCGTGTAATTGCTACCATCATCATTCAACTTTGCTTTCTCAAGGAACGCATTAAAATTCAACGGAACAACAGCACGGGCCATTTATCTACAATCAAACATAAACAAGCAAGATACTACCAGGTACTAAGTTCATGATAAATTTAGGTTTAATTAATCATATTACTAAAGAACTCCCACTTAGATAGACATCCCTCTAATCCTCTAAGTGATTACGTGATCCAAATCAACGAAACCATGTCCGATCATCACGTGAGATGGAGTAGTTTCATTGGTGAACATCGCTATGTTGATTATATCTACTATATGATTCACGCTCGACCTTTCAGTCTCCGTGTTCCGAGGCCATATCTGTATATGCTTGGCTCGTCAAGTATAACCTGAGTATTCTGCGTGTGCAACTGTTTTGCACCCGTTGTATTTGAACGTAGAGCCTATCACACCCGATCATCACGTGGTGTCTCAGCACGAAGAACTTTCGCAATGGTGCATACTCAGGGAGAACACTTCTTGATAATTAGTGAGAGATCATCTTAAAATGCTACCATCAATCAAAGCAAGATAAGATGCATAAAAGATAAACATCACATGCAATCAATATAAGTGATATGATATGGCCATCATCATCTTGTGCTTGTGATCTCCATCTTCGAAGCACCGTTGTGATCACCATCGTCACCGGCGCGACACCTTGATCACCATCGTAGCATCGTTGTCGTCTCACCAATCTTATGTTTCCACGACTATCGCTACCGCTTAGTGATAAAGTATAGCATTACAGCGCAATTGCATTGCATACAATAAATCGACAACCATATGGATCATGCTAGTTGCCGATAACTTGGTTACAAAACATGATCATCTCATACAATAAAATTTAGCATCATGTCTGGACCATATCACATCACAACATGCCCTGCAAAAACAAGTTAGGCGTCCTCAACTTTGTTGTTGCAAGTTTTACGTGGCTGTTACGGGCTTAAGCAAGAACCAATCTTACCTATGCATCAAAACCACAAGGATAGTTTGTCAAGTTGGTGCTGTTTTAACCTTCGCAAGGACCGGGCGTAGCCACACTCGGTTCAACTAAAGTTGGAGAAACTGTCACCCGCTAGCCACCTTTGTGCAAAGCACGTCGGGAGAACCGGTCTCGCGTAAGCGTACGCGTAATGTCGGTCCGGGCCGCTTCGTCCAACAATACCACCGAACCAAAGTATGACATGCTGGTAAGCAGTATGACTTATATCGCCCACAACTCACTTGTGTTCTACTCGTGCATATAACATCAACACATAAAACCTAGGCTCTGATGCCACTGTTGGGGAACATAGTAATTTCAAAATTTTCCTACGCACACGCAAGATCATGGTGATGCATAGCAATGAGAGGGGAGAGTGTGATCTATGTACCCTTGTAGACCGACTGCGGAAGCATTAGCACAACGCGGTTGATGTAGTCGTACGTCTTCACGGCCCGACCGATCAAGCACCGAAACTACGACACCTCCGAGTTTTAGCACACGTTCAGCTCAATGACGATCCCCGGACTCCGATCCAGCAAAGTGTCGGGGTAGAGTTCCGTCAGCACGATGGCGTGGTGACGATCTTGATGTACTACCGTCGCAGGGCTTCGCCTAAGCACCGCTACAATATTATCGAGGATTATGGTGGAAGGGGGCACCGCACACGGCTAAGAATATGATCACGTGGGTCAACTTGTGTGTATAAGGGTGCCCCCTGCCCCCGTATATAAAGGAGCAAGGGGAGGAGGCCGGCCGGCCCCAATTGGCGCGCCAGGAGGAGTCCTCCTCCTAGTAGGAGTAGGACTACTACTAGGAGGGGGAAGGAAGTGGGGAGGGAGAAGGAAAGGGGGGCGCCGCCCCCTCTCCTAGTCCAATTCGGACCAGGGGGAGGAGGCGCGCGACCCACCCTGGCTGCCCCTCTCTCTCTCCACTAAGGCCCATATGGCCCATTACTTCTCCCGGTAGGGTTCCGGTAACCCTCCGGCTCTCCGGTTTTCTCCGAAATCACCCGGAACACTTCCGGTGTCCGAATATAGCCATCTAATATATCAATCTTTATGTCTCGACCATTTCGAGACTCCTCATTATGTCCGTGATCACATCCGGGACTCCGAACTAACTTAGGTACATCAAAACTCAAAAACTCATAATATAACTGTCATCGAAACCTTAAGCGTGCGGACCCTATGGGTTCGAGAACAATGTAGACATGACCGAGACACGTCTCCGGTCAATAACCAATAGCGGAACCTGGATGCTCATATTGGCTCCTACATATTCTACGAAGATCTTTATCGGTCAGACCGCATAACAACATACGTTGTTCCCTTTGTCATCGGTATTTTACTTGCCCGATATTCGATCATCGGTATCTCAATACCTAGTTCAATCTCGTTACCGGCAAGTCTCTTTACTCGTTTCGTAATACATCATCTCGCAACTAACTCATTAGTTGAAATGCTTGCAAGGCTTATGTGATGTGCATTACCGAGAGGGCCCAGAGATACCTCTCCGACAATCAGAGTGACAAATCCTAATCTCGAAATAGGCCAACCCAACATGTACCTTTGGAGACACCTGTAGAGCTCCTTTATAATCACCCAGTTACGTTGTGATGTTTGGTAGCACACAAAGTGTTCCTCCGGCAAACGGGAGTTGCATAATCTCATAGTCATAGGAACATGTATAAGTCATGAAGAAAGCAATAGCAACATACTAAACGATCGGGTGCTAAGCTAATGGAATGGGTCATGTCAATCACATCAGTCTCCTAATAATGTGATCCTGTTAATCAAATGACAACACATGTCTATGGTTAGGAAACATAACCATCTTTGATTAATGAGCTAGTCAAGTAGAGGCATACTAGTGACGTTTGGTTTGTCTATGTATTCACACAAGTATTATGTTTCCGGAGAATACAATTCTAGCATGAATAATAAACATTTATCATGATATAAGGAAATAAAATAATAACATTATTATTGCCTCTAGGGCGTATTTCCTTCAACTCCTACCTTAGATCCATATTGAGTAATTTGATTTTGGAACTTTTTATCCAAATTTTCAATTAGCTCTACAGTGGCAATTTTATTTTCAATAATATCAAGCCTTTGCATCACATGTTCCAAAGTTAAAATAGTTCCGTTGACCAAAAGAGGTGGTGGGCCTAACAAATCTATCATAGCATTATAAGAATCAAAAGTATGGCTTCCCAAGAAATTCCCTCCGGTGATGGTGTCAAGAACATATCTATACCAAGGAGTGGTGCCTACGTAAAAATTGCGAAGAAGAACAGAAGTAGAATGCTTTTTAATAGATATATTTTGAGCATTTTTTTTGCAAATTCTATACCAAACATCTTTTAAGTTTTCTCCCTCCCTTTCTTTAAAATTAAGAACTTCATTATCGGGAGTGTTAACAATGATAGGAGAACTAGCCATGAGGGCAAAATAAATGATCTAACACACGGACACACAAGAGGCAAGCGAAAAGAGACGAACAAAAGAAGGGTGAACAGAAAAGAGGCGAATAAAACGGCAAGGGTGAAGTGGGGGAGAGGAAAATGAGAGGCAAATGGGTGTTCTTGAGCATGTGTTGGTTTTCCCTTGAAGAGGAAAGGGTGATGCAGCAAAGTAGCGTAAGTATTTCCCTCACTTTTTGAGAAGCAAGGTATCAATCCAGTAGGAGACTACATGCAAGTCGCCTAGTACCTGCACAAACAAACAAGAACCTCGCAACCAACACGATAATGGGTTGTCAATCCCTCGCAACCAACAAGAACCTCGCAACCAACACGGTAAAGTGAGATCTGATAGAGATAATAAGATAAATAGTTTTGGTATTTTTTTGTATAGATTGAAAAGTAAAGATTGCAAAATAAATAGTAAACTAGAATTGTAGAGTAGAAACTTATATGATGTAAAGTAGACCCGGGGGCCATATGTTTCACTAGTGGCTTCTCTCAAGATAACATATATTACGGTGGGTGAACAAATTACTACCGAGCAATTGATAGAAAAGTGCAAAGTTATGATGATATCTAGGCATGATCATGAACATAGGCATAACGCCAATGTCAAGTAGACCGAAACGATTCTACATCTACTACTATTATTCCACACATCGACCGTTATCCAACATGCATATAGAGTATTATGTTCATAAGAACAGAGTAACGCATTAGGCAAGATGACATGATGTAGAGGAATAAACTCAAGCAATATGATATAAACCCCATATTTTTATCCTCGATGGCAACAATACAATACGTGCCTTGCTGCCCCTGCTGTCACTGGGAAAGGACACCGCAAGATTGAACCCAAAGCTAAGCACTTCTTCCATTGCAAGAAAGATCAATCTAGTAGGCCAAACCAAACTGATAATTCGAAGAGACTTGCAAAGATATCAAATCATGCATATAAGAATTCAGAGAAGAATCAAATATTGTTCATAGATAATCTTAATCATAAACCCACAATTCATCGGATCTCGGCAAACCCGCCGCAAAAAGATTACATCGAATAGATCTCCAAGAACATCGAGGAGAACTTTGTATTTAGATCCAAAGAGAGAGAAGAAGCCATCTAGCTAATAACTATGGACTCGAAGGTCTGTGGTAAACTACTCACACATCATTGGAGAGGGTATGGTGTTGATGTAGAAGCCCTCCGTGATCGAATCCCCCTCCGACAGATCGCCGGAAAAGGTCCCCCGATGGGATCTCATGGGTACAGAAGATTACGGCGGTGGAAAAGTGGTTTCATGGCTCCCCTGGATGTTTTCAGGTTATAAAAGTATATATAGGCGAAAGAAGTAGGTCGGTTGAGCTGCAAGGGGCCCACGAGGGTGGGGGTGCTCCTGGCTAATGTCTACTACACAACCTTCTTCTTGTAGACGTTGTTGGGCCTCCAAGTGCAGAGGTCTGTAGGACAGTAGCAAATTTCCCTCAAGTGGATGACCTAAGGTTTATCAATCCGTAGGAGGCGTAGGATGAAGATGGTCTCTCTCAAGCAACCCTGCAACCAAAATAACAAAGAGTCTCTTGTGTCTCCAACACACCCAATACAATGGTAAATTGTATAGGTGAACTAGTTCGGCGAAGAGATGGTGATACAAGTGGTATATGGATGGGAGATAATAGTTTTTGTAATCTGAAAATATAAAAACAGCAAGGTAACGAATGATAAAAGTGAGCGTAAACGGTATTGCAATGCACTGAAACAAGGCATAGGGTTCATACTTTCGCTAGTGCAAGTTCCCTTAACAATAATAACATAATTGGATCACATAACTATCCCTCAACATGCAACAAAGAGTCACTGCAAAGTCACTAATAGCGGAGAACAAACAAAGAGATTATGGTAGGGTACGAAACCACCTCAAAGTTATTCTTTCCAATCAATCCGTTGGGCTATTCCTATAAGTGTCACAAACAGCCCTAGAGTTCGTACTAGAATAACACCTTAAGACACAAATCAACCAAAACCCTAATGTCACCTAGATACTCCAATGTCACCTCAAGTATCCGTGGGTATGATTATATGATATGCATCACACAATCTCAGATTCATCTATTCAACCAACACATAGGACCTCAAAGAGTGCCCCAAAGTTTCTACCAGAGAATCACGACGAAAAAATGTGCCAACCCCTATGCATAGGTTCATGGGCGGAACCCGCAAGTTGATCACCACAACATACATCAAGTGAATCACGTGATATCCCATTGTCACCACAGATACGCACGGCAAGACATACATCAAGTGTTCTCAAATCTTTAAAGACTCAATCCGATAAGATTACTTCAAGGGGAAAACTCAATCCATTACAAGAGAGTAGAGGGGGAGAAACATCATAAGATCCAACTATAATAGAAAAGCTCGCAATACATCAAGGTCATATCACCTCAAGAACACGAGAGAGAGAGAGAGAGAGAGAGAGAGATCAAACACATAGCTACTGGTACATACCCTCGGCCCCGAGGGAGAACTACTCCCTCCTCGTCATGGAGAGCACCGGGATGATGAAGATGGCCACCGGAGAGGGATTCCCCCTCTGGCAGGGTGCCGGAACGGGTCTAGATTGGTTTTCGGTGGCTACGGAGGCTTCTGGTGGCGGAACTCCCGATCTATTGTGCTCCCCGATCGTTTTAGGGTATATGGATATATATATAGGCGGAAGAAGTACGTTAGGGGAGCCACGAGGGGCCCATGAGGGTGGAGAGCGCACCCAGGGGGGTGGGCGCGCCCCCCTGCCTCGTGGCTTCCTCGTTGCTTCCCCTACGTGGACTCCAAGTCTCCCGGGTTGCTTTCCTTCCAAAAATAAGTTCCGGGAAGTTTCAGGTCAATTGGACTCTGTTTGATTTTCCTTTTCTGTGATACTCTAAAACAAGGAAAAAACAGAAACTGACACTGGGCTCTAGGTTAATAGGTTAGTCCCAAAAATCATATAAAATAGCATATAAATGCATATAAAACATCCAAGGTTGATAATATAATAGCATGGAACAATAAAAAATTATAGATACGTTGGAGACGTATCACTGGCCCCCCTGGGCGCGCCGCCCTACCTCGTGGCCGCCTCGCTGCTTCCTTGACGTCCACTCCAAGTCTCCTGGATTGCGTTTGTTCCAAAAAAGATCTCCGCGAAGGTTTCATTCCATTTGATATTCCTTTTCTGCGAAACACTGAAATAGGCAAAAAACAGCAATTTGCACTGGGCCTTCGGTTAATAGGTTAGTCCCAAAAATAATATAAAAGTGCATAATAAAGCCCATTAAACATCCAAACAGATAATATAATAGCATGGAACAATCAAAAATTATAGATACGTTGGAGATGTATGAACAACCGCTAGAGCCAAAGGTACAACCACACCACCCAGACCTGGAGCACTACTTAACCCGGGGGAATACCCCCTCAGGCAGTAGTTGTTCCTGAACAACCGAACAGCTGGTACAACCACGAGCTTGAGCGGTACGACCGAACCAAGAAAATAGGTAACACCAAAACTGCCATAACTCCTGCATATGAACTCTGATTTGACAAACTCAAGCTTGATGGAAAATTAACGACAAGAGCTTTCAAATCAGAATAACATATTCAGAAGTGGCAAGAGAAATATGCCAATGGTATAAAGTGTGAAACCTCCATTAGAGAATAACCGACAAAAACTGCAACATCAAAAACACAATAGATGATGCACACGAAATCCATTTTTGATGAACTTGAGCTTGTCATGATGATGACCAGAAGCTCTAAAACTCACTTAGATAAAATCCAAACAAGAACCAAGAAAGATGATGCCAAGGATGCAAAGGTATGAGCTCTCTACAAATGATACGATCAAGCTACTCAATAGAGAGCCCCCTTTGATAGTACGGCTATCGATCCTATAACCTGGTGTCCCAACTAACACCAGGAGACCGGTAAGGTATAAAACCTATCAAGGTTATACCTTTGCCTTCAAATAGTCCACTTGAGCTCGATGATGACGATCTTGACCTCCACAAGTTGGACGACCTTTCTTGATTGCATTGGCTCAGTGAAGACTAGTAAATTTCTCCCCCATACTCCACTATGAGTAAGCCTCTCTTAGGCACATCTTCACATGTCCATTATCAACAGAATGCATGGCAAGCTTCAAGCATATGACCTCTTCGTGATGCTCCTCTTGACTTTTCCACCGCAACATTGATGATGATCACCACTTGACGTCGTCCTCCATGGGTAATATGAGACCTTCCTTTTGCTGCAAACCCATGGAAACAAACCTAACCCCACAAAGAAACCTCACAAAGAACATGGGTTAATACACAAAGCGTCATGGACAATGCTTACCATACCATGAGATCACATGATCCCACTCGGTACATCTTTGACACTTTGTGTGTTGGTCAACTTGAATCCATTCTTAGCACTTAGTCTTGATCAACCTTGTATCTTATCTTCTCTCTTCATTAAGATGATGTCTTGAAGGTAAACATGAATGTCCATAATCTTCTTCTTCAAGGCATGCTTGCAAATAGCCTCGACTCTCACATGACCAATCTTTGGATAACTCCATGAATAACACCTTGGTCAACAAATAATCTTCTTCTTTCAACCTTGAAACCAACATATGGCCTTCAAGCATTGCCTATGGATAACTTTTCAAGTACAACTCAAAGCAACCATTAGTCCAGAGGGATTGTCATCAATTACCAACACTAAACATGGGGGCACCATGCTCTTTCATAAACTCTTATCATGTGTTACCATGGTCCCTCCCTCCCTAGGGACTCCCTGCATACTTGAATAAAAAGGAAGTAATTAATATTTTGTGTCTACATATTATTCTATCTTGCACATAAGAACTATTTGTGGTCCTGCTATCTGGGTTACACTACAAGGGAAAACCTTATACACAGAATCTTACCAGTAGTGCAGGATAAAAACAAGCGCTACTACTACTTACCACTAGCGCGTGGCAAAGAAACGCGCTGCAGCTACGTTTATAGCAGTAGCGCGTCTCAGGGAAGAAGCGCTACAACTACAATTCCCCTACTGTTCTCGCCAGGCTACCATTAGTAGTAGCGAGCTTAAGCAAAGCATGTTGCTGCTAAGCTTATTGTAGTAGCGTGTTTCGCACATAAAGCGCTACTGCTAATGAAAGGAAAATAAAATGTAAAACATATAGAAAAGTAAATGAAAATGAAAGAAATAGAAAAAAGGGAAGGGAAAAAAGAAAATGTGAAGGAAAACAAATGAAAAAGGGAAATAAAGGAGAAAGGCGTAGCAACAACGTGTTTTCAGGATAAGCGCTATAGCTAACTTAGCAGTAGCGCGTTATGTCAGCCAGCGATGTAGCTAAGTTAGCTATAGCTAATGTAGCAGTAGCACTTTTTTCTGGAACGCGCTACTGCTCCTTTTGACTTAACCGCATGCTCCTTCTTCCCTACGGCCACTTCCCCCAAACCGAACTCATCTGTTGTCGCCGCCGTAGTCGCCTTGCATCGTCGTCGGCCGCCGCGCACTCTCCCGTCGCCCTCCGCACGCCCTCGACGCCGCCCTGACCCCGACCTCGACACCGCCCCTGACCCCGACCTTGATGCCGCCCCCGACCCCGACCTCAATGTCGCGCGCCCGAGCCCCGACCCCGACCTTGACGCCGCCTGCCCCTCCCTCGGCCGCTCCCTAACTCCGCCGGCACCCGAGGTGAGCACGCCTACACCTCCTCCTCCTACCCTACGTCTGCCTAGCTAGGGTTCATCAAATTTTAAAGTGCATCAAATTAGTTAGGGTTCATCAAATTAGATGCTAATTAGGGCAGTAGTTCCTAGGTAGGGTTCATCTAATTAGTTAGTACTTGTAGATGCTTAAGAACTAGGGAAGTATGTAGTGTTTAATAGAATTGGTAAGAAAAATAATAGAACTACTTGAACTAGTTTATTTTTAGTAAGAACTAGTTAAATTAATAGAACTAGTGTATTTTTACTAAGAAAATTAATAGAACTAGTTGAACTAGTTTATTTTTAGTAAGAATTAGTTTATTTTTATTTATAGTAATTGTTTAGCTGAATTAATAGAACTAGTTTATTTTTAGTAAGAAAATTTATGTTTAGTTGTTATTTTTTTAGTTAAAGCAATTATTCCCGCATCGACGTCGACCATGCCTATCCCGCATCCTCGTCGTTGACTCGGCGAAGGACACCTGCTTGATTAAAGGGGCCATGTCCAAGACTGGGCTCCGTCGGGCTGGTACTGGGAGGTGCTACCTACCGAGGGCGCAGCTTGGTGAGGAGACAACCCATCGTTGACCCGAACCTTCTTTGGTGGCGGTCGCGTGGGCTAGTGACGGTGCAGAGGCTTGAGGACCCCACGGAGGTGGTACGTCACCGTGTCAGCATGGAGGACACGCACGTCCGTCACTACATGGTTGCGTTGGAGGACAGGTTCTCCAATACCTGGCAGGTTCTTCAGGGATCTCACTGGAGCTATGATCCTGTGGTGGTTCCTTCTCTTTGGGTGTCCACCTCCCGCGCCGATACCCGTCGTTTGCTAGGGTTTTAGTTGTATTAGTGATGTTATATGTATGATACTATTCGAGATGTATTAGTGATAATATTCGATGATGTACGGACGCAAAAGATGATTTACTTTTGCTTATTGAATGCATGCTAATTTGAATACTTATTTATTTTATGATTTGGTTTTGCTTATTGAATGCTCAAATTGGAGAAGTACTCCTATTTTGAATGCTCAAATTGGACCCCACTATGCAAGGTGTATGCATTTGATTAGTTGATAGCTTATAAGGTTTTTGTTTTTGCAGAAATCAAGGGGCTCCTCCATCATCCCCGCCGTCATCCCTGTCACCGACCCCCTCCGACCTCGAGGTGAGACCAGCCAAATCTTAATGTCAATATGAGTCCTATAAGATAATTGGAAATGTTTTTGTTCATATTTTCAACCATTGAAATGCAATGACCATCAAGTTTGAATGCTCATATGATGTAGATAAAAACATGTATATCTTGTGTTGCTCAAATAGGATATGTGCTTGCCTATGTTTTACCAGAGTGTTGATTAATTTCCGTTCCGATAAATTTCAAGCGCTCGATATGTTCTTTTTTAGCAAAGGTCATACCGGATTTTTCTGTGAATTTTGGCATGACTTGTGCTAGAATATGTAGGAAATATCGAGTGGCCTGGAATTTCTAGAAAGATAATTAAACGACATTATGCCCGTGATGAATAATAATGATCTAATTTAGTTTTTGTAGTACATATATTTAATTATACAAGTTTAATCTTTGAATTATGAACATATGAAATGTCGTCATCAGACGACGAAAGTCTTCTGGGGGAGTGCGACTGGTGCAACGACAACCGAGGTTTGTGCGACAGGCCTCACCTGGACGAAGATTGGCGCTTCAGCATTAAGCTCCAGGAGACCTTCGGTGTTGAAACGGTACGCAACGACGACAAGTGTTTTTTCGTAATTAAGCACGACTTCAACTATTTCAACGTGTAATTTTTATCTTTTACAATTCGACTAGCTTATCCCATGCCATGCAAGACGCTATGTCTTGGAGAGGATGGATTTTGAAGACCATGAAAGTTTCGAAACAAAGAAGATTCACCTAAGGACCCATCATGGTATGGATTTTGAAGTAAATCTGTACAATTCTGAGAGCGTAACCCATTTTGATTGCACAAATTGGGAAGCATTTTGCAAGATGTATGGTTTTTATGAGGGTATGCTTATCACCATGGATCTTGGTGATCCTGACATTGAGCAAGACAATATGGACATTTGGGTCCTTGTTGATACGCTTCCAATTCTACCGCTATGTGAGTTTCTCAAACATAGTTATTAACTAATTTATATTGTTTATTTCAAAATAGTTGACAGCTTATTTCCATTGACAGCTTACTTTCGTTCTTCAAACAATGCGCGGAAGATGGTAGACAGAACCTACAACACCGATGGCTCCGGATTAACTTATCAGGAGAAAAATCATCTGATCGCATTTCGTACTGATCTTGAGAAGTACAATATCTATTATCAAACTCCTCCACATTATGGTCAATATGTTCCACTAGTGCACATTTTGAACCACGGTAACATCCATGGAGATGTCATGGTAAGATTTTTTACTATTACGACATCCGTGCATCTTTTGCATACTTTTAAAACTGAACTACATTGCTAACTACGAAGTTATTACTAGATTTTCAATAGAAAATCCTGAGGGATTGTGTGCCTCATCTGATGTTTCAGAATGGTCGACTTGATGTTTTGAACATACAGCCAGGTCATCCTACGAATCACACCTGTCCATATTGGATTTCTAAAACCGGTGAAGACATGGTAATCAAAGAATGGAAAAATATGTATGGACGGTCGTAAGGAGGTTCTTGGAAGCAACATTGTGTGAAAAACAAGAATTGGAGACAGGATAATCTCCATTCTCCATAATGGAGAGTCAGGGCCTATATTGTTTTATGCTATTTTACCTAAGAGAATGTAGTAGGTCCTAAGAGAATGTAGTAGGTCCTATGAGGTACAATGTTTATTATGTTGTACAATGTGTTAGAGTTGATACGAGGAGTAGTTGTGATTATGACTAGTGACTAACTTGCTATGTGATGTCTCATTGATGAAAACGATGATCATGAGGAGGTGTTATATGACAATGATGTATTATGATGATAAGTTGTTAATGATATGATGATGATGATGATGATGATGATGATGATAATATTTATTATATCACTGGGTGAAAGAACCGCGGATTAGTTTCAAGTGGATGTCCATCCACTTGAAACTAGTCCACGGTTCTTTCAACCAGTGATGTAGTAACTCATTATGATGTAAAAACAATATCTAAATTACTGATGTATGAAAACTTGTATAAAGGTGTATGAATACAACATGAAATAAAAAAGAAATATAATACGGAATAATAGTAGTAGCACAGGCTGCGAGAAGCGCTGCTAGTAATTACCAGTAGCGCCCTTTCTAGGAAGCGCTACTACTAAGTGGGTATAGCAGTTGTAGCGTCGTACCAGTAGCGCTGCCACCCGCGCTACTGGTAGGCCTAAAACACGCACTACTGCTAGGCTTTTCCCTAGTAGTGTTACGAACTATATAGAATGCTTGAAAAAACTAAAGAAAACCACCATCAAGATCTCATTTCACATATGCATCGCGGATTTTACATAGCCTTATGTCCATTAATTTACTCCGTTTAAGCGAAAAGGAGAAAAAACAGGACCACCGCATTAGTATCAGAGCCTAAACATATGGTATACTCCGAAGTCCATGTCAATTGTTGCTAAGATACATTACAACAAATATTTGGTGAAACTTAGGAGAAATAGAAGGCGGATTGGGGGGGAGGGGGGCTCACACTAACTATACAACGATGGAAAATGTAAACAACACCACCATCAAATTCGTGTTTCACTTACACATCACAAACTTTACATAGTGTGATTTCTGTAAATTTCCCTATCATAGGAAAACAAAATATTATAACAAGGATCCACCACATTAGTGTGAGAGCCTAAAATTAGGGTATATGTTAGTATAAGTGCATAGCCCGCACTAAATTGTGCATACAATTATACACTAGCTATACTCCAACAATCCATGCTACTTGTTACTCAAATATGTCACATAAAATTGTATAAGGTAATTTGGTACAATATGAGGGGGGTTACTGTGTTTTTCCCATAAAGAATCAAACAAAGAAGAGACTAGGGTTCTTACTGAAAAGATTCAAACAGTGACGTTAACTAGTAACCAAATGTTTTATGTTGGAAGCAAGCTTGTTACCTAAAATTATGAAGGACCTCCACACATGACAATAGTTGTGAATTATTCAGGACAAGTGTGCAATTTCTTTTAATTTCAGAGCATTTTGCAGAAACGCGGTGTCACATGTCTTTGAGGCAATTTTAGATCAATTTGTACCCGCAATGCAAGTTTATGGACCAGGTCATTGCGTATGCAAGTTTTCCGACTATTGTAAACTCTATAGGTTCTCGAGATGAGATCCCAGGACTAGCCTACTGTATCACAAATTGCTAATGAGTGGAAGATCGAAGGCTTGAGATCAATGGTAAACTCTATGGGCTTGTACATTGGACCACAGATCTGAATGTGCCCATAGATATTCAGTTGTCACACGAGGGTTCTTTAACAATCTAATGAAATTTATAGAAGGACTTATTACTTCACAAGACAATATTTTGGCTACAAATGTTCCTCTATCAATGACATCGTTATTGACGTTGACCACATAAGCAATAACTAAAACATAAAGTTTGTCAAAAACATCCTTTGTTTTGTAAATTTACCGGTGCAAGTATGCCAGCCATCCAGCTAGTTAAAGCTAGAGAACTCTTAGCAAAGGGGTTTAATCAATACTTAAACCAGTTGTCTCAGCAGCACAAGTACATTTTCTATACCGGGAGGACGAAAGTTAAGATACGGATTCCCATTATTTTTTGTGTATGATTTTAGTTTCTAAAGTACGTACTGAACAAAGAAAGGTGCAAGTTGTTAAATAATTACCCCCCCCCCCCCCCCCCCCCCCAAAGCACAAGTAACAATGCTCCCAGTTTTTCTGACCATCTTTTTTTCTCACAAATAATATAAGATAAGTGTGGACTTTTATTTGGTTGTGTGCACAACTATTTAAACTAGATGATGCCCCGCACGTTGTTGCGGGAATATTTTGCAGTATTTTAGTGAGATTTTGGTTATATGAAACATGAATATTTGAAATAATAGTTTTTAAAATTATATATAAATTAAATTTAATATCATAATAGAATGGAATTTTACATGCATGCATATTTGCATGTTGAAGTGGATTTTTAATATGCATAGTTGCATGTTGGGATAAGCCTTTTCTATGCATGTTAAATGATGAGGTGACATGCTTGCATGTTGAAAGAAATATGTTAGTGGGGGCTAGCTATTTAGATATAGAAGATTTTGACCAAAGAGACAGAGTACTCTCGTACTTTTGCGGTTTCATTTGGATATTACCGCCACAAATTAAGCTCGCAAAAATGCTCGCTTGACATGGCTATATGTGTGTAGAATCGTCCAAACAAATGATCTTTGGAGGACGCAAGAACATTTTGATGGCAATCATGCCTCAGCTGCAGAAATGACACCATGGAAGACAACGAGCTAGACAGCCTGTTTCTTCTTTTTTTGGCCTTTTGTTTCGCACATAGCAAAAACGCAACCGAGATGCAACAGCGTACCCAGTACAGATTGATACATGTGCATCCTCGCCATTGCAGGACTTGGGAGCACCACGCCACACTCCGAACAAACCTCCAAACCCAGAGTAACAGTCAGCAAACAACTACTACCTACGTCCCCTGCCTATGTATGTACACGAAAGAGTTAATCTGCCAAGCCTGCACAGCGTATGAACAAACAGACAAAACTGTGATCCAACAAGGCAGCAACAACAATAACTGCTAACCTAGATACATGGTGGCTGGACAGACGACCAAGCAGAGATGTAGCAGGGGCAGGGTCGCAGGTAAACATCGATCGATGGAGGAGCGAGCATCAGTCATGGTGGCAGAGCAGCATGACGACGCATCGCCGGATGATGTATAGCCTGGCCCTGTGCTCCCGCAGAATCCTCGCCAGCCTCCCTCCTCCGCTTCCACCTCCGCCCCCTCTTCCCTTTTGCTTCTCTTGCTTCCTCACATCGTTCATCCGAGCTGAACTCGAGGGCAAGAGGGCCAGGTGGCCTGGAAAGGGCCGGTACGCCACTCTCTTCTCTATTGGATCTGCCTTATGCTTTGGCTGTGGTTTGTGTGGACCACTTCGACGTGCTTTTATACTAGGGGAATCGCCTCATGGCACAGAGGCAGACTCCATGGATCTCTAGTCTCCTCACATCCTCGCCTACCTGTGCAGAGTATGATAATCCATAATCAAGTCAGAGAGAGAGAGAGAGAGAGAGAGAGAGAAAGCAGGATGAGTGACATGCACATGCAGCAGCGGACGCGGCTCGTCTGACGTACGGTTATATCCATCTAGGCACCGGAAGAATCACATCGGTTCCTTCGTTAATTACACGGTCCAGGAATGCTAATCCCACAAGCATCTTCTTCTGGGATTCATTCAGGCTAGTCCCATTTCCACCAGCTAATGAATGTCTTAATTCTATTTGACATGTTTTTGTTGGAAGAGAATATCTCTCTCTTTTTTTTTGCGAATAAGAGGTGAGATGTATCAAGCAGCTCTGCTGGCCAGGCTAGAAATCTCTGATTTAATTCTCCAGTTTGGCTGTTTATGTCATCAAGTTGGGGGATCGGCTTATTATAATTATAATGCACACATGATGTCATGAAATATAGTGTTCCATTCTGTTACTTAATTCATCCACGGGTTAATCATTTCATTTAAGTAGCTAGTGTGCAGCCAGACAGGCCAGGCAGCCAATGCACGATCGAACATGAAAAGAAACAGGAATACTGATAGTTTGACTGATTGGCTTCCAATATAATTGGGCAAATTTTATATGGTCCAATGGAAAAACTCTAAATAGTAAAAAAGAATATATTGCACTTTTGGAGTTGTGTCACTAATTGTACCTTAATTTCCCTAAAAATACTAAATGTACTTTAATTAATTCGTAAAACCTCTATGTCGTTCAATCGTACATAACACCGGTGGCTGGTCGTCACAGGTAGTATTATGCATACCAATTAAGCAATGTTGATGAGGTGGCATATAATTAAATGAAGAAAGAGATGCTTGAGTGTCATATCATGATACCGTATCGTATTAAATGATGTGATACTTTGTGTCATGCATGACAATAAATATAGTCTTATATGATACCAACATACGATACCATGCATTACGGATGTAGTATCATACGCATGATACTAGTATATGCTACTCCCTGTTACAACCAGCCTAAGTATCGTCTAAACACACTTTTGTCCAATTAAAGTGCACTTTTCCCTAATCAAAGTGTACTTTACTCTGAACAAAAGAATGATATCCGGTCCAGGCATCGCGGCAAGTTGACGTGCTCGCATGCATGCTCGGGGTCACTTCACGTGATAGCCACATGCAACGTTAACTACTCTGCTTAAGCTGAGTTTTCGTACGACCCCTATATGTAGTAGTAGTATTAACCTACTGCGCGTCGTACTATTGCAGTTTTAATTCACGGGCCAGCGACCGTACGACAATCTTGGGAAAATCTCACGTCTCATGTGCACTCGCAGTGATGACGCCTTTGAGTTGAGCATAGCTTACTGCCGGATTAAAATCTCATCGCAGGCAGTTCAGACCCGTTTCGCCCATTCTAACCTAAAGCCCGAATTTTACCCCTCTAGACATCTCATGCGCGTCGAGGAAAGTCTCTCCGTCTCAAGATACAATTAGCAACGCACGGTGCCTCTTCGGGCCTCACTGGCCCTGCCTGGATACTTGTGCAGTGCATGCATCATAAATATTTTACCCCAGGAGATACATGCATTTCTCTCATAAAAAGGAAGAACCCCTTGTAGAAAATGTGGAGCTAGCTAGCTAGCTTCATGCCGCTGCACGGGCGCATGCACATGCACATGCACGATGCAGCACAGCGGAGCATGCAGCGGCGGCACCCTCTCCCTCTCTCTCTGATGACTCACGTCTGAGGGAACAAATCGCCTCTGTACAGCCGGTAGACACCGGATCAGCTAGCTAGCCAGCTCCATGATCACGATATGCCTGTAATGTCACTACCTCCTCCTGTTCCTGTTGAGATTCACTCAAGATAATCTCACATGCATGCATGCCGCCATGGACATGGTTTCTCGGAAGGAAGGCGATGGATGGGTGGGCGGAAAAGCGCAGGCAGCCGATGGAGATATTTCCGGAGTCGGATGGAAAAGCGAGGCTGCGCTGGCTGAGATATTTCATTATTTCTTGACACGGATGGAAAAGCGCGGCTGGTGGCCAGGCAGGCAGCCGAGGGGCACATGATATGAACGATCCTTCGCCCGGCCGGATCTCTCATGTGTATGCTCTGCCCCCTGTCCTGTTTGCCTGCTCAGTTATGCCACCAAGTTTTGGGGGGGGGGGGGGGGGGGGGGGGGGGATTTGGAAGCAATTTGTCAAGGTGACAATAATGTTAAGTGCAAGATCCAAACTGGTACTACTATTTCTTTAGGTTCATAATGACACTTTTTAAGTTTTAAATTTAGTAGTAGTATAATGCATGACGTCACGATAATAATGTTAAGTGAGACTAAGCTGGTCTTTCGGCTTTTCATAATGATACCGATGCCCGTTTGGTTGGATTGGATTCCAATATATTGGGAGCCTTACATGCTCAGAGCTATACAATTTTGTGGTGGATATACACTCGCTATGAATTATGAACTGAGCTCCTCCCCTCGTCTCTCCCATCCCACTCGCGTCGCCTCCCCTCGGGTGGCGTCAGGTCGGGTGGTCGCGGTGGCAGATCTGGTGAGGCGGAGGCGGTGTCTCACGCGGGAAGGTCGATCGGGGGCGGCAGTCAGGGCGGCGCCCTTGCTGCGCGGCGGCGATGGAAACCTACATGGGCGGCGGTGTGGCGGCCGCGGGCACATGGGTGGCTCCGATGGTTGCGGATCTGGCGTCCTGTTTAGATCTGTCTCGGTACGGCCTTGGCCGGCCGGTGGCGCGAGGAGGACCGATGAGGGGTGGCTGGAGGCTCCCTGCCGGCGTGCCGACGGCGGCCCTTGTCTCCACGACGAGGCTCCGTTCGGTTCCAACCAGCTGCGAGGTTGGGGGGACGCGACTTTCGATGAAAATCGCGCCAACTTCGATCATGACGGACGACGGCGGCGTCTATGACGCCGTTCCCTTCTCGAGGCATCGTTGTTGCAGGTCGTGGCGCCCCACTCGTGATGCTCCGAGGAAAACCCTAGATCTGGATCTACCGGATCGGACGATGATGGTACCTTTGATGTCGTTGTCCCTCCTAAGGGCATCGTTTTGGAGCAAGTGCTAGTTGGACGAGACAAGCGGAAGAGCGGTGTCTCATCCGCCGCAAGGCCGACGGCGGATCCCGGTGGCATCGTGCTGCGGAGGTTTGGCGACGGGCGCGTGTGGACGGATTCGTGCAGGATGGTGGAGTTGTCTGGCATCGTGGTGGTGTCGACGGCAGGCCAGTCAAGGTCGATGGGTCGGTTGCTGCTCTAGAGATGGACTGGTGGAAGATGGCGGCAGCAGCCTTTGAGAGTGCGTCGGTCCGGTATGGGACTCAATCCTGGTATGTGGCTGGCATGGGGCATCCCGCTTTAAATGTTAGGGTCTGGTGCGATGTCTGTTTGGTATTAAGTCCGGATATTCGGCACACCTTCATCAATGAGATAGGAATAGCAACATGTGTTGTTTAGATGATGGCTTCAGGCTCACTGATGTATTACTTTGTATGATCTCTTTGAATAATTAATAAGATGATCGCATGCATCATCCAGATACAGAGGCCGGGGGTTCATCCTTCTTTTTCAAGAAAAAAAATCACATAAACTGCATATCCGTGGGGTAGTCGTCGATCCAAACCCTGGTCTTAGCAATATCATAATACACATTATGTTACGATGGACCAACGGGCTGGTAAATCATTTTCACTGCTGGCCATCAAATGGGTGCTCAAGTGTCGAAGATTACCCCATTTAAATTGTTCTAACTCCTTCGCCCATTTAAGCTGACGGTACGTGCTCTCCGTCTGCTCGGGTGGTCATGTGCCAGTGCCAGGCACATGAGCAAGTGCTAAGCACGCTTAATTTCGTACCACGATGGAATTAAAGGCCACCGTACGTATACTACCACTCCCATGCGTTTTTTGCAAGGGGCCTCGTGCGTTCGAACAAGCCTAATTAAGCTTCCCCTGCAAAAAAAAACTAATTAAGCTTAGCTGCTATACTAAGAACTAGCTCGATCGTGCATGGATTGGCGCTAACTGATTGCAGAGGGCAAGTTTAACTAGTCATCCATGACGCCTGCATGCAGTTTTACTTGCATACTTATATTACTTGAGTTAAGAGGATGTACACTATATGTATATTCAGGAAAAAAATTATATGAGACAGGTCTCACGGTTAGCAGGTGAGACCCGTCTTGATGGATGACACGTGGCATTCACAAATCACAAAGCATCTAATCCCCCCTCCCCCCTGATTTTAAGTGGGGGATAGGGGATGGTTTGTGGATGCTTTGTGATTTGTGAATGACACGTGTCATCCATCAGGATGGGTCTCGTGTGAGACCTGGTCTCGTAGAATTCTTTTCCGTATATTCAAGTGGCCGACAGGGCCAAGTAGAAGGAAGAAGGATTGCGTACAGATAGTATTCTATTTTGCGCAATTAAGTGTCCGTGGACTTACGGCCCGGTTGATGAACTATACAGTGACAACATAGTTGAAGAAGATCAGCAACAAGATCTACACCATTTCACGTACACATTTGGAATATTACAGAAGCTGTTCGGTTTTATCACGTCAAAATAACACAAGAGCACAACAAGAATTTGCTCCAACAATCCACGTCACTTGTTAGTCAAATGCGCAATTGCCAACCCTCCTCCACAAGTAGATTGTTGTGTAACCCCACCGCTCTCAATCTCCCCCGTGTTGGTTGTGGCGGCATCGATAACTCGATTGTGTAGATTCCTGTGCTAGCCCTCTGGCGAACGAGGTTAGGGTTTGAGGTGTGGCAGTAGCAGTAGCCTCCCTTTGCAGTTTGGTGCTTCGGTATCTTCTTGGTCACATTGTTATGGCCTGTCAGCCTTTTTGGAAGTTGGGATCTTGGAATTGTGAATCTTTTGGCGATGGTTTCACTATTTCTTCTCAAGAGCGTTGGTCTGGTAGGTCGGTGACAATGATCGCATTCCATTCACGATCAATAATGATTGGCTGGCTCGGGCGATGGAGGGGCAACGATGGTGATGTCCCAACATCCCGTTCATGAGGGAGAAGATGATCGACCTCTCAGGGTATATTTCCTTTATTTTTCATGAATGCCTATATTGCTGATTCGATCAATAAATCCGCGGAAACAAAGTGACACTGAAAATACACATAAAAAATAATGATGCTTTCACTTTCCAATCCAATTCCAAAATTTGGCATTTTGGGTTCTCTCTCACTCTCTGACTAATAAGTCATCACTCCGGCCCCACAATTCAGGCCTCAGCGCGGAAAGCGTGCAATGAGGAGTTAGGTGTAGAGACCTCCACGTCGGATGCACATCACGAGCACAGGGCACTTTCCTCCAACAAAAGTGCAGCTTACCCTAATACAAAATGATATCACATCCCTCCAACCTACTAACCGTGATTAAGATACACGTTACCAGCGGTGCTCCATCTGACCCGGGGTCTCATGTACTCTGCGACGCCCACATGCAAATATTCGGTGCTTAAGAGCATTCCTACACAGACGACGATTGCTAGCCGATACATGCACGACATGGCTCCTCGCACCATCTATTGGCAATTCTGAACAGCCCTACGCGCTTGGATTAGCAATCGTGCAGGTACCGTTCAGCCAAAAATCGTCCGTGAAATAGTTACAGGTGCGAGCATTGCTACACAGACGACGATTGCTAGTCGATACATGCACGACATGGCTCCTCGCACCATCCATTGGCAATTCTGAACAGCCCTACACGCTTGGATTAGCTATCGTGCAGGTACCATTCAGCCAAAAATCGTCCGTGAAATAGTTACGGGTGCTTAATTAGGCTGCTCTTTCATTGGACCATTCTGCATACGATCATCTCATGTTGGAGATCAAGAAAACTCTGGACTCGCGTGGGTTTATTCCGTTGAAAATTAAGCGTCATCAAAATAGAGTTGCTCATAGTTTAGCTGGTATAGGAAGATCTGGTGGTAGCACCGCTTGTTGGTTGCGCCGTGTGCCAGACAGCGTTACTCATGATGTACTAACAGACTGTAATTCTGTTTCCGAGGAATAAAACCCACATTATCCTGCAAAAAAAAAATTAGGCTGCTCTTTCATACGACTGAAGGGCCACACTGGAAGTCATAAACCCACCGCGCGTGTATTACAGCCGTTGTTAATTCGCGCGGTCAGCGAGGGTACGACGATCTTTGGAAGATCAAGGGTGACACATGCGACATTGCAATAAGGCCGCGTCTGAAGTCTGAACCGAGCCACTTGCTACTAAGTTCATTAGGAGGCTACTACTGTGCTTAGCTATTCTGGGCGCAGGGACAGCTCCCGTTCGGCTTCAGAGTTCTCTCGTGCATTGCATCACAGAGGATATGTTTGTCTAATACTAGCTTAACTAACTATCTAGCTTTTTAGAGAAAAAACTAACTATCTAGCTAGTAGTAGTAGATGATGGGTTTGAATAGCTCTAGGATATGTGTAATTGGTGAGGGTGCTATCTATCCTAGCCCATCATCCTAGTGACAGGAGATCATATCAAGGGGACCGGAAAGCAATATTCAACTTCATCACACTTTTAGTTAGAGCACTTTTCTACGCCTACGTGTTTCCACGCTTTGCTACATTGGCTCCTTCGGTTGTTGAGAGAACACTGCCCACTTGAAAAATGAGACCGCCGACATACTTCAGGCGCCTGAAATATATTGTAAGGGCATATTCAACACCGACTCTGAATCTGTCCGCATACATTCAAACCGCGTGCTCTGGACCACGGAAGCCATCCAACGTGGTTCTGTATCGATTCGCTGAGCTATCTAGATCACGTTTTTTCCACAAACTGGAACCAAATGTGGGGGGCTTTACGGGAGTCTAGACATGATACATCTTGAACTCTTACACCCGCGGCCCACCCAAAATGAAGGCGGGGCCTGCCCTTTTGTAGCATCCCGCATTGTTTCTGCGCCAAAATTCCCCACTCTCTTCTTCCATCCCGCAGATCTCCATCCAATTCCTGCCCTTTCCTCCCACTTTCTTCTTCACTGCCGTCGTCAACGCATGGAACTAGAGCAGGCCCTGCTGGAGATGGAGGTGAGGGAGGTGCGGGAGGATCTGATCATCACCCTCGCCCGGAAGATCAACTCGACGCAGCAAAATCACCGCGTCAAAGCGAAAGATGCAAAGGAGGCAACGCTCGCGAAGCGGAAGGCGGGTGAAGGGTGTGCTGATGGTTTTCGTGGCGGTAGGCGTGCTGGTCGCAGACGTGGTGGAGGTCGCAGCCAGGGTTGCAAAGCGCATATGGTGTCGCCCAGCATCCAGACGCCGCCATGGCCGGAGCATTACAATGCTCTGTACTACTACGCCACCAAGTAGCTTGGTAGGCAGTTCACGGCAATCGCCGCCGGGCATGTGCCTTACATCGTCGACGTCAACGCGACGCCGCGGCTCTTCTCGTAGTCTGCTTAGCCACAGCTCATCCAGGCACGGACAGTGGGCGGGGAGCACATTGGTGCCAGCATGTTCTTCGCCGCTATGCCTAAAGCCGGTGAGAAGGCGCACGGCGACGCAAATGCGAAGATGTTGGACATCATTCACAACGGCAGCGGAGAAGGAGGCTATGAGGACGGGCAGGTGAAAGATTCAGATCCCACCTAGTCCGGCAACTACACTCATACGAAGCAGGGCTACTCCCAGGTCGACACACAGCAGAAGGAGAATTGGGCTGCCGGATAGGCGGAGGAGGAGGTGGATGAGGATGAGGACGGCGAAGACGATGATCCGAATGGTTTTGGCGGCGATCCGAAGAAGAAGGGTAGAGGAGAAAGCTTCAAAATGCGGGAGGACGAGCTGTTGTGTGATGCATGGTAGTAGTAGATGATGGGTTTGAATAGCTCTAGGATATGTGTGATTGGTGAGGGTGCTATCTAATCCTAAGGACAAGAGATCATATCCAGGGGACCGGAGCGCCATATTCAATTTCATCGCGCTTTTAGTGGGCTTCTCTACGCTTACGTGTTTCCACGCTTTGCCACGTTGGCTTGGCTGGCTCCTTCGGTTGTTGAGAGAACAGTGCCCACTTGAAAAATAAGACCGCCTATATACTTCTGGCGCTTGGAAAAAGGTGTAAGTGTGAGTCGAATATCATGAAAAATGGAAGGCTGGATGGCCGTATTAAACCTCCGAACTATTTTATGGATAGATCCACTCTCGACCATTCCTCTAAATCCCACTTGGCCTCGTTTTCCTCTGGCGCTGATAGCCCCCATCCCCTTCCCACCCAGCCAAATCAACCTTTGAAGCCCATACACTGGGGATGACATGTCCTTGTTGGTGACCATGTCCTCGTTGGCATTCCCACGATTGTTGTGTGCACAGGGTATTTGTAGGTGAGGATTTGGTATGTGAAGGAGAAAGAAGAATATAATGACATGTGGGATCCACCTCTTTTCTAGGCCCACATAATTAGAAAGCATATAAGTATTGTCTTGCATGTGGGCCCTGACGCGCCGAGGATTGGAAGAGGGAAAGCTAGAGATCAATAGTAAAAGGACCACAATATCTGGTCGATGATTGCCACGGAGAGAGGCTCAACGAACGATTTGTTTCTTGGTAGGTCGATCAACCAACAAACGTTTTCATGCGCTGGGGCGCGGGCGGTCTAGTGAAGAAAATTAACATTAGCCCTAGCTAGCTGGTTTCCACTTCATTACCTGACTGCTCCGTGTTAATGGGAAAAGATAGGAAAAGTGCCTTTCTTTTTTCCTTGTTTCGGTTTAAGTGCACTTCTTCCATTCCAAGTAGATGGGCTTGATTTGATCCCTCACGTGATCAAAGGGAATTTCCATGCTCAGAAAAGGGCAGGAAACACTGGTTTTTCCAGAGTCCACATAGGCCACCCTTTAGCTTCGCCCTTGGGCCTCCAGGCTCAATTACCATTTTCTTTTGTATAGAAAAAATGGAAAAAAGATTTCCCATTATGTACGTAAAAAAAGGTGTATAAAAAATTGCCATATTAAGAAAAATAATTCTGTCCCTGATCTGAATTATGAAAAATGCCATGCTACTTCATAAAACTGCCATTACCCTAATTTGTAAATTTACAATGAGTGTGATAAAAAAATGTCATGCGATCTACAAAATAATTGCCATGGTAAACTTTGAAACTGCCAGCTTGTAGAAAAAATGTTTTATTTGGATAATAAAATTTTAGAAAAATGACATCTCTTAATAATAAAAATACCATTTCTTAATAATAAAAAAATTCCATCTCTTACTAATAAAATTGACATCTCTTAATAATAAAAATGCCACCCCTTAATAAGAAAAATGTCATCTCTTAGTAGTAAAAAAATATCATTTTTAATATTAAAAATGACATCTCTTAATAATAGAAAAATGTCATATCTTAATAATAAAATACCAGCCCTTAATAATAAAAAATTCCATCCCTGAATAATAAAAATGTGAATAGTGAATATTACATCTCTTAATAGTAAAAATTTCATGTACAAAACCAAACTTATCTTGGAAAAAATGTCAAAATTGCCATGTCACGTATTTTTTAAATCTATAAACTGCCATGTTAATTTTTTCTAGAAAAAAATCGATGTATAAAAGCAAAAAAAAACATATAATTCCATCATGGTGAAAAGAAAGAAAGGCTTTGAGGAGGGCTTGGGATTCAAACCGATGTCTCCCATGTGCAAGCTCACGTCGCTAGCCAATGTAGTGCGTTGGGGTGTTTTGAGAAGTAAAATTTCACCGGCTTTTATATTAGAGCGGACTAATTTCAATATTTGAAGTGGTGTCAGCTCTGCGCTGAGATCCATGTAACGGTGAGGAGGGCGTCCGCTAGCAGCTGCCATGCCAGATAACTTTTCCGATAGTAAAATCTATGAGTTTGTACATTAAGCTACAGATCTCAAGGCACCCATAGATATTCAATTGTTACTGAAGAGGGTTCTTACTTACAATCTAATGAATCTTATAGAAAGACTTCGACAAAAATTACAACTATTGTTTCCCAAGACAACATTTGGGCCCACAAATTTCCTTCATGTATGACATATCATTGCTGAATTGAACACGTAATAGTAACTAAAACATAAAATGTGCCAATTATATATTTTTTGTAAATTTGGCGGCGCAATTATGCTGTCATCCAGCTAGTTATAGCTGGATTTTTTTGCGAATGGGTTTATCAATTCTGTAATTAGTAGTCTCAATCAAGGTTTTTACTTTAAAAAACAAAATAATTTCGTACCTCATCGGAATTTTGCGTATTTAGGACATTATTTCGGATTTGGACATTCATATTTCATTCATTTTAATAAATTTTAACCTAATTTAAATTATTTTTAAATTAGGTTGAATCTGGCTCAAAATTTTGGGATTAAAAATATTCGGACCCCACCAAAATTTGCAAAATTTTATTGGAAATTCGTTGAAATTTTTAACCCTGGTCTCGATGCCACAAGTAGATTTCTACACCGGGTGGACGAATGTGAAGTTACACATGTCCATTAATTTCTATGTATGATGTTAGTTTCTAAAGTACTGAACTAAGAGCAATGCAAGTAACTGAATAATTACCCCAAATGCACAAGTAACAATGCCCCAGTTTTCTGAGTATCTTGACAAATAATACTATGATAAGTGTGGACTTTTATTTGGTTGTGTGCACAACTATTTAATTTTGACCAAAGACACAGAGTACTATACGTAGTACTTTTGTTGGTGTCATCCTGATATTGCCGCCGCAAATTCTGCGCATTTGACATGGACATATGTGCGGAGAATCGTCCAAACAAATGATCTTAATTTGGAGGACGCAAGAACATCTAATCACAATCATGCCTCAACGGTAGAATCACACGATGGAAGACAAAGGGCTGGACAACCCTTTTCTGTCTTTTCTTTTTATGGCTTTCCATTTCCCATAGAGCAAAAACACAGCCAAAGATACCAACAACGTGCCCAGAACAGATCGATACATGTGCAATCCTCGCCATTGCAGGACTTTAGGAGCACCACGCCACACTGAACAAGCCTTGAAACCCAGAGTAACCGTCAGAATTCAGAAAACAACTACCTACTCCCCCCTGCCTAATATGTACACCGAGAGCTAATCTGCCAAGCCTGCACAGCCTATGAACAAACGAACAAAACCAAGATCGAACAACAACTCCTAACCTAGATACATGGTGGCCGGACAGAGACGATGTAGCAGGGGGCAGGGTCGCAGGTACACATCGATCGACGGGGCGAGCATCAGTCATGGTGGCAGAGCAGCATGACGATGCAGCGCCGGATGATGTAGAGCCTGGCCTTGTGCTCCCGCAGCATCCTCGCTAGCCGCCCTCCTCCTCCACCTCCCCTTCCATTTTGCTTCTCTTGCCTCCTCACATCGTTCATCCGAGCTGAACTCGAGGGCAAGAGGGCCAGGTGGCCTAGAAAGGGCCGGTGCGCCTCTCTTCTCTACTGGATCTCCTTATGCTTTGGTTGTGGTTTGCGTTAACCACTTTGACAAGGTTTTATACTAGGGGAATCGCTAGGTGGCACAGGGGCAGACTCTCTCTTAGCTCCCTCACATCTTTGCCTACCTGTGCAGAGTAGGATAATCCATGATAAACCCGAGGCCTGTGGCAGGGTGAGTGCCAGGCACATGCAGCAGCACGGCTGAAGCTGCGCTAATTACGCCTCGGGTGGTGCTGGTAATGGCAGCTCGACAACGGGTTCATCTTGATGCAGGAACAATCACATTGGTTCGTTGCTTAATTACACCGTCCAGGATCGCTAATTCCACGAGCATCTTCCTCTGAGTATTGAGTATGCCAAGAAGGATGCATGGAAATGGACGGGGCTATGATGCGACTCTTCTGCTTGGCCGTTTATGCCACCTACTCGGGAGATCAATTTGTATTAATAATTGTGCATGCATATGATTTCAGGAATATTACGTTCCATGCTAATGTGGGTACTTCAGAGTTCAGATAATATTTATCCGTCCAAATCATTTCGTTTAATACTAGTGTGAGGCCGGACAGGGAAACATCGCACAAGCGGGGAAATTGGAAAAAGGCATAGGAGTGTCCACCCGGATTAATTGGTTGCCTTCCAATACTTTTGGGCGAATTTCATACGGATGGCCAATTCTATATGTGCAAAATCCAATGAAAAACTTTTAAAAATAAATAATAAAATTGTACTTTGGACAAGCAGTTGTTTTACGCACAACACTAGCAAAGCCTCTCCTAAAACACACACACACACACACACACACACACACACACACACACACACCATTAAACACCATCAAACTGCACTTTAATTTACTCTTACAGAAAACGATATCCCCTGCCTACTGTCCATGTGACTGCAATGCACAATCAACCAACTAGATCACATAGTAAACTGTCCTAGATGCCTTGAGATAAACTTTTTTGTGCCGTACCTACGGGCAGGTCGGTCCAATAGAAATCAAACCCGTGGGTCATAAGGTCAAGGAAACATGCATGCCAGAAGTGAGTCGCCGATGGAAATGTTTATTTGTCATGGTCAAATGTAACAGAGTTGTTCGTGCAATCAGGCAGGAGCTAAACACAAAGACATAACCTGGCATGGCATCTATCCCCTGTGCTCTCTAACGTAAAAAAATAGTAATTTATACGTTAAACCAGATCTTTGATTTCCTTGGATATTTTCGGTATCCTATAGTCCATCAGCCAGATCGATCACTAGGCCACGATCTACAGAACAGGGTGATATCATACGCTATTTCCATTTAATTTGACTTCTATGGCACCTGAATAATTTCTCAGATCGAAATATGATGAAGAATATGAATTTAATGATAGAATGAACCGATGTCGAACAAACTGCATAAAAACTGTTTTTGTTGAAGATATGAATTCTCGCACAGATCCTCAGAATCAGCATGTTGAAGTAGTTCAGAATTACCCTGGGAATCGTTAGTTGGGTGACTAGGGAAGATGGTTTGTGCATGTATCTGTCGGTAGCAAAACGACCGTTCTGACCTCTCCAATTTCAAGCTTGGTAAGAGCATGTACAGCCGGGCGTCCTAAACCCGTCTCAAACCTGGGCGGAAGGCCTAGTTACTATCCGGTCACAAAAAGGTGACCCAGACAGGCGCCTCAAACGGACCTCCAACATCCGGGCTGACCGGTGTCCCTCGTATCTAGCCTAAATCTGGGGCGGATGTGCAGCCCTACCTCACCTTAAATTGCATCAAATCCACCCTCTCGACCTATCGGATCCATTTGCTCTCTCCTCTCTTCTTCCTCCTCCTCGACGTCTATCTCGCAGCTACGCCGCCGCATACGCTTTGTATCCGTTCCGAGCCTCTGCGCCGCCAACACCGGCACATCACTCCTCTCTCCTGTCCTCGCCGCCGAGGATGGCGGCGGCGGCCCGGACGCCACCGCGGTACGTCTGGCAATTTTCGGGCTCCTCCTTGTGCTCTATGTGTTCGACACATTGTCTGACCTAGTTTTTGTGGGGTTTTTTTCAAAAAAAAATGATAAATTCCGATACTTCGTCGGACGAGGAGTATGGACCAACGGAGCTTGATAAAATGATTCAAGATGAATTCTTCGATTTGTTGGATTCAGATGAAGAAGCGGACATGATCATGCCCATGAGCATGCAGGAGCAAATGGACCGGCAGGTGGAGCATATTCTCAACTTCAAGAGTTCAATCAAAGGGAGAAGAATGATCAATCGGGATAGAGCCTCCGGAGCACGGCTACTGCAGAAGGACTACTTTGCTCCGAACCCAACTTTCCCGGATGATCCATGGTTTCTTTGCCCTTTTTGCACACGAAAACCATTATTTTTGCGCATTGTGGAGGGAGTGCATGCACACGATGACTACTTCAAGCTCACAGCGGAT
Source organism: Triticum aestivum (assembly GCF_018294505.1). NCBI lineage: Eukaryota > Viridiplantae > Streptophyta > Magnoliopsida > Poales > Poaceae > Triticum > Triticum aestivum. Next base: position 549,447,058 of record NC_057794.1, read on the forward strand.
TGTTGTGGCCAATTATCTTTGTGTGCTAAGCAAAAATGTACGGCTGCTCTGAGGATGCTTGTACTTGATACTGCCGCAGATGTTGTTGATAAGATGGTCAGGATGGGGGAGAGCACATGTCGGAAGACTACTGTCAAGTTTTCCCGTGTCGTGGTGCACGTGTTGGAGCAGAGTATCCGAGAGAACCAAATGTGCAAGACACAGAGAAGTTGTTGGCTATTGGAGAGCCCAGAGGGTTTCCAGGAATGCTGGGATCAATTGATTGCATGCATTGGCAATGGAAGAACTGCTCCAAAGGTTTATGGGGAATGTATGAAGGTCACACGAAATAGACCACCATCATACTGGAAGCAGTGGCATCACATGACTTATGGATTTGGCTTGCTTTCTTTGGAATGTTGTGTTCTCACAATGACATCAACGTGATTCAACAATCTCCAGTGTTCAGGAGGCTTTGTAAGGGGGAATCACTGTCATGCAACTACACCGTCAACGGTTATGACTACAACATGGGATACTATCTTGCCGATGACATCTATCCTCAGTAGGCGGCGTTTGTGAATACCATATCTGAACCACAGGGCAACAAACAAAGCTACTTTGCAACAATGAAAGAAGCAGCTAGGAAACAATGTGGAGAGGGCATTCGGGGTGCTTCAAGCTCGTTGGGGAATTGTTTGTGGAGCTGCAATGACGTGGGAATCAGAAACTTTATGGCAGCTCATGACATATTGTGTTATTTCACAATATAATTGTCGAGGATGAGGGTGATGGCGTTGTCCAAACCAATGATTTTGAAGCGCCTGGAGAACAAGTTCAAATCCCGGAAGATCAAGATGCAAATCAACTTATGAACTTTCTGTAGATGCATCAGAACCCTCGAGATCATCAGGTGCACGCGTAGCTACTCAATGATCTTATGGAGCATATGTAATCCACAATGAAAACCAAAAAGCTAATGTTTGAGTTGTGCATCTAAAAGAAATTTTTATATATGAACATGTATTTTCGATAGCAACATTTGTTATTTACGTGCGACATTGACGTGTATGATGGACATGCATGAATTTACATGAACTTAAGAGTCCGGATTTGAGATATATGGATGCCGGACACGGGATATAAGGTGTCGTCCGTATACGTCCAAAAGAGTGCTTGGGCGCATCTATGGGCGTATAGGGAGGGGGGGGGGGATTTGCCAAGTCCGGCTGTAGATGCTCTAACCCTGGTGATCCATAGGTGTTGTACGCGTACATCCATGTACAGACGGTCCCATTGTCTCAATTGTCAGGCTTTCGGCCATTGTAATTGTACAGTTGTTTTGTAATTTCTTAATGGTTGCTGACTTTGTTAATTCAAATTCAGCTGTATATAGTTTGCTAGTAAAAAAAATTATCAGGGTTCTCTAGGTGCCAACGTGGCAAAGCGTGGAAACACGTAGGCATGTAAAAGGGCACTAAAAGTGTAATCAAAATAAATATTGCGCCCCGGTCCCCTGGATATGATTCCCTGTCCCAAGATGATAGTTAGCGTGATTTTCTAAAGATCGTCGTACCGTCGCTGACCCCGTGAAAATAACAAGGTACACGCGTAGTGTGGCCTGGACCCTTAAGTGTGGCCCTTCAGTCGTATCAAAGCGCAGCCTGAGTAAGCACCGAATATTTGCATGTGGGTGTCACAGAGTACATGAGACCCCGGGTCAGAAGGAGCACCGCTGGTACGTTTATCTTAATCACGATTAGGAGGTTGGTGGGAGTTTCTGATAGTACTATCATTTTGTGTCAGGGTAAGCTGCACTTTTGTTGGAGAAAAGTGGCCTTTGCTTCTGATATGCATCCGACGTGCAGGTCGACCTAGCGCTTCCAACGATGAGGCCTGACTTGTGGGGTCGGATGTCAGTGCCGATGACCTGGCTGGGTTCCTTCAAAGCAGTGCCCACCAGACCGGGAGGATGAAAGGCCTCTTCTGGCTGGTGTCTGTCGTTAGTGTGGACTTTGTGGACGACCCATAGTAAATGATGATTAAGTAGGTCTTTTTTTGACAGGTTTCTGACTCAATCTTCAAATTCCTTATATTTTTTTGTAGCACTGGCATCCGCTATCTAGAGAGCGAACTCACGATCGCCTGGGCCTTATGATGGATGCTATGGCTGCTACCGCGCGTCGTCTTGCTTCGCAAACAGGCCCACCTGGTTATCTTTTCCTCCTTTTTTTCTTTTATGCATATCTTGGGTGTGTTTGTGTTCTTGCCCCGGCAATCTATTTTACTCTACTTTACTTGAACCTTGTGTATTGACGGGATGGTGCTTTATTTATAAAACGGGATGAAAGTCTATTTTAAGATGTGTCTGGCCCATTACCATCCTGAGCAGACGGAGAACATGTACCGTCAGCTCGACAGTCGCCGACGCAACAAGATATCATGTTTACCTGTAAAATGTAATCTTGTTGGGTTGGATGCCTCGATGTGTGTGTATATGAATCACCATATAGCTATTTAAATAGGCGGGAGGAGTGAAAACAATCTAAAGATGGTAATCTTCGACGCTTCAACACGAATCGGTAGCTAGTGAAACTAATTTACTCCCTTTGTTTCATATTAATACTATAATGCGCAATATTATGCTTTTGATTAACGATTACTCTACTAGTTAAGCAATTTATGGGAAACATGAAGAAAAAATTATAATTCTAAGTGAGTATTTATGTGCGATACTTAGAGCACGTCTAGATGTGCTTTAGCAAAACCGTATTTATTATACAGCATAAAATTGTAAGCCTCCCAATATATTGGAATTCAAATCATCGGCATTTTTCTTAGCCGTGTCCGGATACAAAGCCAAAAGTACCAGCTTAGCCTCACTTAACATTATCACCGTGACATCATGCATTATACTACTACTACTAAAACTTAAAAAAAAGGGTCATTGTTATGAACCTAAAGAAATACCAGCTTGGATCTTGCACTTGACATTATCATCACCTTGAAATGATGCAGGCATATCCCCCTACTTGGTGATATAATTGAGGATGCAAACACAACAGGAGCAGAGCATGCACATCCGAGATCGGACCGTGTCCCTCAACTGCCTGCCTGCCTGCCTGGCCACCAGCGGCGCTTTTCCATCCACGTCCGCCAATGCAGCAACCCTTTTCCATCCGTCTCTGAAGATATCTCCGCCAGCGCTAGCCGCGCTTTTCAATCCGTCTCTGACGATATCTCCGCCAGCTGCCTGCGCTTTTCCGTCCACCCATCCCATCGCCTTCCTTCCGAGAAACCATGTCCGTGGCGGCATGCATGCACGTGAGATTGAGTCAGCAGGAGGAACCGAGCAAGTAGTGACATTAAAGGCACATCATGATCAAGGTGCGTGTCAAGAGGGACCCGGTGCTGGGCGTGCTAGCTATACCCGGTACCGGTTGTACAGGCGATTTGTCCCCTCGCAGCGTGAGTCATCGGAACTCGCGCAACACGAGAGTGAGAGAGGGTGCCACTGCCATGCTCTGCTGTGCTGCGTCGTGCATGTGCATGTGCATGTGTACGTGGAGCGGCATTGAAAGCTAGCTCCACATTTCCTACAAGGGGTTCTTTCGGTTTTCTTTTTCATGAGAGAAAATGCATATCTCTCTTGTGGTAAAATATGATACATATGCACAGCACAAGTGTTTAGGTAGGGTGAGGTCCGAAGGAGCATAGGTACCACTGCTACTTGTATCTTAAGATGAAGAGAGACTCAACAGATGAGATGTTTAGAGCAGTACAATTCGGGTCTAAGGTGTTAGAATAGAATGGGCAAAACTTGTTCTCTGTCACGGTTGGTTTGTCCTTCTGTAACAGATTACAAGCGTAAGGAAGTGAGCCTAGCTCACTTGGCTAGTGGAGTGGATGTGCAACCCAGCCACCCAGGTTTAACTCATCACGAGCGCGAATTTGGGTTCTTATTATGTAAAAAAACTCGCTGTGGGGGGCTTCCCCTACCGCTTTCCTTTCAAAAAAAAAAAACAGATTGCAAGTGTATCGGACTGCCTGTGATGGGATTTTCGTCCGGCAGTAAGCTCTGTTCAAACGTGACATCCTTGCAGGCTTACAGCAAGTGCACATGACACCTGAGATTTTCCCAAGATTGTCGTACGAATCGCTGGCCCGTGAATTAAAATGGCAATGGTACGAGGCATGGTAGGTTAATACATACTCCCTCCATTCCTAAATATTTGTCTTTCTAAATATTTCAACAAATGACTACATACGGAGTAAAATGAATGAATCTACACTTTAAAATATGTTTATATACATCTGTATGTAGTAGTTCATTTGAAAATCTCTAAAAAGATAATATTTAAGAACGGAGGGAGTATATAGTGTGGTCGTCCTACCAGAACTCGGCTTAATCAAAAAAGTAACTGCATGCGTGTGGCTATCGCGTGACCGCGAGCATGGGAGCGAGCACGTCAACTTGCCGCGATGCCAGGATGGGATATCATTCTTTTGTTACGAGTAAAGTGCACTTTGATTAGAGAAAAGCAGGGACGAAGCTAGAAGAAATGTTTGATGGAGTCGTGTCTATGACAGTGGAGTCATCTTCTGCAAAAAGATAGTGATTAGTACTAAGTTAGTGAAGAATTTCTTAATTTTATTGGGGTCAATTGACCTCAATGCTTACAAGGGAGCTACGTCCCTGGAGAAAAGTGCGCTTTGATTGGACAAAAGTGCGCTTAGACGTCCGACGTGGAGATACTAAAGCGGGTTATATGTTTATTTTACATACACAACTATAAGGTGACAGTGACACAACTCAAAAAGTACAATTTATTCGCCCCAAGTGTTCTCTCTCATTTCCCTCAACAGTTAGGGCAAACTCTCCCCTTTAGGCTTCGTCGAAAAGCCCATTGATTCGCATTCCCTCTGCCTGCCGCTCCGGCGGCCAGTGACGGGGAGGAGAATCCCGCTTCCTTTGTTGTGGCTACTAGTTTAGGTTAGAGTTATTTAGTCCTCATAGGTGCAGTGCTCGGGCAGATGGCGGTGCTTCTTCTTCGAGTTTGTCTTTCAGACTCCGATCCTCCTTGAGTTCTTTCATCTGTACGTAGTTGATGGAGCTTCGGTGTAGATTTTTGCCTCTCCTTGGGATGACGAGGTTAGGTTTTTCGTTGTGCGTGCATGACGGCAAGATTTGGTGGCAGTTGCTTTAGATCTATTCAAGGGTTCAATGGGGGAGTCTACGCCTCCGGGGCACTGGTCCTTGGGGCAGGTGCACAAAGACTTACCGTTTGTCATTGACAAGGCCAGGTCGGCTACAATAGGGGAGCGGCGATAGTGACGTGTCGGCGGCTTGTTTTGATGACGATAGTGGTCGTTCGGTGGTCTAGAGACTTCAATGTGTTTTTATTAGATTTGAAGTATCTTGTATATATCTCTGATGAACTTTGACAACAAGGCCGCGTTCAGCAGCCCACCGCTCCTTCAAATCCTAGAATCTATGGAGCAGCTGTTAGCTCGCTCCAGGGATTATAACTCCAGCTCCGTCCGCTTCGGGAGCGGAGCGGAGGGACACCGAACGCACCCTAAATCTGAATCTTTTTTCTAAAAAAGGAGTTTTTTCATTGGGCCATATAAAAGTTGCCCGGCTCTATCGGAAGCTAATAATCAAACTATCAGCATTCCTATCCCATTTCCTGCTTGTGCAATGTCTGACTGTCCGGCTGCACACTAGTACTAAACGAAATGATTAACCTGAAACATCTGATATCAAATCTCGCCACACGATGCGAAACCCTAACCTCACCATCCCAAGAGACAACATGAAACTACTTGGGTTGCTTATCACATACACAATTTTTTTCTAAGCGATTATTATCGGGAAAAAAAGGTGAGTATATTTATACAACATAAAAGTGTACCTCTGAGCATGTAAGGCTCCCAATATATTGGAATCCAAATCATCGGCTGTTTTTTCTTTTTTTGTGGCTGTGTCCAACTACAAAAGCCAAAAGTACCAGCTTAGTCTCACTTAACATTATCATCGTGACGTCATGCATTATATTACTAGTACTAAAACTTTTGAAAATGTCGTTATCAACCTATAGAAATACCAGCTCGGATCTTGCACTTAACATTATTATCACCTTGACATAATGCGTGCAAATCCCCCCAACTTGATGGCATAATTGAGCATGTAAACACAACAGGAGCAGAGGCAGAGCATACACATCCGATATCCGGCCGGGCGAAGGGTGATTCATGTCATGTGTCCCTCAACTGCCTGCCTGGCCACCAGCTGAAGAAATATCTCCGCCAGCACAGCCGCGCTTTTCCATCCGTTTCAGGAAATATCTCCACCAGCTGCCTGCGCTTTTCCGTCCACCCACCCCATCGCCTTCCTTCCGAGAAACCATGTCCATGGCGGCATGCATGTGAGATTATCTCCAGAGAATCAGCAGGAGGAACCGAGGAAGTAGTGACATTAAAGGCACATCATGATCAAGGAGCTGGCTAGCTAGCTGATCCGGTGTGTGTCGAGAGGGACCCGGTGCTCTTTACCGGCTATACAGAGGCGCATTGTCCCCTGGAGCGTGAGTCATCGGAACCCTCGCAAGTAGTAACACGAGATGAGAGAGTGGGTGTCGGAGTAAGTGACCACTGGTAGCCTAGCCGGCTCCCCCTGACCTTTCTGAAAAAATTACGAGTCGATCCGGCTCTCAAGAATTCAAGACATGGGGCCGCCTTCCCTTGGCCGGCTGTCTCCCAGGCCGGCTATCGGAAGGCAGCCCGACTTCAGCTCTCATGAAGAAAGCCGCGGGAGGGCCGGCTCCGAGGAGCCGACTGCGAGAAGACCGACTCCAAGGAGCCGGCTCCCATAAAGCGGTCGAGATCGTACCCTCGAAGTCTGCACCCACATAACGGCGATGTGATGGGACGTGGCTACAGTAAGGCTGGCCACCCCCGAATCCCGGAGCACGCCTGGCACAGTGCGCCGTACGGGTGGCCATGACCCGTCCGGCGCAGCACTGTTGCCACGTTGACCCTGATGTCATCCACGACGGGCTGCCAGTACGGCCCACGGGCGGTGGGCCCCTTCGGGCAGAGAGACACCCGAAGGCGGCCAGACCTCCCCCAGTCGGCGCAAGATAGAGCCGGCTCCCCGCAGCCGGCTTGCCACCTCCCTCGAAGAAGACGCCCCATTAAGGAGACAAGACGCGGAGGGGCTGCAGTGATCGCCCGCCGGATGGCAGCACTGTAGCCACGCTTACCTCGGCGAAGCCCTCGTCACCAAGATTGAGCAACAGTAACCAGCCACCGACAAGGCCCTGGACAGTGGGGCCCGCCTGTCGACCCAGGAGCCGGCAGCCGGCGGGACCCACCAGTCGGCGGGCCCCAGCAGTCGGCGCGGAAGCCGGCGATCATAGAAACAGACGGCTGGGCCCCACGCCCAGCCGGATTACCATTGTACCCCCGGGGGTAGGCCTATTTAAACCCCCTGGGACACCCATGCAAAGGGTTGATCCTTACTAGTTTTAGACACCACGTAGGAAGGAGAAGAGAGCAAGCAGAGCCCTTCTTCCTCCTCTCGCCAAACAGCTCAAAGAGCATCGTGTAGCTACTTGTTCATCGAGTGATCATGCGGAGACCCCGCAGAGCAGCAGTAGGGGTGTTATCTCCACGGAGAGCCCCGAAGCTGGGTAAGATTCACCGGCGTGCATGTCTTCGCCTCATCCCGTTTCCAGGCACCGGCGATGTTTTACTGGCTCCCACAATGATAAGCCACCCGTTGGCATATGTCGCACCTACCACGCGACATTTGGGGGCCAAAGAACTCCCCCACATGACCCGACGCATCCAGCAGCTGATCGATGCAGCCGCGCAGCGGCACGAAGCCGACACCCGCGCGGAAAGCCCTCCCCCGTGCCGAGATCACGGCGCGATGTCCCGGACACCGACTGCGGGTAGAGACCGCGCGCGGCGCAAGAAGGAGCCGGCTGCCAGCCGAAGCCAAACCCGGATCTCCATCGAGCGAGACGCAGAAGGCCACCCTCGGGCCGTGGAGTGGCGGGGCAACCCGCCTCCGCCCCGGCCCCGTGGAGAGAGATACCCCACCCCGTCGCCTGTTGCGCATCCGACTCTGAGCGGCCGGCTAGGTCGCCGCGAAGGAGTCGGCGAGAACGACGCCCGCCATCGGATCGACCGCTTGGCGCGATCCCTGGCGCTGGAAGAAGAAGACGATGTCGGTCCGCCTTGCTTCGGCCCCCGCATCTGCGACAAGCCCTTCCCCAAAGGGTTCTCGCTCCCAAGAGACACGCCCAAGTACAACGGCTCCGTGAAGCCGGAAGATTGGTTGATCGACTACTCCACGGCGGTTAGCATAGCCAGCGGCAACAGGCGCGTTGCCGTGAAGTACGTGCCCCTCATGCTGCAGGGCACGGCGTGGACCTGGCTCAACAGCCTCAAACCACACAACATCAACAGCTAGCTAGATTTCATAGAAGCTTTCGTCCGCAACTTCACCAGCACCTACAAGCGGGCTCCCAAGCCCAGACAGCTCTCCTTGTGTGTACAAGGCCCCGCCGAGTCCACTCGCGACTACCTCACGCGTTGGGCCGAGCTCTGCAACTCTTGCGAAGGGGTGCACGAGGTACAAGCCATAGAATACTTCACTGCCGGGTGCCGAGAAGGCACCCTCCTCAAGCACAAGCTTCTCTGCGACGAGCCGACTACCCTCGACGAGCTTCTGGACATAGCGGACAAGTACGCCACCGCCGACACCTCAATGAAGACCGAGCTCCGGGTAGACGCGTCCGGGAAAGTACTCAACCCGGCGCCCACGTCAAGAGGTATAAGACCTCCGACAATTTTCTTAGCCTGCAAACTAAGGGAGAAAAGCTCAATTCTTGAACTTGTGCTCAGATTGTCTGAGTACAACAATCGCTTGAATCGAGTGGGATTTGATCTTCCAGATGAAATAGTGATGGTTCTCCGAAGTCATTACCACCAAGCTGCTTGAGCTTCGTGATGAACTATAATATATCGGGGACATATATGATGATCCTTGAGATATTCGCGATGTTTGACACCACAAAAGTAGAGATCAAGAAGGAGCATCAATTGTTGATGGTTGGTGAAACCACTAGTTTCAAGAAGGGCAAGGGCAAGAAGGGATACTTCATGAAACGGCAATTCAGCTGCTGCTCTAGTGAAGAAACCCAAGGTTGAACCCAAACCCGAGACTAAGTGCTTCTGTAATAAAGGGGGAACAGCCACTGGAGCAGAATTACCCTAGATACTTGGTAGATAAGAAGGCTGGCAAGGTCGATAGAAGTATATTGGATATACATTGTGTTGATGTGTACTTTACTAGTACTCCTAGTAGCACCAGGGTATTAGATACCGGTTCGGTTGCTAAGTGTTAGTAACTCGAAACAAAAGGCTACGGAATAAACGGAGACTAGCTAAAAGGTGAGATGACGATATGTGTTGGAAGTGTTTCCAAGCTTGATGTGATCAAGCATCGCACTCTCCCTCTACCATCGAGATTGGTGTTTGCGTTGAGCATAGACATGATTGGATTATGTCTATCACAGTACGGTTATTCATTTAAGGAGAATAATGGTTACTCTGTTTATTTGAATGATACCTTCAATAGTCTTGCACCTAAAATGAATGGTTTATTGAATCTCGATCGTAGCGATACACATGTTCATGCCAAAAGATATGAGATAGTAATGATAGTACCACCTACTTGTGGCACTGCCACATAAGTCATATCGGTATAAAACACATGAAGAAGCTCCATGTTGATGGATCTTTGGACTCACTCATTTTTGAAAAGTTTGAGACATGTGAACCATGTCTATTGGTGTATATGCATGAAGAAACTCCATGCAAATGGACCATTTGGACTCACTTGATTTTGAATAACTTGAGACATGCAAATCATACCACATGGGCAAGATGACTGAAAGCCTCGTTTTCAGTAAAATGGAACTAGAAAGCAACTTGTTGGAAGTAATACATTTTGATGTGTGCAATCCAATGAGTGCTGAGGCATGTAGTGGATATCGTTATGTTCTTACTTCACATGTGATTTGAGTAGATGTTGAGTATATTTACTTGATGAATCACGAGTCTGAATTATTGAAAGGTTCAAGTAATTTCAGGGTGAAGTTGAAAGATCGCCGTGACAAGAGGATAAAATATCTATGATATGATCATAGAGATGAATATCTGAATTACGAGTTTGGCACAGAATTAAGACATTGTGGAAATTGTTTCACAACTAATACAGCCTAGAACACCATAGTGTGATGGTGTGTCCGAGCATCATAACTGGACCCTATTGGATATGATGCATACCATGATGTCTCTTATCGAATTACCATGATAGTTTATGGGTTAGGCATTAAAGACAACCACATTCACTTTAAATAGGGCACCACGTAATTCCGATGAGATGACACCATATGAACTATGGTTTAGAGAAACCTAAGTTGTCATTTCTTAAAAGTTTGGGGCTGCGACGCTTATGTGAAAAAGTTTCAGGCTGATAAGCTCGAACCCAAAACGGATAAATGCATCTTCATAGGACACCCAAAACAGTTGGGTATACCTCCTGTCTCAGATCCGAAAGCAATAAGGGATTGTTTCTAGAATTGGGTCCTTTCTCGAGGAAAAGTTTCTCTCGAAGGAATTGAGTGGGAGGATGGTGGAGACTTGATGAGGTTATTGAACCGTCTCTTCAACTAGTGTGTGGCAGGGCACAGGAAGTTGTTCCTGTGGCACCTACACCAATTGAAGTGGAAGTTTATGATAGTGATCATGAAACTTCAGATCAAGTCACTACCAAACCTCGTAGGATGACAAGGATGCGTACTACTTCAGAGTGGTACGTAATCCTGTCTTGGAAGTCATGTTGCTAGACAACAATGAACCTACGAGCTATGGAGAAGCGATGGTGGGCCTGGATTCCAAAATGGCTCGAGGCCATATAATCCGACAGAGGATCCATATATGGAAACAAAGTGTAGACTTTGGGAGAACTACTTGATGGTCGTAAGGCTGTTAGGTACATATGGATTTTAAAAGGAAGACGGACAATGATGGTAGGTATCACCATTAAGAAAGCTCGACTTGTCGTTAAGATGTTTTCCGACAAGTTCAAGGAGTTGACTACGATGAGACTTTCTCACTCGTAGCGATGCTAAGAGTCTGTTAGAATTATATTAGCGATTACTGCATTGTTTATGAAATCTTGCAGATAGGATGTCAAAACATTGTTTCCTCGACGATTTTCTTGAGGAAAGGTTGTATGTGATACAACCGAAGGTTTTGTCAATCCTGAAAGATGCTGATAAGTATGCAAAGCTCCAACAATCCTTCTGAGGACTGGAGTGGGCATCTCGGAGTTGGAATGTATGCTTTGATGAGATGATCAAAGTTTTGGGTTTATACAAAGTTTATGAGAAACTTGTATTTCCAAAGAAGTGAGTGGGAGCACTATAGAATTTCTGATGAGTATATGTTGTTGACATATTGTGGATCAGAAATGACGTAGAATTTCTGGAAAGCATATAGGGTTATTTGGAAAGTGTTTTTCAATGGAAAGCCTGGATTAAGCTACTTGAACATTGAGCATCAAGATCTATAAGGATAGATCAAAACGCTTAATGGTACTTTCAAATGAGCACATACCTTGACATGATCTTGAAGGTGTTCAAGATGGATCAGTCAAAGAAGGAGTTCTTGCCTGAGTTGTAAGGTATGAAGTTAAGACTTAAAGCTCGACCACGGCAGAATAGAGAGGAAGGATGAAGGTCGTCCCCTATGCTTTAGACGTAGGCTCTACAGTATGCTATGCTGTGTACCGCACCTGAAGTGTGCCTTGCCATGAGTCAGTCAAGGGGTACAAGAGTGATCCAAGAATGGATCACAGGACAGCGGTCAAAGTTATCCTTAGTAACTAGTGGACTAAGGAATTTTCTCGATTATGGAGGTGGTAAAAGAGTTCGTCGTAAAGGGTTACGCCGATGCAAGCTTAACACCTATCCGGATAGCTCTGAGTAGAGATACCGGATACGTATAATGGAGCAACAATTTAGAATAGCTTCAAGTAGAACAGTTATTTGAAATGGCTCCAAATATAGCGTAGTGGCTGCATCTACAAGATGAAATAGAGATTTGCGAAGTACATATGGATCTGAAAGATTCAGACCTGTTGACTATAACATCTCTCACAAGCATAACATGATCAAACCCAGAACTCATCGAGTGTTAATCACATGGTAATGTGAACTAGATTATTGACTCTAGTAAACTCTTTGGGTGTTAGTCACATGGGGATGTGACCTTGACTGTTAATCACATAGCGATGTGAACTGGATTATTGACTCTAGTGCAAGTGGGAGACTGTTGGAAATATGCCCTAGAGGCAATAATCAATTGGTTATTATTATATTTCCTTGTTCATGATAATCGTTTATTATCCATGCTAGAATTGTATTGATAGGAAACTCAGATACATGTGTGGATACATAGACAACACCATGTCCCTAGTAAGCCTCTAGTTGACTAGCTCGTTGATCAATAGATGGTTATGGTTTCCTGACCATGGACATTGGATGTCATTGATAACGGGATCACATCATTAGGAGAATGATGTGATGGACAAGACCCAATCCTAAGCATAGCACTAGATCGTGTAGTTCGTATGCTAAAGCTTTTCTAATGTCAAGTATCATTTCCTTAGACCATGAGATTGTGCAACTCCCGGATACCGTAGGAGTGCTTTGGGTGTGCCAAACGTCACAACGTAACTGGGTGGCTATAAAGGTACACTACGGGTATCTCCGAAAGTGTCTGTTGGGTTGGCATGAATCGAGACTGGGATTTGTCACTCCGTGTGACGGAGAGGTGTCTCTGGGCCCACTCGGCAGGACATCATCATAATGTGCACAATGTGATCAAAGAGTTGATCACGGGATGATGTGTTACGGAACGAGTAAAGAGACTTGCCGGTAACGAGATTGAACAAGGTATCGGGATACCGACGATCGAATCTCGGGCAAGTATCGTACCGCTAGACAAAGGGAATTGTATACGGGATTGATTAAGTCCTTGACATCGTGGTTCATCCGATGAGATCATCGTGGAACATGTGGGAGCCAACATGGGTATCCAGATCCCGCTGTTGGTTATTGAACAGAGAGTCATCTCGGTCATGTCTGCATGTCTCCCGAACCCGTAGGGTCTACACACTTAAGGTTCGGTGACGCTAGGGTTATAGAGATATTAGTATGCGCTAACCCTAAAGTTGTTCGGAGTCCCGGATGAGATCCCGGACATCACGAGGAGTTCCGGAATGGTCCGGAGGTAAAGAATTATATATAGGAAGTGCTATTTCGGCCATCGGGACAAGTTTCGGGGTCACCGGTATTGTACCGGGACCACCGGAAGGGTCCCGGGGGTCCACCGGGTGGGGCCACCTGCCCCGGGGGGCCACATGGACTGTAGGGGGTGCACCTTGGCCTACATGGGCCAAGGGCACCAGCCCCAAGAGGCCCATGTGCCAAGAGAGAGGGAAAGGGGAGAGTCCTAAAGGGGGAAGGCACCTCCGAGGTGCCTTGGGGAGGATGGACTCCTCCCCCCCTTGGCCGCACCCTTCCTTGGAGGAAGGGGCAAGGCTGCACCCTCCCCCTCTACCTTGGCCCTATATATAGTGGGGGAAGGGAGGGCAACCATACCTGAGCCCTGACGCCTCCCTCTCCCTCCCATGACACATCTCCCTCCTCCCGCAGCGCTTGGAGAAGCCCTGTTGGAATCCCGCTACTTCCACCACCACGCCGTCGTGCTGCTGGATCTCCATCAACCTCTCCTCCCCCCTTGCTGGATCAAGAAGGAGGAGATATTGCTGCTCCGTACGTGTGTTGAACGCGGAGGTGCCGTCCGTTAGGCGCTAGGATCATCGGTGATTTGGATCACGACGAGTACGACTCCATCAACCCCGTTCTCTTGAACGCTTCCGCGCGCGATCTACAAGGGTATGTAGATCCACTCCTCCCTCGTTGCTAGATGACTCCATAGATAGATCTTGGTGACACGTAGGAAAATTTTGAATTTATGCTACGTTCCCCAACAGAAGCTGAATGTCAAGACGAAGCAACTCATGCCTACTCGGACTGTGTTCCACGGCATCGTACCCGGCCTGTCCTGCGCCCCCATTGGCAAGATCAAGATTGATGTACTTTTTGGGGACAAGGAGCATTTCCGCCGGGAAGCGATCTGGTTTGAAGTGACCTGGAGAGCCCTTACCATGCATTGCTTGGCCGACCTGCCTTGGCCAAGTTCATGGCAGTTCCCCACTATGCATACCTCAAGATGAAGATACCAAGCACCAAAGGCGTCATCACCGTAGCCGGCGATTACAAGAAGTCCTCCGAGTGCGCAGCAGCCAGCAGCCGGCTGGCCGAGTCCCTTGTGATTGCCGAAGAGAAGAAGATGTTGGACCGGGTCGTGGCCATGGCCGGCAAGCAGTCGGCCCTGTCCCCCGATCCCAAGGAGTATGATGCCCAAAGATCTTTCCAGCCGGCCAAGGAGACGAAGAAGATACCTCTTGACCCCGAGCACCCAAAGAGGTTTGCCGTCATCGGGGCAAACCTAAACAGCAAATAGGAAGGCGAGCTTGCCGACTTCCTCCATGAGAATCGGGACATCTTTGCATGGTCCCCCAAGGACATGCCGGGTGTTCCGAAGGAATTCGCCGAGCACAAGTTACACGTCCGAGAAGACGCCAAACCAGTCAAACAACCCCTCCGCCGACTGTCGGAGGAGAAACGCAGGATTGTGGGAGAGGAGATAGCCCGACTTCTGGCAGCCGGCTTCATTATGGAAGTTTTCTTTCCAGAGTGGCTCGCCAACCCGGTCCTCGTGCTAAAGAAGAACAACAAGTGGCACATGTGTATAGACTACACGAGCCTCAACAAGGCCTGCCCCAAAGATCCCTTTGCCCTGCCAAGGATTGACCAAGTGATAGACTCCACGGCCGGATGCGAGCTGTTGAGTTTCTTGGATGCTTACTCAGGATACCACCAGATAAAGTTAGATCCGGCTGACCGCCTGAAGACCGCCTTCATCACGCCATTCGGAGTCTTCTGCTACCTGACTATGACATTCGGCTTGAGAAATGCCGGTGCCACTTTTCAGCGTTGCATGCAAAAGTGCCTCCTCAAGCAGCTCGATAGAAATGCTCACGTCTACGTAGACGACATTGTGGTGAAGACGGAGAAGCGCAGCACCTTGCTGGAAGACCTCAAGAAAACATTTGAGAACCTACGCCGTTTTCAAATCAAGCTCAACCCCGAGAAATGTGTGTTCCGAGTGCCAGCCGGCCAGCTCCTAGGCTTCCTGGTCTTCGAACGCGGCATCGAATGCAACCCGGTGAAGATCAAGGCCATTGAGAGAATGGCGATTCCCACCAAGCTTCGAGACATCAAGAAGTTCACCGGGTGCTTGGCCTCCCTAAACCGCTTCATCAGCCGGCTCGAAGAGAAATCTCTCCCCCTCTACCGCCTCATGAAGAAGACCACTCACTTCGAGTGGAATGACCAAGCTGACCAAGCCTTCCACGAGCTGAAGAAGATGTTGGCCACACCGCCAGTCCTAGCAGCGCCGACTGAGAAAGAGCCCATGCTCCTCTACATTGCCACAACCAGCCGGGTGGTCAGCACCGTCATCGTAGTCCAACGCCCAGAAGAGGGCCGAGCCCAGCCGGTCCAGAGGTCGGTGTACTATTTGAGCGAGGTACTGTCCGCCTCGAAGCAGAACTACCCGCACTACCAAAAGATGTGTTATGGCGTGTACTTCGCCGCCAAGAAGCTGAAGCCCTACTTCCAAGAGCATCCCATTACGGTCGTATGCACCGCCCCGCTGGCCGAGATCATAGGCAGCCGGGATGCATCCGGCCGGGTGGCGAAATGGGCCATCGAGCTGGCCCCTTACACGATCTCCTACCAGCCTCGCACCGCCATCAAATCCCAAGCATTGGCCGACTTCCTCGTCGACTGGGCCGAGACCCAGTACCTGCCACCGGCTCCCGACTCCACTCATTGGCGCATGCACTTCGATGGGTCCAAGATGCGCACCTGTTTGGGAGCCGGCATCGTCCTCACCTCTCCCAAAGGCGACAAGCTCAGATACACGCTGCAAATCCACTTTGCCGCCTCCAACAATGTAGCCGAGTACGAGGCGCTCATACACGGACTCCGGCTTGCCAAAGAGCTCGGTATTCGCCGGATCCTATGTTATGGCAACTCGGACTTGGTGGTCCAGCAATCATCCGGCGACTGGGATGCCAAGGACGCAAATATGGCAAGCTACCGCTTCCTCGTTCAGCAGATCAGTGGGTATTTTGAAGGATGCGAGTTCCTCCACGTATCGCGAGCTGACAACGAGCCAGCCGATGCTCTGGCTCAAATAGGCTCCACCCGGCAAGCAATACCAACCGGCGTCTCTCTACAACGCCTCCTCAAGCCGTCTATCAAGCCGTCTCCATAGTTCGATTCCATATTTGTGCCGCCTGACCCCTACGCGGCCGGGTCCGGCTCGAAGAGCCAAGCAGGTGACCCGGGGACTTCGATAGTCGGCCGAAGGACGTCAGCAGGCGGCTCGGGGTCTTTCGTAGTTACGCCCGACCCGGGGACTGCCTCACCCGGCTCGGGGACTGCGGTAGTCGGCCCAGAGACTACACCAACACAACAGGCGGCGGCCGATTCCAGCATTTCACCGCCCAGCCCGCCCGCCCTGGTCGCAGTAGCTGTTTTGGCAATAGAAGAAGTCGCAGCTCCGTCATGGGCTCAATCCATCCTCAACTTCCTAATAAACCAAGATCTGCCGGCTGACGAAGTAGAGGCAAGACAAGTCCAACGCCGAGCCGGGGCATACACAATCGTCAACAGAGAACTTGTCAAGCGCAGTGTCACTGGAGTCCTCCAGCGATGCGTTGAGCAAGAGAGGGCATTGCAATCCTCAGAGACATCCATCAAGGAGAATGCGGCCACCATGCGGCCTCAAGATCACTCGTCGCCAAAGCCTTCCACCATGGTTTCTTTTGGCCGACTGCTTTGGATGACGCCAAGGAGTTAGTTAAACATTGCAAAGGGTGCCAACTCTTCAGCTCCAAGCAACACATGCCGGCTTCAGCACTCAAGACCATTCCCCTCACTTGGTCCTTCGCCGTTTGGGGACTGGACATGGTGGGCCCATTCAAGACGGCGCGCGGCGGCATGACACATCTGCTTGTCGCCGTGGACAAATTCACCAAATGGATTGAAGCAAAGCTGATCAAGAAGCTGAATGGGCCGACTGCCGTCACATTTATCACAGATATAACAACTCGGTACGGCGTGCCACACAGCATCATCACCGACAATGGCACGAATTTCGCCGAGGGAGCCTTGGCACGTTTCTGCGCGACGCAAGGCATCCGGTTGGATCTAGCATCCGTCGCCCACCCGCAGTCAAACGGCCAGGTCGAGCGAGCCAACGGCCTCATCCTTTCCGGCATCAAGCCCCGACTGATCGTACCACTGGAGCGTTCAGCCGGCTGTTGGCTCGATGAGCTGTCGGCTGTCCTCTGGAGTCTGCGCACTACACCAAACAAGTCAACCGGCTTCACCCCTTTCTTCCTCGTGTATGGTGCCAAGGCGGCCATCCCAACTAACATCGAGTTCGACTCGCCTTGGGTAACCATGTACACGGAAGCGGAGGCCAAGGAAGCACGAGAAGACGGCGTCGACCTGCTGGAAGAAGGCCGGCTGTTAGCCCTCAGCTGGTCCGCCATCTATCAGCAGGGCCTGCGCCGCTACCACAGCCGGAAGGTCAAGCCAAGATCCTTCTAAGAGGGCGATCTTGTGCTCCGGCTGATCCAGCGAATAGCCGGCCAGCACAAGCTCTCGGCCCCTTGGGAGGGCCCCTTCATCATCAGCAGAGCCTTAGGCAACGACTCCTACTACCTGATCGACGCGCAGAAGCCGAAGGCACAAAAGAGAGACGACTCTGGCAAGGAGTCGGAACGACCATAGAACGCCAACCTCCTCCGAAGGTTTTACAGTTGAAATGCAGTATTTATCACACTAACTTTTGTACTAAGTACGAGACAATAGGCCCCCCGAGGAGAGCTCGAGGACTGCCATCTTTTATCTATGAATGAAGAGTATCATGCTTATGACCTTGTCATTACATTTACTTGTTCCGTCCGGCACCGGGTTCGACTAGTCGGCCCGGGGACTGGCCGACTGGAGTTATATTAGAAGTCCTACCCGCGGTCAGACAAGTAGTGTGCCGACGCCCAAGCCTTCTCTTGCCAAAAGTCGCAGTTCGAAGAACCGGCTGTCCGGCTGGCAAGAGTTAAAGGCAGGAAAGGACGCCCACACGAAAAACGGCTAGGGACTAATAGACTAATATAACAAAAGCCGCTTTCTCTCCTACCACCGACCGATTACCAGAGTAGCCGGCTGACCGGCTTCCATTCACTTCACTTCAATCCAAGAAAGCTCGAGTACTTGCCTCCCCAAAAGGGGAAGGCGGCAAAGGAAACAGCCTAAGGATAAAAAGCATACATGAAAGGAAACCAAACATGCACAAGTTAATATTTACATAAAAGACCTTCAAAAGGCCAGCATTCAACATAGTTTGGATACACCCCCAGTGGGTGGAACTGCGGAAGCTTAACAAAATTGTTCAGAAGGCAACAAGCAGGAAAAAACAAGGATGGCAGATTAAGCCGGCGGAGCGACTGACGAGCCGGGCGGGTCGGCGGAGACGGCAGTGCCGGCTGGAGGAGTGGCCGGCTGGCAAACCTCAGCATGATCACCGCCTCCCGCAGAAGGCGCGCTTGCGCGCGCCTCATTGCTGGAGGCACGGTCAGGCTGAAGCTGGCTGGCTGTTCCACCGGCCGGCTCGACGTCTTCGTTTTCCTCTCCTTCGTCGTCTTCGCCTTCGTCGCTGGAGGCGATATCTTCCGTCGAGTCTTCACCCGCCGCCGGGTCCAGCCCGAACCACTCCTCCGGCTAGGCAACGCCGTCATCATTAATCTTGGGAGCGAAGACGCTGATGTCAGTACACTCGGCGATTGTTGATGCGCGCTGAGCGATAGCCGGCCGCACCTCTACTAGCTCTTCGTCGGCCTCCAGCCGCCAGGTGCGCAGCTGGTCCAGGTTCAGCCCTGGATACCAAGCTCGGACGAACTCCAGCGCCCGTCCAGCTCCAAGCCGGGCCGCCGACGCCTTCCAGGCCTCGAAGCGGCCAACCGCAACCTCCAGCCAGTCGGCAGTCCGACTCGGGGTGTGGGGAATCGTCTCGCTTGGCCAGAGAGCGGCCAACACCTGCGCTCCAGCGCGCTGGAGGTGGCGGAGCATACAATGAGCCGGTTGCAGCCGCGCTTGGACCGCCAAGAGTTGCTCTTCGAGCGATCGACTCGCGTCCGGCGCGACTTCAGCCCCCGCTTGCCGGCGCGCTTCGCGATGGGCCTCGATGGTTTGGGCGGCAAAGATGGAGTAGTCAGGAAAGTAGTCTGCACAGAGAATAAAAAGCAGCTCAAGTCAGAACACAAGTCAGGCGGCAAGGGGCAGGCAAGGAGCGAGGAAAGCGTCTTATCGTTGATCAAATCCTCAATACGGCCGAAGCCTTCATTCAGCGCTTGCCTGGTCTCAGCCCAGCCCGCCGCTTTAGTCTCGAACTCGGCCTTCAGGGTGGCTTCGTTATCCTGCGCCTTCTTCAGAGCCGCCTTGTGGCTCTCCTCCTGGTCAGCCAGCTTCTTGGCCAGGCGGTCACGCTCCAGGACCAAGGCGTCGTACTCGGTTTCCTTGGCGCGAAGGGCGGCCTGCGCCTCGCTGAGCTGCCCCCTTAAGTCGGCATTGGCTTCTACGAACACGAAAGACAAAAGAAAAACTAGTAAGTTGAAGTCGTCAGGAAAGATCCGACCCGACTGCTCAGCAGTCGGCCCGAATCTCGGGGACTACACCCAGTGGGTGCGCTGACGCGCCCCCATAGGAGATGAACAAAACCAAGTACGTACTCCGGCTGCTGATCAGGTCTTCGGTTCTCCGACCCAGCTCCTGATCCTGGGAGTTGAAGGCGGCAGCGCGGAGGTTATGATACTCCTGGAAGGTTAGACAGGAGGCGAGAATAAGGTAGTCGTCAAGGAAGATCCGACCCGACTGCTCAGCAGTCGGCCCGAATCTCGGGGACTACACCCAGTGGGTGCGCTGATGCGCCCCCACGGAAGAAATCAAGAGAACAAAACAACCAAAGATAGAAGACTCACCCGGATGACGGCCCGTGTCGCAAGGAACTCCTGGGTGTATTGCTGCAGCGAGGCGGCTTCGGCCTGAAGCCGGTTCCGAACCTCTTGGACCGGCACATTCAGCTTGCTTGTCCCGCCGCTGGGAGTCCACTCGGACGTGCCGGTGCTGGCCGCCTCCAAGGCCTCCGCCGTCCGGCTGGCACCCGTAGCGCGGTGCGGCTCCAGCACAGCGGTGCCTTCCCCTGCGCGCCGGCGCATTGCCGGCTGTACCTCAAGGCCGGCTCCTGCTTCAGGCTCACCCCCGGCCGGCTGCTCTGGCGCCGCAGCCGACTAGCCGCCTTGGCCCGCTCCGGTTGGCGCTGCCGGCGGCGCCCCCTCCATGAAGATCACGGAGTCCTCCCTCCGCTCCATCACCAGCGGTTCTTGGTCGACCTCCTCCAGCGGAGGCATAGGAATGATGGGGGCCACGACGCGGAGGGGAATGGCTAGCAGCGGAGGCTGGTTGTGCGAAGTCTCCGCTTCCGTCTCCGCAGCTGCCGCCTCCGCCCGGGCCTTGGCTGCTGCATCGGCCCGCTCCTTCGTCGCCTGGGCGGCCCTTCGCTCCGCCGCCTCCCGCTCCTCCTGCACCTCTCGTGCGTTCCGCTCCGTGGCCTCCCTGAGGTCGGCGCGGGGATCCACGCGGCGGGAGCCCGAAGACCCTCCAGTCGGCCCGACTACGGAGCCGCCCGGACCCCGCTCAAGGGAAAGCGGCGCCCTGTCCGGCGAGCAAAGAAAGGTTTAGAAGAGTTTTCAATCGAAAAGAACAATAAAAAAATATGTATCCAAGCATTCGACGACTTATACTGAGATCGCCTGCGGCTGCTTCACCGCCTTGCGGAAGCGGGCCACCTTCGCGACCACCTCATCTCGCTTGGTCGCCGCTGTGGAAGCCTTGGACTTCTTCGGCCGGCTGCCGAAGAGGATCGACACGGCCCGGCGCTTCTGGGCGCCGCCGCCAGCAGCCGACGCGGCGGACGAGCTCGCGCCTTGATGATCAGACGCCGGCTGGCGGCGCGGGGCAACTTCGACCTCGGCATCATCCGGCCAGTCCTCGAAGCCGGCCGTGATCCCCGCGCCTCCGGCCTCATCGTTTTCCCCCCACGATGGCGTCTTCCATGGCGGCCGCTCCCAAGTCCGGGTCGTCGGCGTCGTCCACCGTGCGCTCAGGGACGAGCTGGCGCTCTATCCCTGCGGCCCCGGTCATCAGCGGAAGGAGAGGGTTCTGCTAGGGGCAAATCGACTGATCAGAGGCCGGCTATCATGAGGCCGGCTACCAAAGGAATAAAAGAAGAAAGAACTTACGGCAGGCGGAGGGTTGGCGCGGGAATACGGCTCCTTGCCGTATCGCCAATCCTCGGCGAGCTTGCAGTTGGAGATATAGTTCACCATGTAGGAGACCTCCGCATGAGGCATCTCCCTGGTGCTCAGCCGGCTTGGGTCGAAGCGGCCGCTCATATGACAAACCATGTGAGGCCGGCTTTGGAGGGGAAGAACCCGGCACTCCACGAAGGCGGCCACCAAGTCGGCTCCGGTCAGGCCCTCCAATTGGATCATCACCCGAAGCCGGGAGACGGCTGCGTTCCTGGCCTGAGACAACGACCTGGCCCGGTAGCTCCACGAAGGTCGCCTCCCAGCCGGCCCGCCCGCTTCATAAGCCGGCAGGTTGACGTAGTCGCCTTGCTGCGCGACATTCTTCACGTAAAAGTATGACTTCTGTCAGAGCTTCACCGACTGGATCAGCGGGATGGGCGGGAACGGGTTGTTCTCGCTCGCCCGCCTCATGGCAATAAAGGCTCCGCAAGGGGCGGGCACGCCCGCGACGACGGTGTCGAGCTTGCTTTGGAAGAATTCCGTCCAGAGCTCGAGCGTGGGGAGGACCCCAAGGAAGCCTTCGCACAGCGTGACGAAGGCCGACAGCAGCATCACCGCGTTGGGCGTGAGGTGATGCGGCTGGAGGTTGTAGAATTCGAGGAAGGCTCGGAGGAACCCGCTCGCCAGAAGGACGAAGCCGCGCAGGCAGTGCGAGCGGAAGATCACCTGCTCGCCCTCCTCCAGTGCCGGCGAAACCTCCTTCTCCGGCGCTAGACGAACCCGAACGAAGTCCTCGTCGGGCAGGCGTCGCGTCTGGCGGAGGAATGCGACGTGGTCCTCATGGACGTTGGAGCCATCCCACGAGCTTGACAGCGCCATGGGGCAGCGCAGCGAGAAGCAAGACAATGCGGCGGCGGAACGGCGCGGCAAAGAGTTACTGCGGCGGCGGGAAGGAGAAGAAGGAAGACGAGAGGGGGCGGAGCGAGGGAGAGCATGCGAGCCTCTGCCGCTCCCCCTCCTCCCCCTACTTATAGACCGCGCAGCGGAGCCGAGGGGGCGTGGCGTGGGGGAACGTGGGGATCAACTGTGCCCGCTCCCCCACGTCCCGCGATTATTACGCCCTAATGGCATAATAAAATCGCTGCGGGAAGGCGAGCGGTCTGCATGGGCCGCAGAAGATCCACACTCGGGCCGAGGCCTAGTAGTGGCGGGCCCGGGCCTGCGGCGGCGTCCCGTCGCGCGCGTGCACTGGCAGGGCTTCCTTGCCACGTGGCCCGCGGGATGGCCTGCGGACGGCTCGCAGGTCGACCGCGTTCCCGCCTACGAGAAAACGGAGCCCTCCGAAGTCGGCGCGCACAAACAAAGCCGGCCCCTCAGGATAGGAAGTTGACCAAGCTTCTCGTCCCTTTATCAGCTTCGAAGCTCGCTCAGCTTCGGGGACTACTGTCGGAGTAAGTGACCACGGGTAGCCTAGCCGGCTCCCCCTGGCCTTTCTGAAAAAATTACGAGCCGATCCAGCTCTCAAGAATCCAAGACATGGGGCCGCCTTCCCTTGGCCGGCTGTCTCCCAGGCCGGCTATCGGAAGGCGGCCCGACTTCAGCCCTCATGAAGAAAGCCGCGGGAGGGCCGGCTCCGAGGAGCCGGCTGCGAGAAGGCCGACTCCAAGGAGCCGGCTTCCATAAAGCGGTCGAGATCGTACCCTCAAAGTCTGCACCCATATAACGGCGATGTGACGGGGCGTGGCTACAGTAAGGCTGGCCACCCCCGAATCCCGAAGCACGCCTGGCACAGTGCGTCGTACGGGTGGCCATGAACCGTCCGGCGCAGCACTGTTGCCACGTTGACCCTGATGTCATCCACGACGGGCTGCCAGTACGGCCCACGGGCGGTGGGCCCCTTCGGGCAGAGAGACACCCGAAGGCGGCCAGACCTCCCCAGTCGGCCCAAGATAGAGCCGGCTCCCCGCAGCCGGCTTGCCACCTCCCTCGAAGAAGACGCCCCATTAAGGAGACAAAACGCGGAGGGGCTGCAGTGATCGCCCGCCGGACGGCAGCACTTAGCCACGCTTACCTCGGCGAAGCCCTCGTCACCAAGATTGAGCAACAGTAACCAGCCACCGACAAGGCCCTGGACAGTGGGGCCCGCCTGTCGACCTAGGAGCCGGCAGTCGGCGGGACCCACCAGTCGGCGGGCCCCAGCAGTCGGCGCGGAAGCCGGCGAGCATAGACACAGACGGCTGGCCCCACGCCCAGCCGGATTACCATTGTACCCCCCGGGGTAGGCCTATTTAAACCCCCCGGGACACCCATGCAAAGGGTTGATCCTTGCTAGTTTTAGACACCACGTAGGGAGGAGAAGAGAGCAAGCAGAGCCCTTCTTCCTCCTCTCGCCAAACAGCTCAAGGAGCATTGTGTAGCTACTTGTTCATCGAGTGATCATGCGGAGACCCGCAGAGCAGCAGTAGGGGTGTTATCTCCACGAAGAGCCCCGAAGCTGGGTAAGATTCGCCGGCGTGCATGTCTTCGCCTCATCCCGTTTCCAGGCACCGGCGATGTTTTACTGGCTCCTACAATGATAAGCCACCCGTTGGCATATATCGCACCTACCACCCGACAGTGGGAGAGGGTGCATGCATGCATGCTCGCTGTGCTGTGCTGCATCGTGCTGTCGTGCATGTGCACCGTGGAGCGGCATGCATCAAGGCTCCACTCCACGCTTCCTACAACTTTTTTTTTTCTTTTGGTCCGGCAGTAACAGGGCTCTGCTCAGACGCAGCATCATCGCAAGTGCACACGACGCCTGGGACTTTTCCCAAGATTGTCGTACGGTCGTTGGCGATAGCACGAGGCGCAGTAGGTTAATCCTCGATATATAGTGTGGTCGTCGTACGAGCACGTCAAGTTGCCGCGATGCGAGGACGGGATCATTCTTTTGTCAAGAGTAAAGTGCAATTTGATTAGAGAAAAGCGCACTTAGGTGCCCGACGTGGAGATATTAAAGAGGTAGTCTAACTGGTGCTATGCCAACGATGAACATCTACAACTAGCTAGTGGCACAAGTGCTGGTCGATCCACTACTTCCTCTGTAACTAGTGTCAAAACAACGTCTTATATTAAGTTATAAAGTGAGTATTTCTTATCTTCACTATTTGGAAAAAAGAGAGTTTTTTCATTGGATTAACCTTTATATATAACAATATATACATCCATGTAAAATTCGCCCAGCTATAGTGGAAGCCAATTAAGTAAACGATGGACATTCACCCTGCTTGGGCAATATTGTCTGCGTGTCCGGCCTCACACACTGCTACTACTATACGAAATGATCAGCTCTCGTGAATGAACAAAGTACCAGCATGGAACATTATATTCGTGACATCATGTATGCATTATTATCATTATTAAACGATGATCGATCTCCCTAGTTGTTGGCATAAACAGACAAACAGGAGAATTACATCCGAGAACCGTACCCGGCTTCCTCCATAGTCCCATCCATTGCTTCCTTCTCCGCAGAATCATTTCCTTGAAGAGATATTCTCTTCCAACAAAACAAGATGTCAAATCGAATGAAGCCATTCTTTCATTAGCTGGCGGGAAGGTACTTGTGGCATTCAGACTACTGGTTTCAGAATTGATTAAACCCATTTGCTAAGAATTATCTAGTTTTAACTAGCTGGATGGATGGCAGCGTACTCGCGTCAGTAAATGTAAAAAAAGTACATAATTGACGCATTTTATTTTTTTTGTTATTGCTTCTATGGTCAACTTCAACAATGATATGTCATCATGAAGGAAATTGTGAAGGCCAAAATGTTTTCTTGGGAAAAAATAATTGTATTTTCATAGAAGTCTTTCTATAAGTTCATTGGATTGAAAAAATAATTGTATTTTCATAGAATATCTATGAGCGTCTCAATATCTATGGTCTAATGTACAACAAACTTGTAGAGTTTACTATTAATCTCTAGCTTTCCCTCTTCCACTCCTCAGCACTTCTTAGGTACAATACGCCATCCCATCTTGGGGGCCCACGTTTATGTTTTCTACTCATGTTGGCCAAAAAATTGGGTGGATCCCACATGTCATTATCTTCTTCTTTCGCTGGCTCTTTCTCCTCCACATACCAAATCCCCACCTACGATGCTTCGTATGGGCACACAACAACCGTCGCCGCCTCACACAACCCCGCCGCGACTTGATAACAAGCAAAAGTTATCCCTTTTTGTCGGCATTGATGACCTCCTCAACGTCCCTATCGGCTCAAGCCCCTCCTCCAACGCATCCTTGGGGCTTCACCACCGTGTGTGTTCTTGAGATCCATGACCTGCATATGGTTGTTCGAATTATGGATATACGTGAATGTTCTGGTAAAAACTATTCTTTGATGAATTTATATTTGTATTGTGGAATATGGCTAAAAAAGAAAGACAAAACCAAAACGAAACAAAAAGAACGCTAGATCGACCCCAACAAAAAGAAACACCACCAACTCAAACACAATTAAAGCCTGACACAGCAAAGACGAATCCAAAACGAAATAGCGGATCGTACTAGCCGAGGGCCCTCGTCTTGAACACTGTGTGCAGGATAGCAAGCAAACATGTATGCCCGCTCACCCCATGGGTCGGCCCGCATACCAGTTTGTCGGATTTCATTTAGTTTCGTCAAAGTACTGTAGCTGCAGATGCCGTTCCCTCAGTGTTTTTCCTAAACACAGGCTACGATGGGATTTTGTTTTTTCAGGAATTCTAAAATTAGGTTTGTGAATTTTAGAAAATGTTCCAAACAATTATAAATGTCACTGAGTTTTTTAAATGTCAAAAAACTGAAATTCGAATTTTTTACAATTTTTTTGTAAAATTGTTCGTGAATTTTCAAAAATTCACGGATTATTCAAAAATATTAAATTTTTTATAGAAAAAATTATAACCTTATAACTACATTTTTAATGATGTATAAGAATATTCAACAATTTTAAAAAGTGTTCATGATGTTGAGAAGGTGTTTTTAAATTTCAGAAACTGTGAACGAATTTCAAAAAAAGTATATCAAACTTATGTGTTCACGAATATAAATATGTTCATGGATTTAAAAAGTAGATATGAATTTTGAAAATATTTGGAAATTATTAAAAAGTGTCCACCAATTAAAAAACAAATGAAAATGGAAAAGAAAAACAAAAAAACAAAACAAGTCAGTAAAATTGGCAAAGTGTAACGTTAAAATAAGAAAAAAAAATGGGGTTGAAAGTTTTTTTCCATAAACGGACGGAAGCTTCCAACACGGGAATAACCTCGAGTACATAGGCAAGCCCATGTTTTGCGACACAATAGAAAAGTATCGCCTCAACCAGTTGCCACATTTGGCCAGCCGAGCGAGGACCCAAGGCCTTGTATGCTCTTTTTCATCCGTTTTTCACATTTTTATAAATTTGGTTTTTACATTAATTTTAGTTTTTCTAGTATTTCATAAAAATCACTTAATATATAAGTAGAAAAGTGTTACTCATGCATTTGGAAAAACTATACGTGTAGAGAAAAATGTTTCTATGGTAATAAAAATATGGACAATGTTTACGGAAAAAGTAGACATGAAAAAAATATAAGTTGTTAAAATGTTAATCATGTATTTGGAAAATGTCAAACGTTTATATAAAAAATGTTTGTGATGTATACTAAAAATGTCCAATGATTACGGGGGAAGTGCACATAAAAATATATGTTTAAAATTTTTTAGTTAGTTATTTATAAAATATTAAACGTGTGTATAGAAAATGTTCTTGATTTATAAATTTTTTGTAAAGTGTATTGGAAAAACTATACATAAATAATATAAGTTTTCAAAATAATTGATCATGTATTTGGAAAATGTTAGACATCTAATTCTAAATACACAATGTTCCTGATGTATATAAAAATGTACATTGTTTATGGTAAAAGTAGACATCAAAATAAATAAGATTGACAAAATAGTAATCATGTATTTGAGAAATGTCATACAATTATATAAAAAATGTTCCTGATGTATATGAAAAATGTACAATGTGTAATGAAAAAAGCAGACATACAAAATAATCCCCCAAATGAAGATCAACGGGCAATGCGTACTACACTCAAGTAACTGGTCTAAGGTTCAATAGTTCCTTAGCACCCTTGTTGATTCATAGTGCAACGGCTACTCCGGGTCGAGGCACGGCGTGCCTGCCTTGAGAAGGTGAAGGCGCCGTCCAAATCTGATGAGGACTCAATTGTGTGCGCCGTCAAGCAGCTGTCCCTAACCTCCAAGGATTTGGATGCGCTCCGTCGCGACTGGATCAATGCCAAGATCCTCACGGAGGGCATTGATGAGTGTTGCGGCCGCAAATCACGGATGAAGCTCGTGCCCGGATCCTCGCGAGGGAGCAAGTATGGACCGCTCATGCCCTAGCGAAGGAGCAAGCTCGGGTTGTTCGTTCCCTCACCAGCCCGCCTCTAAAACTGGACGAGAACATGTCTGACATCTATGCCACCTTGACCCCTACATCGCTTTCGATTGCTACTTCTGCGATATAAGATGACAAGGACAAAGGCATGGGCAAGGGGCGATCGTCGGTGAACTTCCCCTATCTATAGTCTAGGCTTAGTTAAGTGTCGTCTGTCGTTGAACTTTTGTTGTCCTATATCTTCTGTTGTTTGAACTATGCCCTATATATGTTATCTACGTATGTGTTAACTCGCGTTGCATGACTTCATATGGATTTGGGGGTTTGCAAATGGGAAGCGTGGTTCGCTGGGTGGACAAATGGCTCCTATCTGCAGACGCGTCCAGAGACATATAAGGGGGCAAATTAGGCAAGCCCGACTGAATGTGCTCTAAAGGGCATCTCCAACACTTACCCTCAAACCACCCAAATCCGTCCGGACCGAGCGGTCTAGGCCCATTTGGCAATCCAACGCAGTACCCCGTCGATACGCAGATTGGTTCGGATGTCCGTTTTCCCGCAAGAGGGCTTTGCAGGAGTCCAGGCCACCGCCACGTAGGACTCCTACATGCCCGACCCACTCAAATCCCCCTCTCGGTCCACTTTTCTTCTACTCCGTCACTAACCCCCCCCCCCTACTTTGCATCTGCACCCTCCTTGTTTGAAGCCATCGCTGTAACTCTTCGTCCGCCACCCACGAATCGTAGGACGTCCACAGCCCCACCAATGTGCCTGCCCTCTCCTTGGAGACAATGTGGTCATCGGGCTCATTAACCATGGAGATCATAAGTTTTGCTTTCGGATGCTCTACATATTGGTTAATTCATTCATTCACTCAATGTTGCTCTACATGTTGTATAGCATGCACGCGTTGTCGTGATGTACTACGGGCCGAGGCTAGGTCATTCACACACATACCATTGTTGGATGAAGCTCAAGGGGTAGTATGTGTGGGACGACATGTACCAGTTCTAACTCTAGTATCGTTGAATTTGAAATCAATGAATTCAAAAAACTTGTTGAATATCCGGTTATCTTGGATGTAATATTTACATTTGAACTATTGTTGTACTAGAGATATTTGCATGTTATTATAATTAATTGTGTTATTTTCTACAATTATTTTGAGTGTTCAGGTCTCAGAAAAAAACAAGGGCGGAAAATTAGGGAACAAAGTTGGATGACTGGCTCCCACACCAGTGCCTGCGGATTAGTCCAGACCGGTCCGAGGACGAATACAGGGTCCATATTGGGGGGTCAGCGTTGGAGATGCCCTAACAGAGTAAACTAAAGAGTAGCTTATGTAAAATTTGTGATATGTAGTCCCTTCGTTTCTTTTATTCCGCATATAAGATTTATGTGAAGTCAAACTTAGTGAGGTTTGACCATATTTACATTTAAAAATATCACCATCTACAATACTAAAGTTATATACAATATGAAAATTAATTTCATGATGCATCTAATACGCAGAGTAAAAAGCTGGTCAAAATTTACGAGGTTTGATTTTAGACAAAATTTATACACAGAGTAAACAGAAACAGAGAGAGTATATGTTAAATGAGATCTTGATGTCGGTGTTCTTTTGGTTCGCCGGCATTGTATAGTTCATCAGCTAGATAGCGGGTGACGCAGCTTCAGTGACTTCATGATGCCAAGTCTCACCGTAACTTAGCTCCCTCTATCAGCTGTCCAATGAAGATCCGACGTACCAGATTGACCCATATTCCGAACGTATTTTTTGGAAGTGTTCAGAAAAAATTGAAAAAATTTCAATAAATCATAAATGTTTCGTTTTGTATTCTGGGAAAGTTTCAACCCATTTAGATGTATGATTTATGATTAAATAGCCTTTTGAGCTCAAATAAATAAAAATTGTTTATTCAGCGGCGCCCCCCTTGCGTACTGCATGTGATGAGATCGTAGACCCGTAAATTAACAAGAGCAATAATGCGGTAGGTTGGCAATAAAGCGCAGCTTAGTCAGCCAGGATCGCCTGCAAAAGCAGCTTACTCACAGCATCTGCTCTGCATCATGTGTTGCTCGCACGTCCTGCACGACCCCTAGCAGACGGAGCACACAGTCAGCTCCACCTACAGTTGACGAGGCCGGCCGGCCGGCCGGAAGGAGCACCGTTGCTACCACCTGTATCTGAAGAACGGAAGCAGAGAGACGAGAGACGGAATGTGATATGGTATCTCTTCTGTGATTAACAAGGAAAAGTATCCGATCGTTGGGTTTGTGAACCTAGCAACTTCTGGGTTTTACCTAGGTAGAATTGTAACTTAATTTATATTGCTACTTCTTGATACTTTAAGTAATTGATTGAATCTTGAGTTTATGTTTATAACGAATTCAAGGTAATTTAAATATATGTCCTCAATAAAGTGGAAAATTTATGTTAAATCTTACATTTATATTTTAGAAATTATTTTTTGAGGCAAAATCATGTCAATGATTTTTTTTTTGCTTCAATTTGAATTTAGGGTGAACACAATTTTGAAATAAGGCTGTGTTTTAAACCAGTTTGCAGCATAGTTTAGACTACATTTCTATAGAAATTGAAATAGTTATCACTTGATACTGAACTAAATCAAAAGACATGTGATCTTTTTCAAAATTTAAAAGAATTGCTGTAATTTGTGTACGACATTTTGTGATGTGGCATCCATGTTAGATACCGCAAGGACATGTCAAGTAAGTAGGCAGGACGTGTCAGAACTGGCAAAACTTGTTGTAAATGGGGTAAAATGTAAATTGCGTAAAACTAGAGCGCACAAGAAGAGAAACAATTTAAATAAACCAGTAAGAATGGGGTAAAATGTAAATTATATACAACTAGAGGGCAAAAGAAGAAAAACAATTTAAATAAACAAATATTTGATACTTCTACAAAAAAAATAAGAATATAAAAGCTCCACACTAAAAAAAGAATACAAATATTATTTTCCTATAAAGCAATGGCTCAGTGCCTCTCAAAGCAATAAATAATCGGTCTAAAAATTCGGACACCGATTTATGGAACATGGTTCCATGTGAACCCCTTATGAATAGTAAATTCAACAAGAATACTAGAAAAAACTGTTTTGTTTGTGTGTGTGTGTAAAATACATGGTTGACATGTATACTCACGTATGAAGTTTCACAAAGAAATGACATCCAATTATTCTTGGAAAAATGAAAAAATCAGGACTATATTCGAAAACACAGTTTGAAGGAATAGTAAGGTTAGATTATATTTCTTCACCATGGAATACCCCGTGTGTCATTTCGTCATGAAACTTCATATGTGGATAGGTTGGCCGACCTAGTATGATGCTCCAAAATTTTAGAGTATTTTTTTCCTAATACTATTTTTGAATTTACTGTTCACGTGGGTGCGCTTCGGACCATCTTCACATGTGTATTTTTTGCTAAAGATTCCTTCTATTTTGTTTCTTCCTGCAGTGCCCCCACTACGTTGGAAGCTAACTGAACGAGTATCAAGTCTTTTTCCTGTATGTACAAATGTTTCCCTGTACAATCTCATCCGACAATAATAACCCAAGCAAATTATTATTAAATCTCAAAAGCACTTCGGACGTGAACTTGATGCTCTCGAGCGCTTGCGCACCTGAGATGCGCCAAATAATTTAGAAAGTTTAAAAAGGTATTTAAAAACTAATTTAGAAACAGTTTTGGTATTTTTACTTCAATTTGAATTTAAGGTGGACACAATTTTAAAATAAGGCTGTTTTTTAAACCTGTTTGCAGCATAGTTTAGACTACATTTCTATAGAAAATTTGGGAGAGTTATCACTTGATAGTGAACTAACACGAAAGATATGTGATCATTTTCAAAATTTAAAAGAATTGTTGTAATTTGTGTACGACATTTTGTGATGTCGCACCCATGTTAGATACCGCAAGGACATGGCAAGTAGGCATGAGGTGTCAGAACCGGCAAAACTTGTTAAATGGGGTAAAATGTAAATTATGTACAACTAGACGTCACAAGAAGAAGAACAATTTAAGTATTTAACTAAAACCAATCATTGATACTTTGGCAAAAAAAAAGAATACAGAAGTTCCACATAGGAGACAGAACACAAAGGTTATTTGCCTATAAAGAAATGGCTCAGTCCTTCTCAAACCAATAAATAATCGGTCCAAAAATCCGAACACGGATTTATGGAATATGGTTCCATGTGAACCCCTTATGAATAGTAAAGTTCGACAACAATACTAGAAAAAGGACTGTCTTTTCTTGTAAAATACATGGTTGACTGGTATACTCGCGTATGAAGTTTCACAAAAAATGACATCCGTGTTATTCTTGTCAAAAATGACAAAATCAAGTCTATATTCGAAAACACTGTTTGAAGGAATAGTAAGATTGGATTATATTTTCTTCACTATGGAATACCCCGTGTGTCATTTCTTCATGAAACTTAATAAGTGGGTAGGATGGTTTATCAAGTATGATACTCCAAATTTTTAGTATTATTTTGTTTTTTTATATTATTTTCAAATTTACTATTCACATGGGTACGCGTCAGACCATGACCATGTTCACATGTATCCAACTGAACACTGTCATTGCCATGACATCATGCCTTATAAAATGATGGATCACTCAAGTTTCTCTACTCTTATAAAAAGCATAGTCGATGATGATGGTGTGTCTGTCATCCTGCAATATAGGCCGTCCGATCTATATCTAACGGATAAAAAGGAAACTATGACAATTACCCGCATTTTCTTCACATTTACAGATAAGGTCTTTCCTCGTTCATCATTTTCTCCCACAAGATTTTGATGTTCAGTGCAACACACGGGCATCTTGCTAGTATGACATAAACAAGCAAACAGGAGCACACATCCAAGTTCCAAGATCAGACTGGAAGAGAAGGATCCCCCGTTCATGCGTTCCTCCACGAAGGCGCCTAGCGCTGCCTGGCCACCAGCTGCGCTCACTCATCTCCAGGACAATGAAGCTGGCTAGCTTTGAGGCGTTCTGACCATGCAGCCGATTCGTTGCCAAGAGGACAAGTGAGGCCTGGCCGTTGTCGGATGAGATTATCTCCGACGGCACACGCAACTGAATTTGAATCGCTTTGGACCGGGAGAATTTTAGTTAGCTAATGGGGTTAGGCATTCTGATCATGGAGCTGGCTAGCTGATCCGGTGTAAAAGAGGGGCCCGGTGCTGGGCGGGCTTTATCTGCTACGGAGGCGATTTGTCCCCTGCAGCGGCCGGGTTGCTTCATGCATGTGCCGGCGTGGCCCGCGTGGGTCAGCGGCAAGCTCCCCGCTGCACAACTAATTTAAGGGTCTGCTTGGGACTGCTCCCCTTCATAAAATTCGATTTCGCTTTACTAAATTCACTTTAGAGCAGTTTTATCTAGAAGTTGTAGTATTACCAAAGAGAATGTTTGGCTACCATCTAGCTCCAGCTTCAAGAATGAGGAATTTGGTGGAAAGGATCTATTTGATTGGTTGAGGGGGAGAAACGACGGGGTATTCACTTACTGGTGGCACTGATGGGTAATTTCCACCCAACTCCAGCTTCTAGAGTTTTTTGGAGCACCCCCTGAAGAGCTTCATAAAAAATTGGAAGTTGTACCCCAGATTCTAGTTTTTTTTGCGGAGCGGCATATCGTGGAGTTACCCCGTTTGGCTTGTATTTTCTGGAGCAGAGCTGAATTTTAAAGAGTAGAGCAGTCTCAAACAAGCTCTAAAGTTATAGCCATCTAGCTAAGGGCGGGATATCCGGCCCTTAGGGCAAGTCCAACGCGCGGATCCAAGTTTAGTCCGCTTGCTGTTTGTGTGAATGCATTTTCGATCCGAATTTGCGCCCGATTTGTGTCTGCGCAGATGTGGGACGGACGCGTCACACATCTGATCAATGTTCACGTCGAGCGCGCATGTCGGCCGTCCAACTACCATCTGCGTTCATAGTCAATGCGTCCACTTAACTCAAGCTCGCATGGTAGCAGCTCGAAGTGTCCAGAGTTCACACTCTTTTTAAATGGC